>NW_023270377.1:42349659-42359762 GCF_011800145.1 Mirounga leonina | reverse complement strand
CCTATTGGCTAGTATTTTGGTGAGAATTTTTGCATCCATGTTCATCAGGGATATTGGTCTGTAATTCTCCTTTTTGATGGGGTCTTTGTCTGGTTTTGGGATCAAGGTAATGCTGGCCTCATAAAATGAGTTTGGAAGTTTTCCTTCCGTTTCTATTTTTTGGAACAGTTTCAGAAGAATAGGTATTAATTCTTCTTGAAATGTTTGGTAGAATTCCCCTGGGAAGCCATCTGGCCCTGGGCTTTTGTTTTTTGGGAGATTTTTGATGACTGCTTCAATTTCCTTAGTGGTTGTAGGTCTGTTCAGGTTTCTATTTCATCCTGGTTCAGTTTTGGTAGTTGATACATCTCTAGGAATGCATCCATCTCTTCCAGGTTATCGAATTTGCTGGCATAGAGTTGCTCATAATATGTTCTTATAATTGTTTGTATTTCTTTGGTGTTGGTTGTGATCGCTCCTCTTTCATTCATGATTTTGTTGATTTGGGTCATTTCTCTTCTCTTTTTGATAAGTCTGGCCAGGGGTTTATCAATCTTGTTAATTCTTTCAAAGAACCAGCTCCTAGTTTCGTTGATCTGTTCTACTGTTCTTTTAGTTTCTATTTCATTGATTTCTGCCCTGATCTTTATTATTTCTCTTCTCCTGCTGGGTTTAGGCTTTATTTGCTGTTCTTTCTCCAGCTCCTTTAGGTGTAGGGTTAGGTTGTGTACTTGAGACCTTTCTTGTTTCTTGAGAAAGGCTTGTATTGCTATATACTTTCCTCTTAGGACTGCCTTTGCTGCATCCCAAAGATTTTGAACAGTTGTGTTTTCATTTTCATTGGTTTCCATGTATTTTTTTAATTCTTCTTTAATTTCCTGGTTGACCCATTCATTCTTCAGTAGGATGCTCTTTAGCCTCCATGTATTTGAGTTCTTTCTGACTTTCCTCTTGTGATTGAGTTCTAGTCAAAGCATTGTGGTCTGAAAATAGGCAGGGAATGATCCCAATCTTTTGGTACCGGTTGAGACCTGATTTATGACCTAGGATGTGATCTATTCTGGAGAATGTTCCATGGGCACTAGAGAAGAATGTGTATTCTGTTGTTTTGGGGTGGAATGTTCTGAATATGTCTGTGAAGTCCATTTGGTCCAATGTGTCATTTAACGTCTTTATTTCCTTGTTGATCTTTTGCTTAGACGATCTGTCCATTTCAGTGAGGGGGGTGTTAAAGTCCCCCACTATTATTGTATTGTTGTCGATGTGTTTCTTTGCTTTTGTTATTAATTGCCTTATATAATTGGCTGCTCCCATGTTAGGGGCATAGATATTTACAATTGTTATATCTTCTTGTTGGATAGATCCTTTAAGTATGATATAGTGTCCTTCTTCATCTCTTATTACAGTCTTTGGTTTAAAATCTAATTTGTCTGATATAAGGATTGCCACCCCAGCTTTCTTTTGGTGTCCATTAACATGGTAAATGGTTTTCCACCCCCTCACTTTCAATCTGGGGGTGTCTTTGGTTCTAAAATGAGTCTCTTGCAGACAGCATATCGATGGATCTTGTTTTTTAATCCAGTCTGTTAGCCTGTGTCTTTTGATTGGGGCATTTAGCCCGTTTACATTCAGGGTAACTATTGAAAGATAGGAATTTAGTGCCATTGTATTGCCTGTAAGATGACTGTTACCGTATATTGTCTGTGTTCCTTTCTGGTCTATGTTGCTTTTAGGCTCTCTCTTTGCTTAGAGGACCCCTTTCAAGATTTCCTGTAGGGCTGGTTTTGTGTTTGCAAATTCCTTTAGTTTTTGTTTGTCCTGGAAGCTTTTTATCTCTCCTTCAATTTTCAATGACAGCCTAGCTCTATATAGTATTCTTGGCTGCATATTTTTCTCATTTAGTGCTCTGAATATATCCTGCCAGTCCTTTCTGGCCTGCCAGGTCTCTGTGGATAGGTCTGTTGCCAATCTAATGTTTCTACCCTTATAGGTTACATATCTCTTCTCCCGAGCTGCTTTCAGGATTTTCTCTTTGTGTATGAGACTCGTAAGTTTTACTATTAGATGTCGGGTGTTGACCTATTTTTATTGATTTTGAGAGGGGTTCTCTGTGCTTCCTGGATTTTCATGCCTGTTTCTTTCCCCAAATTAGGGAAGTTCTCTGCTATAATTTGCTCCATTATACCTTCTGCCCCTCTCTCTCTTTCTTCTTCTTCTGGGATCCCAATTATTCTAATGTTGTTTCGTCTTATGGTATCACTTATCTCTCGAATTCTGCCCTCGTGATCCAGTAGTTGTTTATCTCTCTTTTTCTCAGCTTCTTTATTTTCCATCATTTCATCTTCTATATTACTGATTCTCTCTTCTGCCTCATTTATTCTAGCACTTAGCGCCCCCATTTTTGATTGCACCTCATTAATAGCCTTTTTGATTTCTACTTGGTTGGATTTTAGCTCTTTTACTTCTCCAGAAAGGGTTTCTCTAAAAACTTCCATATTTTTTTCAAGCCCAGCTAGTATCTTTAAAGTGATGATTCTGAACTCTAGATCTGACATCGTACTAATGTCCGTATTGAGTAGGTCCCTGGCAGTCGGTATTACCTCTTGTTCTTTTTGTTGAGGTGATTTTTTCCGTCTTGTATTTTGTGCAGAGGAGAATAGATTAATGAGAGAACAAAATGCTAGCAGAGTAACCACGTCCCCAGAAAATATACTCTAAACAAATCAGAAAAGACCTGAAGCAGTGGGATAAGAAAGGGAAAGAGAGAAAAAAGAAAAAGAAAAAAAAGAAAAAGATAAAGATAAAGATAAGAACAAAAACAAAACAAAACAACAACAACAACAAAAAAACCAGAATGTGATCAAATATGATCAGGCTGGTATATAGATCAGTGCCACACACTAGATTTGGGGTGCATTTTGGTCTTTTAGAAGAAAGTGCCTCCCAAAATTTTAAAGAAAGAAAAACTTATATATGTACAAAAATAAGGGTTGATATGATGAAGGGATGGAATATAACTGTAAAAATGGAAATTATAAAAAATTTTATAAAAGGAATTGATAAGAAGTTGTTTGAAAAAAGAAAGAGGAGGATTTAAAAAAAGAAAAAAGAAAAAGAAAAAAAAAGGGAGAGGATGTGATCAGGCAGGGGAATAGAAAACACCATATACTAGAGATTTAGGGTATATTTTAATCTGTTAGAAGAAACTATCTCAAAATTTTAAAGAGAGAACAACTTATATATATAAGCCAAAAATATGGGTAACTACTATGAAGGGATAGAATATGACTCTAAAAATGAAAAATAAAAATGTTTTTTTTTAAAAAAGGGATTGATAAGGGCTCCTGGGTGGCTCAGATGGTTAAGCATCTGCCTTCGGCTCAGGTCATGATCCCAGGGTCCTGGGATCGAGTCCCACATCGGGCTCCCGGCTCAGCGGGGAGCCTGCTTCTCCCTCTGACCCTCTCCCCTCTCATGCTGTTTCCCTCTCGCTCGCTCTCTAAAAAATAAATAAAATCTTTAAAAACAAAGGGGGGGGATTGATAAGATGTTGGTTGAAAAAGGGAAAAAGAAAAATTCAAAAAGAAATAAAAAGACAAAAAGACAGTTAAAAAAAAATTAACTTTAAAAGACTAAAGAATCATGGTAAAAAAGCCGTGAATTCTATGTGCAGTAGTCCCCTAGCGCTGGAGTTCTGCCGTTCTCATTGATGGTAAACTTGGTCTTGGCTGGCTGTTCTTGCTGATCTTCTGGGGAGGGGCCTGTTGCCGTGGTTTCCAAATGTCTCTGCCGGAGGCGGAATTGCCCCGCCCTTGCCCCCTCCCGGCTAAGTAATCTGCTCGGGTTTGCTCTCCGGGGCTTTTGTTCCCTGCGAGCTTTCCGTACAGCTTTGGAGGCGGAGAGTGAAAATGGCGGCCTCCCAATCTCCGCCTCGGAGGAGCCGAGAACTCGGGGCCCCGCTCCTCAGTGAGCCCCCAGAGAAAAGCCGTCGGTCACTCCCGTCTCCCCGGTCTCTGGCTGCACTCCATGCTCACCCGGCCTGTGACCGCGCTTTTCCATCTCTGGCACCCGACCCCGGGTGGAGTCTCCAAACCCAGCAGATCCCTGCGGTGCGCTCCCGCGCGGCTCCTCCCAGGGGAGGAAGGTGAGTCTCCCTGGATCTGCCGCTGGTTGGGTCCCTGCTGGAGGAGCAGGGGCCCGACTGTGCCGCGGATCACGGTTTATGGCCACCCCGAGCTGAGAGCCCGCGCCTGGGCTCCGCCTCTGCAGCCGGCTTCCCTGCTCCGTTACCTGGGAGCTCTGCCACACTCAGGCACCCCTGGTCTTTCTGTGACCCCGAGGGTCCTGAGACCACACTGTCCCGGAGTGTTCCACCCCCCGCTTAGCCACCAGAGTGGCATCCCTCAGCGGAGCAGACTTTTAAAAGTTCCGATTTTGTGCTCCGTGGTTCTATCACTTGCCAGAAGCGGCCGACGGAGGCCCCTCCCCCGCCGTCTATCCTCCCGAATATCGCCTTGGATTCACTTCTCCGCACGTCCTACCTTCCAGAAAGTGGTCGCTTTTCTGTTCAGAGAGTTGTTGCTCTTCTTTTCTTCGATCTCCTGTTGAGTTTGTAGGTGTTCAGAATGGTTTGATCCCTATCCAGCTGAATTCCTGAGAGGAGACGAAATCCAGGTCTCCTACTCCTCCGCCATCTTGCTCCGCCCCCCCTTTACTCCAGAATCTTAAGGATCTGTATTATGATTCTTCTAATGAGACTTTTAAGAGGTTCTACACAATATTCTTACCCACAGACACCTTTAGAACCTTCCAACCAGATTAGTCATATGGCCTGAGTTGCAGGTCAGTTTTCCCTGCAACCTGGACTTGCTATCCCTTCTTCTTCTGGGCCACAGGGACACTGGCCCTTCCTTCTGTATATAGGAAGACCTGAGCTCCGCCCTCCAACAGCAGGGAATGAGGAAGAGCCATCACAAGATGGTTCAGGACCAAGGTAGCCAGAGAGCTTCACCACAGATTAGTTGCTCGGTCTTGAGCACATTTTCAGAAGGACCAAATGAAAATACTGCATTTTGGAACATTCTATTGGTGGCAGGAGGGGGTGCAGACAATTATGTGCCAAGGGTCTCTCATTTCTTGTCTCCCCAATGGGTCAGAGTTGAGCCATTGTGTCACTTTCCCCCCAAGCCAAGTTGCTCCAGTACCACCTCCAGGAAGCCGCTGGAGCTTCTGAAGGTCCCATCCAGGCAGCGTGTGGCCGCAGTGCCTGTTTTCCTTAGTTGGTTGTGTCTGTTGAAGCTTCTCAGTTTGCGGTGAGAGACTTAAGACTTAAGTCTTGAGACTGCAGGACTGCAGGACTTAAGACTGCAAGAATGGATGGGCTGCTGGAACCTTCCTGGTTGGGGAAGAAGGCTGATGGCCAAAGTCAGGCTTTGGAAAATAGGCAAGAATGAGTGGACCTGGGTGGCACATAAACTGGGCCTAGTATATTCATTTTCCCTTCAAGGACATAAAGCTTGATTTTAAAGTTAAACCCACTTCTTAGAGGTGTAGCAAGTTGGTGTTGTACTTCTCTTAATGAGAACCTTTCCTCACTTCAAAATCTTATAGACACACAGGACTGGAAAGTTCTGTGCAAATCATTTGGCTCAGCCTCCATATTTTTCAGATGAGAAGCATGAGTGTTAGAAAGCTGAGGTGACACTCTCAAGTCAAACGGTGAACAGAAAAGAGAGACTGCCCACCTCCAGCTCAAGCTTCATTCCACAATACAATAGGTAAGGCAGGTGAAGGGGGAGAGTAGTTGGTAACCCCCACTTTTGCCTTTATCAAAGATTTTTGATGGTGTTGGTTTTGCGAGGTCATGTCTAGAAGCTATTTTAAGAATATTCAAGAAAAGATGTTATGTAATTTTGAAGCAATATTGTTGGTTTCGGAGAAAAATTTTTTTAAACAATACTGGCCTGTGTTGTTGTTGGATCAAAGTGAATTTTATGAGAATCTACATTTCCAGAGGCAAGACCTCATCTGTGGAAATGAAACAGAATATAATACAGAGAGGAAGTGCAGTAAACAAAGGTGAGTGTGCCAGATAGAGTTATTGCCTTTCTTTAATTCTATAGATGTTCCTCGACTCACAATGGGGTTACATCTCCAGAAACCTGTCATAGGTTGAAAATACTGTTAAGTAGAAAATGCATTTAATACACCTAACCTACTGAGTGTCGTAGCTTAGCCTGGCCCACCTTAAAGGTGCTCAGAACACTTGCATTAGCCTACCGTTGGGCAAAATCATCTCACACAGAGCCTATTTTATGATACGGTGTGGAGTATCTCATGTAATGTAATGAGTACCGAACTGAAAGTGAAAAGCAGAACTGTCTGGGCTGCCTGGGTACAGAAGGGCCATAAGCCCATCAGCTGTTACCCTCGGGCTCGTGGGGCTGACCAGGAGCTGTGGCTCAAGGCGCTGCCCAAGGTCACATCACCAGCCTGGGAAAAGATCAAATTCAAAATTCAGCTATGGTTTCTACTGAATGTGTCTTGCTTTTGTGCCAGAAAAATCTCAGTCAAACCATCATATGTCGGGGACCGTCTGTAAATCTTTTGTGTTAAACAACTCTGCAGGGTTGGCTCAGAGGTCTTCTTCCTGGGATCTTATGTTCACTGCCCTTTTCAGCACCACTACGGAGGCAGCGTTCACAGCCGTCATAAAGGAAAATATGCATGAAGGACAATAGACCAGAAACCCATTGCTCCTTGAAAATGGCCCCATTTCTAGCAACTCTAGTTGCTTTACCCTTGGTGGACACATTGACTTCAGTGGCATCTGGAGAGTCTTGCCCTCCTGACAGTAGGAAGACCTGAGCTCCACCCTCCGACAGCCTTATTTCTGAGGCTACTGAAGCTGCACTGGATGTTCTGATCTCCTTGCATTTTATGTTCCCAATAACATCCTAGCTCTTTGTTTTTACTTCTGGTCTGAGAAAATTTAAGAAATAATTCTGGCTTGCTAAAATCTGTTTCCTATCATGTCTTAAATTAGCCTGGCACCAATTTGTTGGAATATCTGCCCCAGCTCTGTGGGAGGAAACTGATGAGCTGGCCTTGAATTTCCACGATTGGATGCCAACCACGGTGTGTCCTGGCACTCGTTTCAGATGCTTCTTGCCAAGGGCAGAGTTTCACTTCTGATTTCATAGCGAATCAAACCCTGAGTGGGAAGACAGACATAGACAGGAGGCAAAACAGCATCTCTTCAGTCTGTCAGCGCTTCTCCTTCAATCCCTCTCCACCACGGGAGGATCCATTGATATGCAGCAGGGAAAATACAGATGAAATGCAATTCGGTGAAGTGTGAAAAAAAAAAATCGTAGGTAGTTTCCAGGCAAGGCCTCCACATCAGCAGTGCAGGGAAAGCATTTCAACTGGTGTTCCCACTGAAAAGATGCTCACTTCCGAGGCCTGCCAGGTGCTACGCTCACTGCTAAAAACCTCTCCCGGGATGGAAGTAATAGCACACTTACTCTTGTGCATGCAGAGCTTCCCATTTCACCCTTTTAGACTGAGAAAGATCCTTGCCCTTCTGGGGCACCATGATGCTGCAGACTGAGAAATATATAATCATGCACTTCTTTTGTTGTTTTCTGAATTATGCAGGGTGTTCTTTCCAGTGAATTCTCCTTTGGAGGCTTTCTGAAATGTCAAGTCTATTACCTCCTGCCCAGGAAAATCCATTACAGACTTGCACAAGTGGGGCCAAAAAAGAAGACTTTACCAGTGCATGGAGACAGAGCAAGGGCTGTTGAATTGGAACTTCTGCCAGCGTGCGTTTTTGGCTTTTTCTCCCCTTCCTTTTATACTAAGGAAGTTTGTTGAATGCACGTGTTTCTCAGGCCTGAGAGGTGTGGTAAAGCCCACAGAAGTCCAGGAGGGACAATCTCGAAGTCTTAAATAGATATTGAAGGATTTTCTGCCTCTCCTTGAATATACACCCTTAGTAGAGCCATCTAAGTAACAGCACTAGAGATATTCCCGGGTGCCTCTGAGATTAGAAGAGATGTTGTGGGGCTCCTATATGATCACGGATGCAGAGTTATAACAAAAACGAGGAGCAGGAATGCTCATGAGTGCTATGCACTAGAATAGATGAACTGTCTTTTACATTTACGCACAGATAAAAAATTGAGTACATCATAACCAGGATATTGACTTTGATATAGTCTCCTGATCTTATTTATATGTATAACAATGGTATTAGCCATAAAATATAAATTCTTTAAAAAAGAGTATATTCTAAGAAATAAAGCCTCTGATAGTTATGAGAGTATATGTGTGGAAGCATTAATTATAATTCAAAAATAGCAAAAAACAAAAATAAATGATATTATAGCATATCTCTTAAAGGCATACTATTCAAGTTATTGTCAGGTGGTGGTATTAGAAGTGATTTTTATTTTCTTTTCCTTGCTTTTTTTCTATATTTATTCATCTTTTCTACAATTAAATATTACCCTTATGATAAAAATACAAACCATTTAAAAGAAGAAAAGAAAATTTTCCTTTAGGTCTGATAGGAGCACAGCCTGCAAGTGAACATACAAATATCTAGAATGGTCAGAATTACCTTTAAAATGGCCTGGTTTAGTTTGCTAGTATGTGTTGTTAGTTTGGTTGTTCTCCATCAATGATGTATGTATGTACATATAAGTATTTTCAAGTATGATAATTATAAGCTCACATACCATTGTAAGGCAGAAAGATCCCTTGTACACGTGGTAACATTTTGCTAAACTATAAATAATATTATAAAATAATATTATATCACAACCAGAATATTCCCATTGATGCAAAATACCAGTCTTATTCAGATTTTCCCAGTTTTACTTGTGCTCATTTGTGTGTGTGTGTGTATTAAGTTCTATACAATCTGACCACCTGTGTAGGTGTGTGGTTACCACAGCTAAGAGACGGAACAGTTCCAACACCCAAAGTGTCCCTTTTGTTGTTCCTTTTAGCAGCACACTCACCTCCCTTGTGCCATCTCCCCAGTCTCTCATCTCTGGCAACCACTCATCTGTTCCCATTTCTAAAGTTTTGTCATTTCAAAAATGTTATATAAACAGACACTACGTAACTTCTGGGGACCGCTGTTTTCACTCAGCAGAAATCCCTAGACACTGGCCCTAGGTGGTGCAGCCATCATAGCAGTCTACCTCCTCTGATTGCTGAGTAGGGTTCCATGTTATGTATGGACCACTGTTTAAGCATTCACCTGTTGGAGGGACGTCTGGGTTGATTCCTCAGGTGGGCTACTCCAAGTAAAGCTATGAACATTTGTGTATAGGTTTCCATGTGACCATATGTTTTCATTTTTCTGAAATAAATACTTAAGGAGCACAATTGCTGGATCAAAAGATGGTTGCATGTTTAGTTTTATAAGAAACCTCCAAACTGTGTTCCAAAGTGGCTGTATCATTTTATATTCCCAACAGCAATGTATGAGTTGTCCAGCTTCCCCACACTCTCCCCAGCATTTGGTATTACCACTTCTTTATGTTAGTCATTCTGATAGGTGTGTGATGATATCTCATTGTGGTTTCAGTGTGCACTTCTGGAATGGCCAATGATGTGGAACATCTTCATGAGCTTATTTGCTTTCTGTACATCTTCTTTGGTGAAATGTCATTTGATGTTTTTTGCCCCTTTTCTAATTGGATTGCTTGTTTTTTTAACTCTTGAGTTTTGAGGATCCTTTACACATTATGGGTAGTAGTCCTTTGCTATGTATGTGATTTGCAAATAGTTTCCCCCGGTCCGTAGCTTTTCTTTTTATCCTTTCACATGGGCTCTCACAGAATGCAAGTTTCAAATTTTATCATGTCCAATTTGTTGATATTTCCTTTTATGGATTATGTTTTGGGTGAAGAATCTAAGAATTCTTTACCTAGTCTTAGGCCCCAAGCACTCTCTACTACGTTTTTTCTAAAAGTTCTATAGTTTTATGTTTTACGTTAAGTCTATCATCCCTTTTGAGTTAATTTTTGTATGGAATGTAAGGTTTAGGTCAAGGCTCAATTTCTTTCTTTCTTTCTTTCTTTCTTTCTTTCTTTCTTTCTTTCTTT
>NW_023270377.1:42317381-42349649 GCF_011800145.1 Mirounga leonina | reverse complement strand
TCCTTCCTTCCTTCCTTCCTTCCTTCCTTCCTTCCTTCCTTCCTTCCTTCCTTCCTTTCTTTTTTTAGCCTCTGATGTCCAATTGCTCCAGTGTCATTTGTTGAGAAGCTATCTGGTCTCCATTGAATTGCTTTTGCCCCTTTGTCAAAATCAGTTGGGTATATTTGTGTAGGTCTCTTCCTGGGTGTCAAGAGCATTTTGACACAACAGCCACTTCACCTGGAGAGATGGAGAATGAGGAGTTACTGCTTCACTGTGCATGAAAGGAGAGGGGTCTCTGTGGGGTTATTAGTGTAACAGAACCAAATGGAGAATCAGTGAGTGAGCACAGAACCTAGCCCACAGAGGAAACATCTGCCCGGCAATTGTTGAAACATCAGGTCTGAGCTTTTAAAAAAAACCACTCTTGCTCGAGGCAGAGAGCAGAAGAGCGCAGTGAGTTCTCTGCCCTCCTATTGTTTCTCACTGTTTTATCACTTAAAGGAAATGGGGCTCTTTTGATTCTTCACTATTTTCTGTTACAGATGATCAAAGCCCAAGTTTTAGGATATCCCTTTGAGCTCCAGTGTTTGCCAGAGGCTACAATTATCACCTTCAGAGTAGTGGTTTTCCCCCTCAATCCCCTGCTGCTTATGCATTTGTGAGTGTCCAGACTATGGCTGAGTGAGCGGGATGCCTCTCAGATTTTCTCATGCTAAGAGGTCACCATGAATCTGGGGGACCCTATGAATCACGTTAAAAGAAACCTAGTTTTGACCCATTTACCTCATGCCAGTGTCTCTGTATTTTCTCTGCGTCAGGATGCTAAACATGACTTTGCCTTAAAATTGTTCACCTTCTTTGATCATTTGGAGAGGTGTTTGAGGGATAAGGTATCTGTGATCTTGAATATGCATGGTTACTTCTACCTGTACTCTCTCCACCTTTCCTTCAGGCACTTAACTCCTTTTAATCAGAACAACCTACAACATGGATGGTGCATACAACAAATGCTTAGAAATTTTCTTAATGAATATTAAGGGAATAAATCACCTATCTCTCCTCCTTCTCTGTAAGCCATTTATACCGTCCTGTTCTTTGACATTTTCCCATGGGAGCGCCTTGCTTCCCTGTTCATGTGTCTCATAACACAAATGAGAAAAAATCTCATCCTCAGTGTGTGTGTGTGTGCACCTTGCTTTCTCTCCCTTTGTGTCTTCCTCTTCCTCATTATATTTTCATCGTATTTCTTCTTGTCTTCCTTTCAGTAGGGGTAGTGAATTATAACTTCTGTGGTGTGAAATATTTATGAGGAATGAAGTGTTTCCATCATAGATCCTTGAAATTCTAGCTTTTTAGACTACATGAAAATAGTTTCACATGCAGTTCAAATTAATTCTCAAACTTTTAGCAGTGGTAAATGGCACTTGTTATTTGATCGGTCAGTTAACAACTATTTGCTCTCAACCCACTATGCGGAAGGAATAGTGCTTACAGTGGAAGCTATCCACAGTGCAGTCTACTGGGCACCTTTGGTTCATCCCAATACAGGCCAGTCTCATTGCCCTGAGAAGCCCATATGGATGTCGGCGAAGACACACAGACACACTCACTCATGGGACACTTAATGTGAAGTGTATGGCAAAAGTTCCTCATAGGGAAACAACCTGGTAACCCTGGGCCTTTTCTGCTTAGACTGCATGGTATTTGGCTTTACTGAATCATGCTCTCTGGTGATCCTTGCTGATTCTTCACCCTCTATAAACCTATCCATCAAATAGTCAAATGAACAATTATTTCTCCAGAACTCATTTCCAGTCCATAATAACGAACATGCTAAGAGCTTTGATACACAATCTAAGTTAATCTTCACAGCCCTTGAAGTCAGGATTAGTGGTATTATCCCCACTTTATAGATGAGGAAACGGAAGCATAGAACGTGTAGAAACAAATGGAGGTCACCCAAATGAGAACAAGCACAGAGCTTGCTATAGCAAAGGAGTCAGCCCCCATCACTTGTATTTGGCAGAGACTAAGCAGACGAGTGGGAAAACTTTTTAGTGGAGAAAAGGGAAGGCTTCAAGTCTGCTCTGCTTGGACGCTGTTGGCACAGGGAAGCTGTGGGTAAGCTAAGTAGAAGCAGGGCATCCTGTGTCACTGGTTATGGGAGCATAGGTGGCTTTCTCTGGTTAGTCCTAAATTGGAAGTGGAGGCAAAAATTATGGAGGTTGTCAGTCTTCAACCAAGTCCTGACCGTTTGAGACCAATGTTTCAGAGGTGTTATTTGGTTTCATTCACTGGTTGCTAGATTCAATGGTCTGACTTCCCGGACTGGTTACTATAGGTAACGGGTTGGCTTTCTGGGCTGGTTGCTGCAGGCTGTTGATCAGAGTTCTATTTTTATATATCATCTGGCCATTGCTCATCTGTATAGTCAACCTTTCAAGAGTTTAAGCAACTTGTCGATGGACAGATAGCAGAATTAAAATTCAATAAGAATGAGAGCATGAATTTTACCACTTCAATATACTGTCTCTGTGGAAGGATCCCCAAGAAAAGGGTGGCAGAGAGAGCCAAGTTGCCAAATCTGGTTGTACTTCAGCTGATACCTGCTGGTGGACCCTGCTGGTTGTTTGACCCATCGAAGCCCCATCCTCCTTCCTAAACAAACCCAGGTATTAAGTCTTTTCACCATGCAGCCAGATGGCCTCAGGGGAATTGACCCCTTCTCCCACTCCAAGAACCCTGATTTTTCTAAGTTGAAGAGTGGGTGGCATTGCCCTGGTCAGCCTTCCCTTCCACCCCCAGACATAACATGTGACCTAGTTTGGCCCAGAAAGAATGGAAGACGGTGGGTGGATTTGTTTCTAGCTGGGTGGCAACAAAGGAGCACATATGCACCCTTTCCTACTACTGGCCATCAGGGACGACAATGGCAACTGACTTCAGGTGAAGTCAACTCTGTGGGCAACAGAATCAGAAGGCAAGAGACATCAATGAGCTAGTGGCTTGACCAATTCTGCAACTGCCCCTCCTCCTGACTTCTATTACATGAAATAATAAATTTCTTCATTGTTTAAGCCAGTTTGAGTTGGGCATTCTGATGTAGAGAGCCAAAAGTACCCTAGTAAACACAGCAGCCTAGCAAGGTGTCTTTGCCTTCACACCCTGTCCCAAGTCCAGTGGCAAGGTCTTTGGACATTCAACAAAAAAAGGTGGCTGAAAGCCATTGCACTGGGCCCAGAGCATCTGCATTGCAATTCAGCTTCACCTCTTTCTAAGAGCTGGCTTCAGGTAAGCTACTTAATTTCCCTGTGCTTCACTATTTTATCAATAAACTAAAGATAATGGTAAAACTTATAGGATTGTGAAAATTATAAGAGCTAAAATGTGTCAGGTGCTGAGAACAGTGCCTGGGTCATTACAAGAGCTAGAACCGTGTTCATTGTTGGTATTATTATCAGAAACTCAGCAAACATTCCCTTACCTTTCTTTCTTCCAGAGTTAAAAAAAGAAACTTCCTTTTAACCATTCAAAACCTGAAATCATTTTCATTACTGAAGCCAATGAGTCTGGTTCAACTTTTTCACCTCTGCTTCAAACGTGTAGCCAGGCTCCAGCAGCCCAGGAGCAAGGACAGAGGGAGGGGCCACCCTGCCTCTTCCTCTAGACGCCTCGTGTTCTGACAGCTGATGGTTCCACCCTGTGTTGAACAGACTCACCTTTGCTTTCACTCTGCCTCTTCTAATAACAGTCTTGTCAACATCTTTCCTTTAAAAACTGTTGAAAAGCCACCACTTTCAGACAATGTGTTCTGAGGGAGCTGACATGTAGTCCATTCATGATTATATCAATGTTCTAGCTCCCTTTTCAAAGGAGAATGCTCAACGAAGAAAAGAGAAACTACACCCTCCAAGTGCTCACTCAGTGCCAGGTACGTTGCTTGAACAATCTATTTCTATTAATGACACACACACAAATTGAGTGATTTTCTTTTTTGAGAGTTTTGTATCAGTCGGAATAACCTGGGTTATATATGAGTAACAAATAAGCCCCCAATTGTTGTTTTAAAATAACAGAGACTTGTATCTCCCTTCAACTTACATGTCCTCCTCAAATAAATGGGGGTGGGAGAGCAGTGCTTTATATCAGGAGTTGCCATATTTTTTCTTAGAGGGCCATTCAATAAACATTCTAGGTGTTCAGGCTATATAGTCTCTGTTCCAACAACTCAGTTCTGCCATTGTCACTTGAAAGCATACATAGACTAAAAGGTATGGCTGTATTCCAATAAAGCTTTATTTATAAAAGCAGGCAGCCAACCCAGGGGCTGTAGTTTGTGGATCCATGCTCTACGTCGCCTTCACTCCAGCACCCAGCCTGGGGGAGACTCCCATCATTTGGAGTGCCACCCACCAAGTTGGCAGGAGGAGAAAAGATCATGGAGAGTCATGCGTCAGCTCTTAAATGCCTCACCCAGAAGTGAGCAGTGTTACTTGCACGCACATTTTATTGACTATAGAGGATCACATGGCCACATCGAAGTTCAGCAGACAGAGATGGTGACACATCTAGGAGAGGAGGATCCCAGACACTGACTAGGAGCAGTGATGTCTACCATGTATTACATCATTCTTCCATTCATCTCTCTCTGTGGCTCTAATTTTGCTGAGCTGTGCGTTCCTAGTTAAGGAAATCAGTTATAAAGCTATGGTTTCATTTATGCTCTTACAGGTGTATTACTCAGTTTCTGGATAAACTAGGCCTCTTTTCCTCTTTTTCCTGCTTTTCTTGTCTAGCCTCTAGGCTTGTTATTACTCAGCAACCAGAGCACTAAAGAGCCGAAGGGAAAGTGATGTATAAAATGCAAATGCATCCACCTCAAAGGTGGTTTCTGGGTCTTACACCACCACCTAGGAAAGTTTCTTCTGGGGCTCTTGTCAGGCTCAGGGGTGCAGATATTTGCATATTGTTGATTATTTTCGAATTTACACAATATATTCAAAGTAACCATTCTTTGTGGCAATATCTGCCTTGTGTTGGACAGCTGTGTGTATTAGATGTGTGTGTGTGTGTGTGTGTGTGTGTAGGATGAATATTAAAGAACCAATTTGGTCAACTTTTTCCATGGGTTAATTTATATCTCATTACCATCTTGTTTTCCTCTCTTTCCTCTTGACATTTTCTCTTCCCTTTTTCTTAATGAGCCCTGATGTTTTTGTAGAGTCAAAGTTAGATTGGAGGGTGTGGGAGTTAAAGATAACTTTTTGGTTAAATTCCCCTTGCCTATGTGCCTGATCATACCTTCCTCCAAATTTCTTGCTCTCATCCATTGATCTACCCATCCAGTATCTGAATGGGTACCTAACTATCTGCCAGGCTATGTGCTAGGCATATAATGGGGCTATAACTGTGACTAAGAGAGACACAGTCCTTGCCTTCATACAGCTGAAGACGTCAGTGAAAAAAAAATTGTGATAATTGATGAGAGACCGGAAGAAATCTGGAAGTTGGGGATGGTAAAGGAGCATCTGTCTCCTGGAAGGTAAAGCAACAGGAGGGGAGAGTTCCACTTATTTTGCACAGGTGGGAGCACTATCAAGGGATTTTATTTAAACATTTTTTTCTTTAACCTTTTGCTTCCATTGTTTATACCACTGCTATCTTTTGCTCTGTTTGGAGAACGACAAATAGCCAGCAAATTCTCAGAAGATTTCCCATTTGTAATAGGTTTCTCATTTATCTGGGTTTGGCTTAAAGATCAAATTGCCTTTAGGGCTGCTCCAGCTCCTTGCCAGAAAGAGCGGGCTCTGCCAGAAAGAGCGGGCTCTTTCCCCACCCATCTGTGTACACGTTCCTCAGGTGAGAATTCACACAATTTGGATAGAAGCGCAAAAACTTTCCAGGAAATAAAGGGAGCAGGAAAGGCATAACTTCTTTATTTTGTGGATGTCAAGGCTCAAGATTGAGATTTTGTGTTCTCTATCATCTTGTAGGGTTTTTTTTGCTTTAATTTTTTTTTTTTTTTTGTGGGGGAAATTAGATCTGGTTGGAACGTCGACCAAATGAAATGAATACAATACTTAAATGTAAAGGTATTTTAAGAAAATGATTCTTAACATAAAATCAGCACATGTTCAAACTGACAGAATCATACACAGTGGCAACTCACTTATTTTGCAAACTGGAAAAATGTGCTATTCCATATTACAGAATTTCCAGAAAACTTGCTATCTCTTTTGCTTTCTCTTTTGTGAACAAAATTAAAAAAAAAAACAACTAAGCTATTTTGAATTAAAATATTCCTATGGTATTTCCTATTTCTTAAACTAAATATAATTTATTCTTTTCTTGATGACTCCAAGCATAATTATTAATTCAGATGATCCCAATTTTCTGTAGCATACTGATGCCCTTGGGGCTTACCTAAAAGGTCTAGGACAATTTATCTCAATAGGTATGTAAAACTATTTACATGAAAACATATTATAGATTTGATTGATTTTTTAATTTGTTATCTGGTTTTGTTTTGGTTTGTTTTTGGTGTCTCCATTGTTAGGGGTGTCAGAAGTTCCTTCTCCCAGGCAAAATGTATCTGTCTCTAGTAACCACAAAACTAAAAAATTATTATTTTTTATTTTGACCATAGCTATTAGGATAAATTTTGATGCATTTAACATTTAGAACAAAACTAACAGCGCTAAAGCAAGATAGATTCTCATGTGTAAGAATTCCAGAGATGGGCCGTCCAAAATGAGTATGGTACATCTTGAATTTCTTGGGGATTCAGGCTCCTTCTAGCTCTCCACCACAACATCCTCAGGGCATATGTCTTACTGTCACAGTTCCAGCTGGTTCTTAAAGCCATCGTGTCCCAGCCAGCTGACTGGAGGCAGGAAGGCAGAGGGCTGGGTCTCACCTTTTTGGGATACTTCCTGGATGTGGACCTTGGAAGCAGCAATTAGCTCACTCCTGGGCTAATGAGTAGCGGCTGAATGCACTAATACAGCGGCACTTGTTGTTTACAACTGTTCTACCTTGTGTTAGATATTTTGAATATCTCCCCTCGTAAGGATTAGATAGATCTTCCTAGTCATATGCTAAGGACTCACCAATGCAAGATCCCTACCCCTCACTCCCTTGAATATCTAAATCTCCTGCGGGGAGGGGGGGAGGGGGGGGCAGAAATAGGTTAATAATTCTTCTATTTACAAGGCTGACTTGATCTGGTCTGTGGCAAACCTAACATATGCAAAGTTATTTAAATTAGGACTGGAAAGGTGTCTCTGAAGCTTTCAAAGCAGCAAAAAGATTTTTCCTTAATTATTTAAAATCTAGCAGTGATGCATGTTAATATTCAAGAATCTCTAAATCAGTGGTTCTCAAAATATGGTCCCCGCAGCAGCATCACTGGGCAATTTGTTAGAAATGCAAAGAACCCGGTCCTACTCCAGACCTACTGAGCCAGAACTCTGTGCTTTAGCAAGCCCTCCAGGTGAGTCTGATGCAAGCTCACATGTGAGAAGCTGCGTTCCAGGTCTAGGAAAGCGATCCTCAGCCTTGGCTAGACATAAGAATCTCCTGGGGAGCTCTTAAAAAAGTCTGATGTGCAGGCGACACCCCAGACAAATCCGAATCTCTAGAGGGGGATCTCAGGCATGAGTTCCTCAGATGGTTACACAATCCATCCGAGGTTAAGAACCACTGACTGCTTTAGGAGCGGTACTTCTCACATTGTAGGGTATATAAACATGACCTGGAGTACTGATTACATACGAAGATTCACGCCCAGAGATTTCGAATTGGTGGATAGATGGTGAGGCCCAGCACTTACAGTTTTAGCCAGTAGTCCAGGTGACGTTGTTGCAAAAGATCCAAGGACCACTCCTTAAGGAACACTACCTTAGAGCCAGGATTGCTGAAAGAATCTTGAGGGAGGGCGGCACTGACGGGCAGGGATGAAGAAGCCAGAGGTCTGAGCATTTAAAGTTGCAGGCTAGGGATGCCTGGGTGGCTCAGTTGGTTAAGTGTCTGACCTTGGCTCAGGTCATGATCTCTGGGTCCCGGGATGGAGCAGCACCCCCGCCCCCCAGTCAAGCCCCATGTCCCTGAGTTGGGCTCTGAGCTCAGCGGGGAGTACGCTTGCCCCTCTGCCTCTCCACCCACTCATGCTCTCTCTCTCTCTCTCTCTCTCAAATAAATAAATAAAATCTTTTTTTTTTTTTTTTTAAAGCTACAGACTAAAAGAATTCAACAAATGAGTACATGGAGAGGACGGGGAATGGAACCGCAGGCAGGTGGCAAGGCGGTTTAATTATGGTGTCCCTGTCAACCATTGCTTTTACTGACCTGGACAGCTAATGAGCTCTCTTTGTGAGCAAAGCAATGACATTAGGAGACTGACCCAAAGAACCCGTTAGGTTGCACGGACCTGTGCTGGGGGCTAGCACAGCCTAACAAAGTGAATACTCAAACCGGGAGCAGGGCCGTGGCATGAAAACCAAGACTCTGGAGTCAAGCAGACCTGGATTTGAATTTGGAGGTCATCACTTGCTCGCTATGTGACCTTGGGCAAGTTCCTCATCTCTCTGACTCTGTGTTCTGATCAGTCAAATGAGGAAATTGATACCTCCTTCATAGGGTCATTATGAAGATTAACGTGAGAAGCACTTGGCACCCACTAGCCTCACAACAAAGGGTAGCTATTGTTAATCTGCGAACTATTTATCTGTTGGAGTCTGGCTTCTAATTTAGTGTACCAGATGCTGTCCAGCAGTTTTGACATCTTGAGAAATCCCTCCAGCTCCTCTGCATAGACTCACAGAATTCACAATGAGCAGAGACATGAAAACTTATTATCTTTAAAACTAAATAAAAGAAACTAAGAATAGTCTAGGGAATTTTTTTTTTATAAGACTTGCACTTGATGAAGTCCTCCAAACTCATTCTCTCCGAGGCTATTGAGCAAACTATACCCATAGCAATCTAACTGGTAAAAAGTTAACTTGGGAAAATAATCTTAAATACTTTCCCAGCTGCATCCTAATTGTATGTTTAGGAAGAGTATCCATGCATTTTTTACTGGGGTAACATCAAGGCTAGATGCTGCCAAAGAGAATTTTACAGTGATTCATACTGTGTTTCCTTATTCAAGAAAGCCCATCCTAACTTCCTTCCGGTAAGCCTCTGGAAATAAAAGAGAATATGGTAGAGGAAAATATTAAGAATTGAAGTTGGGAAAGAATTCAAGGAGTCACCCAGTTGATTTTTTTGTTTCAGACAGAAAAGTCTAGCCTGGCCTGAGGCAGAGGGAGGTTTCTATCAGCCTCAAGTAGAAAGTTAAAATCTCCTTACCGCTTAGCTGCATTCCTCCTGCCCCAGGATAAACATGGGGGGAGGGCAGCTGGGTATCACTCCCATCATAATTACCCCTCAGACCCTTGAAGATGGCAACGGAGTCATCCTCTGTTCTTTTCTGTTCCAGGGGAAAAGTCCAGTTCCTTAAAACTGACCTCAGAGGCTCTGTCTTCCAACCCTTTAATCACGCTCGCCTTGGTGAGCTGTGGCCACACTCCCTGCTTCTCTGCGGGCTGGAGCGGGGCCACGGATGGCGACCTGGCCATTGCTGACAGGAATAGGAAAGCCCCTCTGTTTCCACAGGCGCTTGGAAGCCAAGAAAGGAGTTAGCAGTCCTCGCCTGCTCTAGGTGTAGAGAACTGCTGTCCACAGGGCCAGGCGGGGATGTCG
The DNA here is from genome assembly GCF_011800145.1 of Mirounga leonina. Classification (NCBI taxonomy): domain Eukaryota; kingdom Metazoa; phylum Chordata; class Mammalia; order Carnivora; family Phocidae; genus Mirounga; species Mirounga leonina. The sequence goes on along the minus strand of NW_023270377.1, from coordinate 42,339,923 downwards.
TGGGGCCGGAACGGATGGTGTCGGATGAGCCCAGCCCCGGTGGGCAGCCCAGCTCAGCTTCAGCAGCCTCTTGCCCCGAGGCCCATTGCTGCCAGGCCCCCCCCTCCTCCTTCTTTTTTTTTTTTTAATTTACTGCATTATTACTATTTTTTATTGAGATATAATTGATGTATAACGTTATATGAATGGCAAGTATACGACATGATTCGATATTTGCATCCATTGCAAAATGATCACTGCAATAAGTCTAGTTACCATCTGTCACCATACAGTTACCAACATGTTTTTCCTTGTGATAAGGACTTTTGTGATCTACTCTCTTAGCAACTTTCAAACATGCAATACAGTATTATTAACCAGAGTCACCATGCTGTACAGTACATCCCCATGACTGACTTCTTTTTAAGTGGAAACTTGTACCTTTCGACCCCCTTCACCCATTTCACCCACGGCTATTCCCTGCCTCTGGCAACCGCCAATCTGTTCTCGGAATCTATGAGCTTGGTTTTGGGGGTGTTGTTGTTTTAGATTCCACATATGAGTGAAATCATATGGTATTTGTCTTTCTCTGTCTGACTTATTTCACTTAGTATAATGTCCTCAAGGTCCATCCATGTTGTTGCAAATGGCAAGATTTCGTTCTTGTTTATGGCTGAGTAATATTTCATATATATTTCATATATATACCATTCTATATGGAATATTATGTATATATAATGTGATATATATATCATATTGTCTTTATCCATTCATTCATTGATGTACTTAGGTTGTTTCCATATCTTGATTATTGTAAATAATGCTGCAAATGAACATGGGGGTGTGTATATCTTTTTGAGTTAGTATTTTAATTTTCTTTGGAAAATACCCAGAAGTGGAATTGCTGGGTCCTATAGTAGTTCTAATTTTAATTTTTTGAGGAAACCCCATAGTGTTTCCCAAATTGTTGCCAGGTCTTCTGATTTTTCTAAAAAAGTAAAATATCTGACTTTTGAAAGCTCTTGATTAAAGAAAAAAAAGTCAACCATCTCAAAAATATTGAAACATTCCGTGGGCAAACAAAACATGTTTAGAGGTTGAATCAGGTCCTGGGCTTCCTGATGATCTCTGTCCTAGTTAACGGAATATAAACAAAAGACAGGTGTGGGTGGGGCCTGGGGACAAATTAGGGACACAGACAGATGGGCAAACTGATTTTTAGCAAGAAACAACCACAGAAGTGAACAATGATAAGCGTACATTTTTAAGAGGCAAGAAAAATGATTAATAAAATACTAAAGTAATTACCATTTTAACCCAGTGCCTGGAACATAGTAATGTTCCAGAAATCTTTGTTGAATAAACACTTTACTTTTTAATACTGTTTTGCCATTATGAAGCATTTCGTGATTTCACCGGCTCCTCAAAACAACCCTGAGAGGTAAGAATATTATTCTTCCCATTCTCGTTATTTGCAAAACTCCCACAGCTAGGAGAAGCAAACCAGAGCTTCAGTGCAGATGGTTCATTCTTCATTATTTCTCCCCTTTGGTTCTTGTTTTCCTAAAATCTAGAGCTAAAGTTGCAGGGAAGCATAAATGGGGACTGGTATATGTGGTGTGATCTGAGAGACCATCCTCCCCTCCTCCCACAAGGAGCCTCTTCCTCACACATACTAAAAACAAAACAAAGCAAAAAAACCTCTCAGACCACAGTGAGAGACAGACAAGGAAAAGTAGGCTTTTCCCCTCCCCTTTCTCTCAACCAACCAGTTCTCTTTAGAGGCAACTACTATAACCACCTTATGTAAATGGAACTAAATATTTTATGTATTTGTGTTGGTGCGTGTATGTTCTCCCCACCACTATGTTTTCACACAAATGGTAGTATTTTATTTTGCTGTTTTTTCCTTGCTTTTTTTAAAAAAACTTAATTCTGTATTTTAATAACTGTAACATTCTTTTTAACCAGATGCCTATTGATAAATCTGTAGGTTGTTTCCAGTGTTTTATAAATAATGCTGCAGTGAATAACTCTGCGCATCATTTCACACATGCAGAAGGAAATCTATCGAATAAATACAAGAGGAATTGCTAAATCTAAGGGCATGTATATTTTTAATTTTTAAAGTTTGCCCAAGTGCCTCCTCATAAAGCCCAGTGTATACCCTCACAAGCAATGTATAGAATGCTATCATCCTATTTTGTAAAAATCTGCTTTCCAGTTTATTTACCTACCTCCATGGTCATACTCTAGACAATCCAAAACCACTTCATTTCTGAAATCCAAAATTCCAATGTACATCAAGTTGCTGTTACTCCATGGCCATGTTTCAGAGTACAAAAAAGTGCCCCAGAAATTCCATTCCTAAGAATTTGCCATGATTAAAAGATCAGAGATGTACACAAAGATTTATTTATATATATGTATAGTTAATGGTGAAGCATTGAAAATAATCTACAACAGTGGCACCTGGGTGGCTCAGTCAGTTAAGCATTTGCCTTCGGCTCAGGTCATGATCCCGGGTCCTGGGATCGAGTCCTGCATCGGGCTCCCTGCTCTGCGGGAAGCCTGCTTCTCCCTTTCCCACTCCCCCTGCTTGTGCACACTCTCTCTTTCCCTTTTTCTCTCTCTCTCGCTGTTAAATAAATTAATAAATAAATCTTTAAAAAAAAGAGAAAGGAATCTATAACAGTAGAGTGGATTGGTCAAATAAATCATAGTATGCCAATAAAATTTTTGTTTTTGAAAAATATTTAACAATTTGGGAAAATATTTACACTATCCCATCAAGTGAAGAAGCATGTGACAAAAGTTATATGTAAGTGTGGCTCCCTATTTAAAAAAATACACAGGCACAAAGAAAAAGACTAAAAAGCACAGACTAATATTTTTTTTTTAAAGATTTTATTTATTTATTTGAGAGAGAGAATGAGAGAGAGAGAGCATGAGAGGGGGGAGGGTCAGAGGGAGAAGCAGACTCCCTGCTGAGCAGGGAGCCCGATGTGGGACCCGATCCCGGGACTCCAGGATCATGACCTGAGCCGAAGGCAGTCGCTTAACCAACTGAGCCACCCAGGCGCCCAAAAAACACAGACTAATATTTTAATAGTTGTTATCTGAGTGGTTGGATTGTGTGTGATTTTAATTTCTTTTTTATGCTTTTCTAACTTCTCCACAATCAATATGTACTTCAACAAGTTACTGAAGTTAATATTTAGGAAAAAGGAGAGAGAGTGGCGGGGAAGAAGGAAGAAAGAGGACAGGGTAGAGGGAAGAGAGAGAATGCCCACAGGGGCTCGGGATCAGGACAGCTGAGTCTGGGTCCTAGCATTACCATTTAAGAGGCCGACCATTTTAGGCCAAGTCATTTCATCTTTGTGTCTCAGTTATTAGTCTCATCAAAAGGACTAATAGTATTTACCCTGCCTCTCAGAATCGTGACTATAAAACAGTACACAAGGGTGTTTTGGGAAAGTATTGTATTTTGGAATAAAAGACAGCATTATTGTTATTCAATCATATTGTTTAATCACAGTTTCCTTTTTCTAACTTGAGTTTTTAGACAAACAGTTTTTTTTTCATCTAAAACGATTACATCTAATGCACTATTTCCTGTGGGGCTCTCCAGGCATGTGAGAGAGAGGCTAAAAGCTTCAGTCTGTCAATAAAGGTGTCCATTTTACTGAAAGAAGAAATAAAAATTTCTCTCACTTACCCAACTATCTGAAATCCCCACCTTCTTCCTACCTTTGGGAGGAAGTACTGAAAGTGTCATGCCAGAATAAGAAATTATTTGAAAAGGAGAAAATTTCTTTAATGCTTTACATTCTGTGGCATAAAACCTGTGGCCAGCAGTTTGTGAAGAGAACAGGGAAGGTGGGTAAGAAGGCTGAGTCACAGATCACCGCTCTGGGCAAAGTATTGCTCACCCCACTGAGAGGGTCTGAGTAGCCAGCAGTTAACCTTACAACCCTGGATACCCGCAAATTAAACTACTTCGACTAGCATTTAATACCCTCCAGGGCTTAGTTTCAAAGTGCCTTTGTAAGATTATTATGCAATACACAATCTACCCTTCAGCCAAACTCGAATACTTTTGACTCTTATCGTTTGAAATTTTAACATTTCTGGGGCACCTGGGTGGCTCAGTCGTTAAGCATCTGCCTTCGGCTCAGGTCATGATCCCAGGGTCCTGGGATTGAGCCCCACATCGGGCTCCCTGCTCAGCGGGAAGCCTGCTTCTCCCTCTCCCACTCCCCCTGCTTGTGTTCCCTCTCTCGCTATGTCTCTGTCAAACAAATAAATAAAATCTTTAAAAAAAAAAGAAATTTTAACATGTCTGTTGTATTTTTGCCAATCAATCGGTATAAAATGGTATATGATCGGGTTCCTTATTTGTATTTCTCCAATCAGTAATAATATTGACCGTTTCTTTGTATGTTTATTGGCTTTATGTGCTTCTGCTGTATGTATTATTTTCCTTTGTTCTTTATCCTAATTTTAGGTATTTTTCTTATTAATTGGTAGAAACTATTCCTGATACTAGTCATTTTGATACTAATCATGTGTGTATTGCAAATATTTTCTTTCAATTTCACATTTCTCTTTCATTTTCCTTTTCTTTAAGATATCTTTTGAAAAACAAAATATATTAATTTTAATATAATTTATCAATGTTTATAGAAGATGCTTTTTAAAAAAACTTGTATAAGAAATCTTAAGATTCTTAAGAAATCTTATAAGACTGCAAGGTCTAAATCATACTTACTTTTGTTCCTTTTTTATTGAAGTATGTATAATTAACATATCATTAGTTGTATTAGTTTCAGGTGTACAAGCGATTCAACAGTCCTATATGTCACTCAGTGCTCATCACGTCCCTATTGCTCATCAAGTCCATAATGGCCATGCCCTTCATTTTATAAAGATATTTTTGCTAGGTATAGAATTCCAGCATGCTGGAGCATATTTTGCTTTTCAGTGTGCTAGTTATCTGCTGGCTCATGTTAATTTTGACAAGAAATTAACAATTATTTTGCTCCTAGTTACTTACTTTTCTCCTGATTAAAAATCGCATTTCCCTGCCTCTTCTGTTTTTAGGATTGTATTATCTGTTATTACCTGTATTATCAAAAAGATGATCTCTTTTTAGTATTTTTTGATTAGATGCTGGACATTGTCATTTTACATCATTGTGTGTCTGGATTTTGTCATTCTCCTGAATTCTGTCTTTCTGTCTCCTCACCTCGGTGAGTCCTCTGTACTCTGCTTGGGTTCCTCTGCTTGCCCCACAGTCTAGAAAGTGCCTGCGTATAGAGAGCCAGAGTGATCATAGGACGACTTTGAGTCCCTCTCCTCAGGGATCACTTCCCTGCACTACTTGTTTTCCAATATCTGCAAGCTTGTTTTTTTCCCTACACTTCATGCAATTTTCTTGTTGTTTACAGAGAAAGCACGAGTCCAGTACCAGTTACTCTGTCATTTTTTGCCAAAAGCAGAAATTTTGTAACATTATAAAAATAACTATCCAATCAACAAGGAAATTAAATAAAGGTTTCCATGCATTAACCAAGGAAGAGTGTATCATGAGCCATGAATTATGATTAGTCCAGTCCCACAACCTTGAGGCCCTTTGCAAAATAAATTGAAAAAACAAAACAAAACAAAACAATCCCACACCTGTGCTGTCTGTTACTGCCCTCAATGCCGAAAGCCCACGTCTTCTAGCAATGCACCATTGTTGCTACAATACACGGTTGTGGTGCTGGCATCTGACTTTTATTTTTCTCTGATGTAGCCTAATTCTCCTAAGTATTATAAAGAGGTATGAGATGCCATAGGACTATTTGTTATTTGGACAGGAATCAAAGATTTCCAATGAATTCTTCTAGATTTCCACTGAATTCTTCCAGAAAGGGTGTACCATGCCCTAGATTTCCAGAATTCACTCCCTGCTCACATTACTCCTTTTTTCTTGCATAACTCATTCCTGTCCTTCTTCAATACTCAGATGATAAATCACCTCCTTTATTTACTCTTTCCTTGTCAATACATTTAAATTGAGACTTCGCTTTCTCTCCTCTGTGTTTCCACATCTCCTGATTTATACTTCACATAGGATAATTATCAATTCTAGTTTGTATTGTATTGTGTTCACACATGTGTCCCATGTGCCCCCCACCCAGTAGGTTGTGAGGTCATTAAAGGAAGGACTAAATTGTAATAACCATTGTGATCTCCTAGCACCTTGGACCATGCCTGTCAAATAGTAGTGCCAGCAAATCATCACTGAATGAAAGATGAAGGGAAATGGGAGGGACTCCAAGACGAGTTGCCCTTGATCCACTTTCTTACCTAAATCCAGCGCTGTTCATTGCAGTCTCTTAATGCAGGCATCACCGTTCTCTGGCCATGTGCTTCAGAGGTCAGTGATCCTGATGTGGTTATGGCTCATGCCAACCTCTCCTCACCCGGAGTTGCCATGGAGACCGCATGTTCAATGGAACTGCCAGTAAGACTTCATGTTTCTTTTCTTTTTCATCTGCTGTATTCCTCTGCCATTCCCCTACCCCATTGTCAGCCTCTCTCAGTCACTGAAGCTCTGGAAACTTCTGTGAGCTAAGGATAACAGTAGTTTCCATATGCATACTTACTCATGGAGAGGAGATACGTATGTGTTTATTTTTTTTTTAATTTATTTTTATTTATTTATTTATTTATTTTGATACGTATGTGTTTAAATGATAGTTTCTCAGTCCCTCTCTGATGCAGTATCCAACATTGGGAACACTCGGCTCAGTGATTTTTGCCTCTGTAACTTTTCCTCTCTTCAGTGTGTTGGCCTATTTGTCTTTAATCACCCAGTAATTACAGAATTAGTCTTCAAATTGCTGTATTCTTTGGGAGTCTAAGTGAGCTGGAGGTCACAGTGCATCTCGAGCGGAGAAAGGTTCATTCATGTGCTTTTGGATATTTGTCGTGATCAGTCTCTCAGTTATTTCTTGATGCCATGTAATGCCCTGGGTACTGGAGGTGCAAATTTGAGTAAGTTTTAGTCTCATGAAATTTATCATTTAGATAGAAAGATGGATTAAAAATATGCAGTGCATGAGTGTGATAGCAGGGGATAGGGAACAGATGGGATGCTCTGGAAATGTAAAGAGGGAATAACTCGGCCTAAGGAAAGAGTATGGTAGCTCAGTATCCTTGGGAAGGCAACATCTCAGCTGGGTCTTCTAGAATGAATAAGAATTCATCAAGCAGAGACAGTAGGAAGAGAGTTCAGCAGGAGGGACTAGCACGTGCAAGGGCGTGAAACATGAAAGATTATGGTTTGTTTGGTAGGCCTGGGAGGGAGGCAGTGAGAGGAAATTGTTGGAAAAGTAAACATGACCCCACCTGTATTTTTTATGATCTGCTAAGAAATATGGATTTGTTTCCATAGGCCCCTGTTTCCTATATATTAGTCATTTCCCATCACTTTCATGTTATCACCATGTATAATGTATAATGCCTGTACCCATGTTCACTTAATACTTTCCTTTAAATCAAATTTCACTCTCCTTACTTAAAATAATATATTATGTAGTATTTGATCACTTAGAAAAAAATATATATCACATATATAAATTCTGAATCAGAATAGTAGAGTGGATACTCGTGAACTCATTATGCAATGTAAGAAGTAAGCGTTACTATCCAACTTAAGAACTAAAACATTTCCAGTTCCATTGCTCTATTTATCTGCTTCTTCCATTCTTGCCTCCCCCAAGAGATTACCACTACTCTGTATTTTGTGCTCATTATTCTCTTGCTTTTTAAAGAATTTTATCTCCTATGTATAGATTCATTAACAGCATATTGTTTAGCTTTGTTTGGTTTTGAGCTTTAGCTTCTGATCTGTGACAGCCTTGTGGAAGCAAGATTGGACAGGAGCGAGTTTGGAGGTGGGGAGCCCATTTAGAGGTAATTGTGATCATCTGGAAAAGACGTGATGCGAACCTGGATTAGGGCAGCAGGGCGGGGGGAAAGGTCAACACGAACTATGTCATAGACAAGATTGCTGAAACCAAGGGATCATATAAAGAAATATATAGTATTAGCTTCTTTAGAAATCTGCCCTTTGTGATAGTTCTCTTACTAGAAATACAAAATTCTTTAAGTTATTGATAGAAATAGTTTGTATTTGATTCTTGGTGTGCTGGTGGTTTCCTGTGGTTTCCAGAGAACAGGGAAAAGCAAACCCACATGTCTCCTTCCTAGAAGGTCTGCTCTGTGACCTTTCAAGATCATTAAATAAAAGCAAGTGCCTTTGAGTGGTGTTTAAGTGTGGCACTTTATGATACTACGAGGCAGCTAAACCCATCCTCAGATCTTTGTTTTTTAACTCCACAACAAGTTCTTCCCTCTAGGCCATAACGTCTTCAATTTGCTTTGTAATTCACCACAACCAGACTTCCCTATATTTGTTTTTAAACAAAAATCTCACCATCTTTTTGTAATTTGTCCATACAGCATCGCTCTTGTTTTCAGAGTAACTTTGGAAAGACCCAACAGTTTGGGCAATATTTACAAACTGTAGCTAATTTAAGGCTGTCTACACTACGGGAGATTTTTGACTTTAAAATAAGAAGTTGAATTAGCCAGTTTTACTGAGACTAGAGCAATTAACTTATAATTTGTGGTTGGCTCGAAACAACCACTCACTGGAAGGGGAGTCTAGGTACTCCCCCAAGTCCTCACCCTGACCTGCATTGGGCAATTTGAACAGAGCAGAGTGGCTCAGAAGAAGCATTTCCAGCCAGGAGGACACTCATGCTATACCAATTAGACTTGGAAACTGGATCGACTAGCTGGAAAAACTACACAGCGAGAGTGTAAAAAATACAAAGTGATCACTTGTGAAAATACAGGCAGAATACAGTAATTGTAAGGTTAATTTAAGTCATCTTTTGAGAGTCCATGCCCCCTCCCACATCCCTAGTCATTTAATCAAGCAATTTCTTAGTTTGAGCCAGACTGGTTTTTCAACAAGTGCTTAGACTAGGAAAGTCAGTTATTGGGAGAAAAACATCTTGGATAAATTAGCCATGTTCATCAGTGGTGGAATTCGGATAGTCTCCAGTGGTTCCTTGTGCCTCCACTTGGCTGTGCCCTGCTAGACTACTCAATTCAATTACACTAATGGTTATTTAGTACCTATTGTGTACAAGTTCTGTTCCTGGTGCCTTGCTAAGGCTGTATTATTTTTCTAACGAAACTGGGCAACTTGGGAAGATCTCAAACAAGTTATAGAATAGGATCCCCTATCTCATTCTGAGGAAGTGATATTATTCATCTCAAAACAAAAATTGGACAGATTAGGGAAGGAGGGAGGGTGTGGGTCATGGTGAATGGAGAAGTTGAGGAGAGCAGCTCTGTTGTTTCATGCTCCCCAATGGAAATTCTGGCAAACACCAAACAGGAAGCCTAGTGCAGAAAGGAATTTGGTGGTTTGGGGATTTGGGGAGGTAGGCGCTTAGGATCTACTATTTGATGCTAGATCAAGACGTGAGAGCTAAACAGACTATGATACAGTCAGGATTTTGTGGCCACCTTGATGGGTTGACAGTACAATTCTTTCACACCCCCGTTCACCCAGCCATTAGTTTTAGGAGAGTATATACTTCTAGTCTGGAGTTTTCCTCTCCAAATCAGAGAGTTTAGCTTTGTTTTTATTTTTTACATCCTGATGACTGATGGTGGGGAGGGGAAGGATGAGACAGGAAGCAGATAGACAAGCTGACAAAAATGACAAAATACGATTTTAATGTTTCAGTCAGAAGAACAAATAGCTGTTTATGAGTTGTGATATTGTTTGGTCCTGAAGAGTAACACGGTTCTAATTAAGTCTTTCAACTCAATGTTTTATCCAGAGAGATCTTTTCAGAAAGTCAGATAGTGTTTATCTCATGAAAGCGGTCCTCGTTTATGGAGCTCGTTTATGTGACAGCTGTTATAACCAGGACGTCTGGACCCAGGAGCCGGAAATACGTTCCCAAATTGAAGCTCTCCATACCCACGGCATGAGGGAGTAGGCATGCAAGCACAGGGAGCACAGTATCGCGTATGTGTGTCGTGCTTTGTGCCACGTTCAAAGCACGGTCACATCTATTAGAACATGAAAGTGTGTTGCTTCCTGAAATTTGTTGCTAATATTTTTTCCCTGATGGTCACTTGGCCCACCATTCCATAGACTGTGTTGCTGAACTATGTTTAAGAATCTTCAGGTCTGGGGCGCCTGGGTGGCTCAGTCGTTAAGCGTCTGCCTTCAGCTCAGGTCATGATCCTGGAGTCCTGGGATCGAGTCCCACATCGGGCTCCCTGCTCGGCGGGAAGCCTGCTTCTCCCTCTCCCTCTCCCACTCCCCTTGCTTGTGTTCCCTCTCTTGCTGTGTCTCTCTCTGTCAAATAAATAAAATCTTTAAAAAAAAAAAGAATCTTCGGGTCAAAAAGGACATTTGGCGACATTTTGGTCTAGGGCTTGGACTGTGAATAGATCCAAAGTTCTTCCTTGAAATGCAAATACCCCTTGGAAGGACGATGTTACTAGGCAACAGCTGAAGATGTGATTGTTCACATCTTAGCTCATAGTACTTGGCAGTGACTGGAAAGAGAGAGAGAGGGAGTTCCAAGGTGATAAAGAAAGTTAGCTAGAGGAGGAGGATGCTCCAGGAGGGGAGGGAGCACTCACTGGGGCTACCAGAGACAAAGGCCATCTCTCCAGGGGCAAACTGTATCGGGTGCCTCTGCTAACTGCTTCGGGACAGAGCATCCATCATCCTTGGGTTATTTGCTTGGTCAGCCCACAAATATGTTCTGTTCCTAGACTAAGTTCTTCGCAGGTAGGGACTCTCATCCCTCACCGTAGCTTTTCTGCCCTCCTCAGCATACAGTAGACATTCAGGAGATATTTACAGCATGAATGAAAACTTGAATCCACAATTGTATGCCTAAATGTAATGGCTAAACTTCTCTCTGTGCCATCTTCGTTTTCAAAGGGAGTAACTCTGGAGCATTCCAGATTTTGAAATGTTTCCTTGTCTTAATCCTCTAGAAAAGAGAAGTATCCAATTTCCCTGTGGGATAATACAAATAACAGACAACACTTACTGAGTGCTGATAGAGTCCTAGACACTGTCTTCTCACTTTCTACAGATTAATTTATTTCGTTCTCACCACAGCTCTCTGAGGTAAGTGCTACCATGGTCACCATTTTAAAAATGAAAGAAGTCACAAAATTTAAGTCTCCTTGTAAACAAATTTTGCCTTTCTTAGTATGATAAAAGAAAAAAGTGCTGAATGACAAAGAACTTTTTCTTTTTTTTTTTAGAGATTTTATTTACCTCCTTGACAGAGAGAGAGAGAGAGAGAGCACAAGCAGGGGGAGCTGTAGGCAGAGGGAGAGAGAGAAGCGGACTCCCCACTGAGCAGGGAGCCCTAAGCGGGGCTCCATCCCAGAACCCTGAGATCATGACCTAAACTGAAAGCAGACGCTTAACCAACTGAGCCACCCAGATGTCCCCCAAAGAACTTCCTTCTATTTGTTTTTGTCAAACTTTAGTGTGGACTCAAAAAAATTAAATATGATACAAAAAGACAGACAGAGGAATTCATCCCTGGGAAGCCTAGGATAGTGCCTAAGTATATCATTGTAGAACAATCTATTAACATATTTAGTCCCTAAAATCCACATGAATGTGGAGCTGTGTTAGAGACAGCTCTTAAGTGGAGGATCTCCAAAAAAAAAAAAGAGGATCCAAGAGAGCACAACTGTGTCCACCAGGTGGCACTCGCGCCTCTAAATGCGGGGCTGCGAGGTGTGGGCGCACTTCCTATGGTTCTGTCAGCGCCCTGGGCAGAAAGACGCAGGTTTCCCAAGCCCACAGCTTTGTATCCAGGGCTAACTGAGGAGCAGCCAGACGTCAGTGCACTCTGCCTATTTTGCTGTCAGAGGAGGAAGTTCTCAGGTGCATAGTCACCGTGGTGTAGTCCACAGATGCAGGTCTGTTTCAAATCCAAATTCAAGTGCCGGTTTCTTCAAATCCCAGCCCTGCTAGCTACTATTGTATGACCTTGGGCAAGTTACTTAACCGTTCTGTGTCCCAAGATCCTTATCTATGAAATGAGGACAATCGTGGTACCTACCTCTTTCCGCATCACCTGTTCTAACTGCTCTGCTCATGGAAGATCCAACTGCCTGTTCTATGAGATGGAATTAATAATATGACCTTTCAGTAACTGAGCCCTTAAATGTAATCAACATTTTACTTGGCTCAGAATATACCACCAAGAAGATGAGTTTCAATCTTAAATGCTAATGTAGAGCTGTGACTATTTACTAGATGTAAGATGGTCGTCGGAAGAGGAAATATGGATTTAGCCTCTGCAATGAGGGATTCACTTCTCTAGGTGCTTCTGCTGCAAAGATGAGCAGGGCAGGTATTACCCTCGCCCCTGTGAAGTTTCTAACCTAGCAGGGAAGATGCGTGTTAAACAAATAATCACACAAAAGTAAACATTATAAATGTGCAAAGTCTTCCAGGAATGTAAAACAGATGAACTTAACCTAGCCTTCAGCTCAGGGAAAGCTTCAAAGAGGAAGTGATAGTACAAGGTAACCAGGGAAGTAGCTGAAAAGAAGGACAAGTAGTCCAGGCAAAAGAAATGGCATTTGCGGGGCGCCTGGGTGGCTCAGTTGGTTAAGCGACTGCCTTCGGCTCAGGTCATGATCCTGGAGTCCCGGGATCGAGTCCCGCATTGGGCTCCCTGCTCGGCAGGGAGTCTGCTTCTCCCTCTGACCCTCCTCCCTCTCATGCTCTCTGTCTCTCATTCTCTCTGTCTCAAATAAATAAATAAAATCTTTAAAAAAAAAAAAAAAAGAAATGGCATTTGCATAGGCTCCTAAGTGGGAAGTAGCCTGAGACCATTCCAGTATATCTGGCCAAAAGGGAGAAAAAGTGGGACAGAGAGGCTGGAAGCTGGAGAGGTTGCCTGTTGGGGAAAAAGAAGTATTAAAGGATTTTAGACATGATCATGTGCATTGTTTTAAAAGGCTGTTATGACTGACTTGGGGAGGCTGGATTGAGGAGGTAAGATGGGTTAGGGAGAGACCAGGGCAAAAACTTTTGTATTACTTTAGCCAAATGACGATGGCAGCCGGAAGCAGCGTGGCAGGAAGTGAGATGGGGGAGTCGAGGTTTGCAGCTTCAACAAGATGATTGATGATCTTGCCATTTCCCAAGTTTGAAATCATTGGAGGAGATGTAACAATTTTGGAGGAAAGTTCCTGTGTTCATTTCAGGATATTGTGAGTCTGAGACACTTACCAAATTCAAGAGGAGCTGTTAAAAAAGTACAGGTATGTGTGGCGCTCACAGGAAATATTGTGATTGTTCATCCAGATTTAGGGCTTACCAGCATATAGATATAATGGAAACGCTAATGGAAAATGAGACCTTTTTTTCCTTAAGATTTTATTCATTCATTCGTTTGTTCGTTTGTTTAGAGAGTGTGAGCAGGGGAAGGGCAGAGGGAAAGAGAGAATCCCAAGCAGACTCCACACTGAGTGCAGAGCCTGATGTGGGGCTCGATCCCAAGACTCTGAGATCATGACCTGAACCAGAATCAAGAGCCGGACACTTAACTGACTGAGCCACCCAGGCGCCCCCAATGAGACCTCCTAAGGAGAAAGTCAAGGATAAGGAGGGATAGCACTCAAGAGAATTCTACCATTTTCTAAGTTGGTAGAGATTATGAATCAATAACCAGTAACAAAAACAGAGACTGAGCTCAGAGGTGTAGGAGGAAAACTGGATGGCCCGGTTCCCCTCCCCCAAAAAGGATTATGAAAGAGGAAGAGGTCGATGGTATTCAAAGCTATTGCAAGTCAGGGAAGCTAAGAACTAAAATGTGTTCTTTGGATTTGGGGACAAGGAGGTCACCGGTGACGTTGGTGGGATCAGTTTCTATGGCACGTTGAAGGCTGAAGCCAGAATGCAGTGAGCTGAGAAGTTAAATGTGAGGTGAAGAAGTGGTGATGATATATGCAAAAAACATCTTCTAGAAATTTGGCTGGGAAGATGAAGTGGAAGGAGGGCTTTTTTCCATGGGAGAAACATGAGCCATTTTAATGCGGATCCAGCAAAGCCAGTAGAAAGAGATGTTGAAAATAGAGGCAAGAGAAAGATCCCTCAGAAAGCAGCAGGGGATTGGATCCAGGACCCGGAGGAAGGACCGCTTCCTCCTGAGAAGCACAAGAAGGAGGTAAACTCAAGAATATTTGGAGCATTGGTAGCTGGAAGTTGGTGTGGTGTCTACATAGTGCTTGTGATTGTCTCGTAAACACAAAGCGTTTCATCAGTGGACAGTCAGCGAGGGGAGGTGGGAGCGGAGGGAAGATTGAATTGGTCACAGCGCAAACTAAGCAAGATGAGCACCCGGCTGAGGTCGGTGACCCCTGATGTACAATGACACAGATAGAAGGTGCGTGATCTTCTGCCGTAGAGGTTAGCCAGAGATGGCGAAGTGTTGGATGCATCCCCTCACCCATGTGGCTGAGCATCTGCTCCGTGCCCGCCCCTCTCCTGGGTGCTCGGTGCTGCCGGGCACATGGCAGCAAGGAAGACGAGGGCAAGGTCATTTGGGGTGTTAACAAAAGACTGACATAAATCAGGACCCTCAGAATCTTAGCTGTGTGGGGGAGGACACGTCCTCTGGTCCCTTAGGTTCCAAGCCTGGGCCTGGGAACTAAACTGACAAAAGACGGATGAACAGAAGAGCATGCGGGTTTTGCAAGGTGTTAATAGTGTCGTGTGGCATGGGAGGCTTCAGAGAAAAGAAATCTAGACCCAGAGAAGCTGAGACTTCTGAAGCTTATATGTCCCTTCAACAAAGAACCATACACCGTGGAGATGTGCTAAAAGACAAACAGGTTTGGGGCCAGGGGCAATAAACTGTGGGACGGTGATGGCTAAATATGTGGGGGAAATTAATGAAAGATAAGGGGTTTTTAGTGGGTCTGTTTATACAGATTCATCTTGTTTCCAGGGATAAGAATGTTCTCCTTTTCCTGGTACAGAGGGCATCTCTCTCGTGGGAAATTTATGTCCTACTTTTACCTAGAAGGGGGGGGGCACATGCTGTTTCTTAAGTGCCTTCTCAAAATAATCAATACACCAAAGCTCATGTTCTCTCTTACTCAAACAAATAAATAAAATCTTAAAAAAAAAAAAGAAAAATGCTGTTTCTTTGACCTGAACTCCCACTCTCACCTAGCCCTGAAAAGCTCTATCAAGTTAACCCCACTCAGGTTTTGTTTTTTTTAAGATTTTATTTTTAAGTAATCTCTACACCCAAGGTGGGGCTCGAACTCATGACTCAGAGACCAAGAGTCACTCCATCCACAGACTGAGCCAGCCAGGCCCCTCTACCCCTACTCAACCTTTAATATTTAGGTATCAGCTTAATGTCACTGCTTCACAGCTTCAAAACGTTGCCTTCAGACTAGTTCTGTGAACTTTCCTTCACAGCAATTATTCTAAGTTATCATGAATTTGTGTGATCTTTATTTTTTAAAAAGATTTTATTTATTTATTTGAGAGAGAGAGAGCAGGAGAGAGAGTGAACATGGGGAGGGGCAGAGGGAGAGGGAGAAGTAGGCCCCCCACCGGGATCGTGACCTGAGCTGAAGGCAGAGGCTTAACCGACTGAGCCACCCAGGTGCCCCTTTGTGTGATCTTTAAAAAATTATTTTTGTGTCTTCTCCACCAGATCATAAGCCCTATGAAAGTAGCAACCATGCATGCTTTGCTTCTCATTGTATGCCAGCCATGAGTCCTGTGCCTAGTACATAATAGGTACTTACTGAATTTTTCTTATTTAGTAAGATTTAGTTGGATAAAGAGGTTGACTTATCCAAAGTCATTGATTGGACTTGCTAAGAATAACAATACTAATATTTATAAAATGTGCTCACTGGATTTTATGTCTTATGACATTTACATGTGTGGCACAATGGATGAACGACATCAACAGGAACGACTGATGGTAAAGAATTCAAAAGCTTAGGGATTGTGATAAAAGACGAGAGGTAACACAGTGTGGAGGTTTGATACCCAGGAGTCTCCCCCAGGGTTTCTCTTGCAGAATGACAGTTGCAATGGGGCAAAATGGTCCCTTTTCTATAATCACAGGAGGCTTTATTCTATTCTGATCTCTCTTCCTGCGTGACCATTGTGAAAATTCTAGCTACCCCATGCCTACCCACCAGGAGAAAGTAGACAACTACAACCACAGCACATGCTCGAGTCATGGCTGCCAGACTGAGCAAAGAGAAGGTCGGGCTCTCAAGAGTATGTCCCAGCGGGCCCCAGGCCTGCCTGAGGTCTAGACCTGCCCATCTCTTCCCCTACCATCTAGAGCATTCATTTAAACAATAAATAGCAAGATACTCTGACCTGTTACCTAAGAATCTGATTCATGTATTTTCTTGTAACCCTACAGCCCTTCCTTCATCGTGCAGTTAGAGCGCAGTCTACCCACAGACTCAGAGAAAAAGTAAGTATTTTCCTGACTTGAGTTCAAATGTGTAAACCCTACAGAGACTAAGGCATTCTCTGGTGAAGTTAATGAATTTGAGAGACTACACAATGACGCAGGAACAGGCGTTTCCGCCCCAAAGGATTGTTTAATGAGTCAAGAGTGACAAGTTTCCCTGAGTGTCAGAGGGGAAACAAAATACACGAGCTGCTAGTTTGTTCCTAGAAAAAAAAAAAGACATCTCCCCTGCCCTCACTGTTGGGAGAGAGACAGCAGAAATCCCAGGTAAATAGAGGTAACTGCCCCGAGTTACAGACAGAGCTTGAGCAAGCTTCAAGATGTCAGGTTAGAAATGGCTGTGCAGGTTTGCCGATGAAGTCTGTCTCAATTTAGAGCACTCCCAGCCCAAACTTGATGTGGCTTTGGGAAATGATTCCAGTTTGCTCATAAAATGCACAGAATTGCTAGAGGCCCTCCAGCTGCCTCCAGGCCACACCCCCTGACATGCAGGGGCCTCAGGAAGAGCTCTGGTAGCAAGGACAGTCACCAACCATGAGGGGCCCTTTGGATAGGAACAAGGTGTGGCCAAGTAGCCCTCTGGGTAGCCAATCCCCAACGAACAGATGAGACAACAGACCTCAGCGGATGCCACCCTGGGCACCTGCCTATTCCCCCATTCTTCCTCCACCATCTTGGCTCCCTCAAACTTAGAGCTGGTACCACAGACAAAGAGAAAGAAGGTCTTTGAATTGTCTAAGATTTACATTTCTGCTCTTTGAAGAATCTGAACCTGATGTCAATTGAAGAAATGTACCTTTTCATTATTACTGAGAAATAAAACTTACATTTCTTGCACACTTGAGTTTGTGAAAAGAGATGCATTCTCTGCACACATATTGCCAGTTATCTTTTCTTGCACTCATGTCTGGTCTCCACAGCTGGACCGCAAGATACTCGAGGCTGGAAAGTAGCCCCTTCCTGCCTTCTTTTCTTCCTGTTCAGCACCGTGTGCACAACAGGCCCCAGTTTTGTGAGAACATCTATGGAATAGGATGTGCATGGCCCTTCTGTTTATACATCATTTGCCAGAGTATCAGTTCAAGAGTCTCTCAGCTCTGACTTCATTTGTAAGTTCTCCCAAGTATTCATTTGTCATATTAAGAGATGCTGATTTGAAGGGGCACATGCATCCCAATGTTTATAGCAGCACTATCAACAATAGCCAAATTTTGGAAGAGCCCAAATGCCCATCACCTGATGAACGGATAAAGAAGATGCGGTATATATATATATATATATATATATATATATATATATATATATATACAGTGGAATATTACTCGGCCATCAAAAATAATGAAATCTTGCCATTTGCCACGACATGGATGCAACTAGAGCGTATTATCCTAAGTGAAATAAGCCAGTCAGAGAAAGACAATGATTTTACTCATATGTGGAATTTAAGAAATAGAACAGATGAACAAGGGGGAAGGGAAAGAAAAATAAAATAAGATAAAAACAGAGGGAGGCAAACCATAAGAAATTCATAACTATAGAAAACAAACTGAGGGTTAATGGAGGGAGGTGGGCAGGGATGGGCTAAATTGATGAGGGGCATTAAGGAGGGTACTTGTTGTAATGAACACTGGGTGTTATATGTAAGTGATGAGTCACTAAAATCTATTCCTGAAACTAATACTACACTATATGTTAACTAACTTGAATTTAAATAAAATCTTGGAAGAAAAAAAAGAGATCACAAATATTTGTCAAGCCCCTACCACACACATACATACATAGCCCTTCATGGGGCGCGGTCCTGGTTATTAAGTAGCTGGTTATTGGAGGTGCAGACATGATGTAGTTGAATGGATTGAACATGCATTGACTTTAGGACAACACCTGGGAGGTTTTGTTGCCCGTTATTTTAAATAAATGTATAATCTGATTGTAAAACTGACAATGTTTATCTGAGAAAATTTGCAAAATTTTGGAAGTAAACAAATTGTGCCCAATAACCCAGAACCTGTAAAATTAGAAGTAGTCAAAAAAAAAAAAAAGAAGAAGAAGTTAACATTTTGGTGTATATCATTAAGTATGCATTGTAAAAATGTATCATTGCCTATTGGAGTATGTTTAAGAAATCCCTGATACATTAGGGTGTGTGTGTGTGATTTATACTTTCTCCTAAAAAAGGGGTTGATGGTATTTGAGAGTTTCAATGACAAAATGTATTTAGTGACCAGACACAGCGCATCAATGAAAGAAATTTGAAAATGTATTGCTGATGAGAAAAAGTTAAAAATTAGATTTCTGGTGGCTGCATGGTGGGAAATCAAATAAAACATATATTTGAATCTAATCTATGATGCATCCATGAAAATAGCTCTGATGGTTAACTTAAATGTCACCTCCTCCCTGAGGCTCTCCCATCTTCCCTCTAACAGAGTTAGCCAACTAGTCCCTCTGTGCTCCCAAATATTGTTACAATCTATGTTTAACAATAGATTCATTTATTTATTTATTTATTTATTTATTTATTTATTTATTTATTTATTTTATATAGATTCATTATTTTAATACAAATAATAAATACTGCTATTTCTATATTCTATTTTAGGGAAGAAATATAGTGATTAAGAATATGTGATTAAGAATATAGATTTTCGGGGCGCCTGGGTGGCTCAGTCATTAAGCATCTGCCTTCGGCTCAGGTCATGATCCCAGGGTCCTGGGATGGAGCCCCGCATCCGGCTCACTGCTCGGCAGGAAGACTGCTTCTCCCTCTCCCACTCCCCCTGCTTGTGTTCCCTCTCTCCCTGTGGTGTCTCTCTCTGTCAAATAAATAAATAAAATCTTAAAAAAAAAAAAAGAATATAGATTTTGGATTTATTTATTTATTTTTAAAGATTTCATTTATTTATTTGACAGAAAGAGACACAGCGAGAGAGGAAACACAAGCAGGCGGAATGGGAGAGGGAGAAGCAGGCTTCCTGCTGAGCAGGGAGCCCGATGCAGGGCTCGATCCCAGGACCCTGGGACCATGACCTGAGCCGAAGGCAGACGTTTAACGACTGAGCCACCCAGGCGCCCCGAGAATATAGATTTTGGATTTAAACAGACCAAGTTCAAAGTCTCGCCTTATCATTTGCTAGGTATGTGACCTTGGACAAGCTACTTAGCCTCTCTGAACCTGTGTCCCCATCTGTAAAATGGGAATAATGGCACTTACTTCATAGGATTGTTGTGAGAACAAGTATTTGCAACATGCTGACCCACCCCAAAATACAGTCAATAAATAATAGGTATAATTATTTTTATTACAGGACTTGCCATGTTGCATTGCAATAACCGGTTTAGGAATGTTTTTGTCCCTTGACTGTGAATATTTAGGCAACAGGCCCTGGGTTCTGACCTTTCTCCCTCCCAGCAGAGTAGCTCATATTTATAAGCAATCCATATGTGCTTGCTGGAAGATAAAATAGCCATGGAAAGTGCCAGACCAAATGCTTTATCCTCAAAAGTTCTGTATCCTTACTGAGATTTTTTAGAACCAATTCTAACTACAAACCTTTGACTCTTATAATCACTATTATACAGGGTCATTTCCAACGTTTAACAGAAGCTAACATTTAATGAGCACTTACTATGTGGCAGGTTTGTCCCGGTGGTTTACACTGTATTTAAGCTATTCTATGAGGTAGATGTTAGTTCTTCTTTAACAGATGAGGAAACTATTAGGGCCAGAAAGGGTGCTGGGAACTCTGTGATTTCTGAGATTTTGTTAGGGTCCTCAGGAATGTCCTGGGTCTCTCTCTTTTCATTTGAATACCTGGGAAGGCAGTGAGGAAAAGAAGCAACCATATATTTTTCTTTTGCCTTAGTAAAACATTTTATTTATTTTTGCAGTCCCTTATCTCTTCTGGAAAAACAAACAAAAGAAATTCTTGCTTCATTCATGATTTTACCCCTGTGGAGGTCCGGGGCAGGATTTCTTCCCTGCAGAGCCCTGTAGGGACACTAATGGAGGTTACAGAGCTCCATTGAGTACCCCAAGCAGTAATTATTTTTTTAAGACGGGTTTGAAATAGACTTAGTACATTAAAATAATAATAATAATTCACATCCCATCTATATGTATAAAAACAATCAAATCACCTGTGTGATCATAAAACTATCAATAAGCTAAATAAAATTGAGAGTGGAGGGTATTAAGAACTTTTCAAAAAGCAACTTGCTCTCAAAGAGAATATTTTATCCCACATGATTGTGCTGTTGTGTTAAGGAAATTTATCAATTGTTTGTTCATGTAGCCTACAGGAGTGAAAGATGTTTTAGAAATAAGGAAAACCTTGAAATTATTTTATTTCAAGAAAGATAATTGGAATCTGTCCAGATTCCACATTTGTTCCTATTGACCAGAAGTCTTCTGACTTGGGAAAATATTTTTAATTCTCTCCCCCTTTCCTCAATGTCCTACAAAGACCTGCATTAGGATGGGAACCATTTTCAGAGTCCCAAAGGAGTCCTCCATTTGCCTGACAAATATAGTGGAGTTGTGAGCCGCAAGGGGCCCTTCAGGAAGAGGATGAAGATGCCTCAGAATAAACTTTTCAAACATTCTATGCATACTTTCTTCATTCATACTAACATCTGCCATATGATAGATAAAATGTGGTTCTGGAGAGCATTATATGATTTTTCCTTTCACATACATAGTAAGAGATGCAAAAAAAAAAAAAAGGTTACTTTTAAGAGAACAACTGCATGGTGCCTGGCATATTTATTCTTTCAAAAATTGGCCTTAGTTTGCTTCCAGAATTAGAGAAATAGCAGAGGCCAAAACATTAGATAGAGATCAATTGTTATTCTTCTCTCAGGAAGTAAATAAATTAAAAGGAATGGGAGAAAAAACCAGCCAGGTCCCTGAAATAGGAATTTTGCCTTATTTTTGCTAACATTCCCATACTACTACTACTAATAATAAGCTTGAACACATAAGTAGGAAAAGGAATGCCATCTACTGAAACTATATTCTGATGTACTACTAAGAATTCACCTGGGAAATATGTACTGAAATTCAGAATCAGTTTAATCATAAAGGTAGCTGGTGTCTGCTCAGCAGTATTTTCTACAGTGAAACAGGTAGCCCTTCCTTGGAAAAATACTTTGAAAAATACTGTAATCGTGGGACTTTGTCCTGGAATTGAGCCTGGGATTGCTTCTGGCTTCAGCTCTTGGAGGGAGATAATATTCTGAATGGGTGAAATAAGAAGCATAGTGTACTAAGAGTGGCAGATACTGTCTTCCCTCAAGGTACTCATTAACTGGTTGATGGATAAATGATGGAGAATGCTACTGGCTGTTTGGGGTATTAGGGTTGCCACTGGGGACATCCAGAAGCAATGTGTCTCATTTACTCCCATTAGTTTTGGGTTTTTCCCTTCCCCAAAAGGTTCTTCCTTTTTTCCTTCATTCATCGGTTGATGCCTGCCCTGTGCCAGGATCTGTCCTTGGAACTGAAAACACAGCTATGAACATCATAGATATTGCTCTTATAGAGTTGACATCCTAAGAGATAGAGAGCAAAACAAAGAAAGAAAACCTTAGTCAATAACCTCAGGCCTTACAAGTGTTCGTGTCTCTGATCCCGTCTGCGTGGAAGTTAGGACATGCCCAAAATGAGAGCAGCAGAGATGGCCTCTCTTGGGAGTTCCTGGCTCTGGACCTTTCCTAGGGAATCGACTGGCTCAACCTTCATCATCTGAAGCTCTCAATTAAAAAACTGAAATCAGAAGAGGGCACTGCACTGGAAAAAACCAAAGTTGTCAGGATAACAAACGAATCTCATATGTCTTCTTCTTAAAAAAATGCTCATTTAGGCATTTTAGGCTTGAGTTTACTTGGCTGCACCTACCATCAGAAAAGGCAGTCATTTTATTTATTTATTTATTTATTTATTTATTTATTTATTTATTTATTT
>NW_023270377.1:41992247-42317371 GCF_011800145.1 Mirounga leonina | reverse complement strand
TTTATTTATTTATTTATTTATTTATTTATTTATTTATTTATTTATTTATTTATTTATTTATTTGAAAAAGCAGTCATTTTAAAGTGACAATGAGTATCTGATTGGTTCTACAGATATCTTCCCTCACTGCCCCTCCTCCCCACTTTTATCACCACAATCCTCCCTCGTTTTGCTTTATATACTATAATTGAGTAAGAATCAGGGTGTGGAGTCTGCATTTTCAACAAGGCTAGCCCACATCATCCTCTGATGCAAGACAATTTTCACGTCATTTCATGTCATTTGTGGCTCTGTAAAAAAGGTGCTACGTTCCTCTAACTTCCCATGTGAAAGTTGTCATAATTTGCCTTTTATGTATAAAAGTTTTCTACCATGCAGAAGGAGGGAGCCAAAGTCTGGTTTCATTTGTTGCCAACGGTTCTAGTTCAGGCAAGCCCTTCAAGTTTTGCAGCGTCGGGGAAGTCCCTAACTGCATTGCTTGACTTCCAGCATCAGACTTTAAACGTCCGGGCTGTTGAATTAGAACTCACATGTATGACGCCATGTTTGGATGTTATTGCACAGACGGTGTTGAATTTATTTTCCAAGTGAGTCGACTGTTGTCACGTGTGAGCCACTGTTACCTTTCCCATGAACCTGTGGGACTGGATCCTGAAGAACAAGGGTGTGGAACAGAGCCAGTCCAGCAGCATGTAAGGACTACTTACCCCCTTCTTACTGCCCTCGGCAGGACCACACAGAGTTGGGTGGCAGCAGGAAAGCCAGGCAGCTGTAGGGGGGCAAGCCCAGGGGGCCCCATTCCGTGCTAGGCAGGTGGAAGAAACACATTCAGACCCCCTGACAACTCCGGGCCATGTGGCATAAGTGTGGCAGGATTAGGAGCACCAAGATCAAGAGACTGCTTCGTCAGGAGGGAAGTGGTCCTTGTGGAAAAAAGGTGTGTGGTAGTCTGTGGATTAAAAATCAGGACAGAGTGTCAAGAGTTATGATCAAAAGCTGTGCCCCCAAATTAAAGGAAGACCTTCACACAATGATCATGTGGAAGGAAGCCTCTGACACTCACTGGAGAACATGGCTATTATGTCCCCTAGAATAAAACAAGAGAGACAATAACATTCATTTGAATGTTGCACCAAATACCGATGCATGTATTCACCTTTTAATCAAAGTTTCCTCTCTTTTCTTGGGTTCCAAGATTATGTGGTGTATTTGTTATGTATCGCTGCATGAAAAGTTTTCCTAGCTTAAAACAACTGACGTATCTCACACAGTTGCTGAGGGTCAGGAATCAAGGAGTGGCTTCTCTGGATGGCTCTACCTCATGGCCTTTCTCACAAGGCTGCTGGTGAGCTCTGGGCCAGGGGGTGTAGACATCTGAATGCTTGTCTGAATGCTTCCAAGATGGCTCACTCACATGGCTGCTGACAGGAGGCCTCAGTCCTCACCACACGGGCCTCTCCAGGGGCTGCTCAAATGTCCTCATGACATGGCAGCTGTCTTTTCCCAGAGCCGGTGACCCAAGAACAAGGCAGGAGCCACAATTACTTTTATTTAAAATTGATCACGAAGACACATACCATCACTTCTGCCATCTTTTGTTCATTAGAAGTGAGTGATTAAGACCAGTCCACAGTCAAGTGGGGAGTGGGAATTTGGATCTACCTTTTAGAGAAGGAACTGTTGAAGAATTTTAAACTCCTACATATAGTATTCATCTAGTATGTCAGAAAATGTAGTATGCTCAGGGCCAGTTGCAGGATTTGTGGGACCCAGTGCGAAATAAACATGAAGGACCACTTAAGAATCATTAAGAATTTCAAGACAGTTGACAGCAGAGCATTAAACCAAGCATGGTCCCCTTCTAGATATCAGGCCCTGTGCACAAGTGGGGAAGGTCGTCCTGAGTATAGTGGTGAAGAGCACGAGCTTTGAAATCAAGAGTTTGAATCCCAGCCCCACCGCTTCGTAATTGTGTGCCTCTTGGGAAAATTACTTAATATCTGTGAATTTGAGAGTCCATTTTTCTAAAATGGGCATGATTAATTTACCTTTCACTTAGAGTTTCTGTGAGGACTAAATGAAGTAAATACTTCAGGCTTATAGGAGGCACTTGAGAACTCGTGGGTATAATGATTACCTTTTTAAGAAGCTTTAGGGGTGGAGAAGAGAATGAGAACCACTGAGCTCATAACTCAGGTTGGTGATTTAGCTGATCGTCATAAACTCCTTAAGGTAGGAATAGCATCTCATGCTCTCTGTGCTACCAACATCGCTTTTCCCTAGTGTGAACCCATACGTTCATGAGTTCGAAAAATGTGTCCTGTAAACTACAACAAGAATGGCCAAGGCGATGTGTTTCAGAAATGGCTGGTTTCAACATTGTAAAAGGTCGAACCAAAGCTGCTATTTTAAGAAAATCCATGTAGGAAGATCAGTGTCTCTCATTGGCTGTTTTAACATGAGGCATTTATCAGTACCTTAAAAATGGTTGCCATGAACTACTTTCTATTAATAAACTCACTTGATGAGGCTGAATATTAACTGGGAATTTCCCATAGCAATAGTCTCTTTGAGTGACTCAAAAACCAAACGTCAAAACTAAAACTATTCCTGGGTGAGGTCTTCATCTTGGCAAAATTAGTTTGTGATACACTGTAGAGCTTCCGGCAGGTTCTCTGCTTCCTTTCTTAGGCAGCTGAGCGTGGCCCAGTGAACAGTGGGGTGGAATCTGTGCAAACCGCACGCCCACAGCCGAGGTGCGCCCTTCCCGGTGCTCCAGCTAGCCTGCTGGGAGGTGCTGCGTCACACCAGACACCCGGCCTCATTCAAAACCCCGTCAAGTGTTCCATGTACACCTTCCACTAGGCTCTGAACCACAGTATACTGTTGGGCCCAGACGTCTTTGCGCATCTGGCAAAAATCACATACACCAGCCCATGAAGTACAGTCTACAGGACCAGAAATCCAGTACTGGGCCTTCAAGCGCTACTGAATGGTGCCCCCCAAAACTGATACACGTTCCAGGGGTATGGAACATGACGATCAGCTAACTCCCCAACCTGAGTTATGAGCTCAGTGGTTCTCTTCTCTTCTCCACCCCTACAGCTTCTTAAAAAGGTAATCATTATACCTACAAGTTCTCAAGTGCCTCCTATAAGCCTGAAGTGTTTACTTCATTTAGTCCTCACAGAAACTCTAAGTGAAAGGTAAATTAATCATGCCCATTTCTCCTGTTTCTTCTAAAAAGATGGTCTCAACAAGGACCTGAGTGAAGAAAGACAGAGGTACCAGTTATTTATCTGCATAGAAGATAAACAGAAAACATTAAGAAAAATAATGCAAGGGGTGCCTGGGTGGCTCAGTGGTTTGAGTGTCAGACTGTTGGTTTCGGCTCAGGTCATGACCTCATCGATCGTGAGATGGAGCCTCCTGTCAGGCCCTCTGCTCAGCTGGGCGCCTGCTTGAGATTCTCTCCCTCTGCCCCTCCCCCACTTGCGCACAAACTCTCTCTCTCCCCCTCTCTCTCTCAAATACATGAAATCTGTAAAAGAAAAAGGCGCATTAACATCACAAAATAAACAAGCCAGGTGTGAGTGTAAATAGACTGTTTCCCCCCACTTAACTACAGGCAGTGCGGTGTTCTTAGCCAGAGTCTTCTATTTCTCAGGGAACTACTTTATTTATTCCCCAGTCCAAAATTAGTTCCCTAATTAGAAGCAGCAATAAACAAACATTACTAAAGAAATCCCTTGGGCTCCCTTCTCCCACACCCTATCCCCCCACACACATTTTTTTCTGCTGCGTTGTTTGTTCTCAGTTCTTTTTGCCTTTGTGCTCAACATGAGGACCTGCAGCGGTTTGACTTTCTGAAATCTCTTTATAAGTCTCTTGAAAGACATTTAAATTCCATTTTGACAGGAAAGAATTAAATTCACGTTAATTTCAATCCATTATGCATTGAGTCCAAACAAACTTCAGTTACATCAAAGTCTGGATTTTAGTACTCTCTTGGTTTTTAGGACTGCAATTCTCCTATTGGCCTGTTCTAGAAACCACTGTACATGGGCATGAATGGAGCCTCTGATGAGCTATTGCTCTAGCAGACTTGGAGGGAGATCCTCCCTTTCTATCTCTTCTTGAA
This sequence comes from Mirounga leonina, assembly GCF_011800145.1. Lineage (NCBI taxonomy): Eukaryota > Metazoa > Chordata > Mammalia > Carnivora > Phocidae > Mirounga > Mirounga leonina. The sequence goes on along the minus strand of NW_023270377.1, from coordinate 42,313,230 downwards.
TTCCAATCTTTGCCCCCTCCTCTTCCTTTCCTCCCTTTCTTCCTTTGACCTCCCTTCCTTCCTTTCTGTCCATCAATGAAGAACTCCATAGCCATGTGGCTTTTCTCTTCAGACTCATCTCAGCACTGTCTTCATAAAGAAGAATGTGCTGGTCATTTGCCTGGTTGCTCTGGCATTTCCCTTGCTCTGTTCTCCATCATAGAGGACTACCTTTTCCAGCTTTTTTGCTTTCTGGTTTCCACATAGGCTGAGCCAATGGGAGGAATGGGTAGAAGGTTGAGGGGAGAGCTGGGAGTTTCTCTTTCTTTCTTTCTGTTTGGAGTGGTTTCTCTGGCAGTGGCTGCTTCTTCATGATTCCAACTGCTGTCAAATAGCCCCTCCCTTCGTGGTCTCAGCATCTGCCAGGAAGCCTCCCTCTGCGCTTCTAACTTCTCTGTGAGGATTCTTTCTTCCAGGCTCTCCCTGGGTTCCTCCAGCCTGAGGAGGTCGATGGCTTCTGACTTTTGTTAATCTTTAGATCAGCCTCACCATCTCTACTCAACTCTTTGGTTCTGCTTCTTCCATCACATGTATAACAAGTTCCTGAATTAAAATCCCTTCGTTTGAAACACCTCTAGAAGTTTCTGTTTTCTCATCTGGGTCCTGACCGAACGGGGGGCTCCAGATTATAGCAATAATAAACAGCGGGAGCTTCCACCTTGGGGCACACGTGGAGGTGCTGGGAGAGAGGTGTGCTTGGAGAGAGCATGGAAGTTCTGCACCCCTTTCCACATATTTGATCCCATGTGTCTCTTCCATCTGGCTGCTCCTGAGTTATATCCTTTTACAATAAACCAGTAATTTAAAATCAATTTAAGAAGATTATAACCTTCCCTGAATCTCTCAAGTCTTACGAAGTCCTCATAAGCTGAATGCAGATGACAAGAAGTCAGAGAATAGCAGAGCCTTAACATGGAGTGAATCCTAAATGACCACGTGGCAGGGCGCAGTCTACTGAACAGGAACCTCAAACGGACACACGCACAAGAAAGAAACAATTATTGCTTTCATGCCGCTGTATATTTGGATGGTTATTTGTTACAACTGCTTATTTCACTCTACCAGAGGAGAATGTGAGTGATCCTTGGAGAAGAGATAATACTTAAGCAACAGCTTAAATCTAGAAAGTGTAACTTATATAAATAATAATCATATATACGTATGCAAATTTTAATTGATTTTTGGACTGATGAGATTATCAGATTTACAGTGGTAATGCAATCTTCCTTGTGTACAACTCAATCAGCAGGTAAACGTGTTTAGGCGAATGTGTTAGTAGGATTCTCATTCCCATCTGAGTGGGCACGTCCGGCTGTTGGCATCGCTGCCTCTGACTCCAGTGATAGGGTTTTGGTCAGTCATCTTGAACCTCCCCTGATAGTAACATATCTCTGTTTATGAGTCTGGGAAATATTTGCTATACAACAGTGGCTGGTAGCCCTCGGTGAAGTCAAGAGCCTTTTGGGAGAATCTGAGGACTGGCAGAATCCTCCCCCCAGAGAAATACGCCTTTGTGACACAATTGTAAGCAAGCATGTGCACACACACGTTCACATGCAAAACACACACACACACACACACACTTTGACGTAAATCCCAGTAGGATTATTGATCCCGGATTAAGAATCTCTTGGGGCGCCTGGGTGGCTTAGTTGGTTAAGCGACTGCCTTCGGCTCAGGTCATGATCCTGGAGTCCCGGGATCGAGTCCCGCATCGGGCTCCCTGCTCAGCCGGGAGTCTGCTTCTCCCTCTGACCCTCCCCCCTCTCATGTGCTCGCTCTCTCTCATTCTCTCTCTCAAATAAATAAATAAAATCTTAAAAAAAAAAAAAATCTCTCATTCCCCCAACCTGCCACACAGTTCTTGGTCACATATTACTCTTCTATCCATAATCAAGATGCCCTGGGTATGGCCTATGGATGCAGTTTTAGAAAGAATTTATTTTCTTCCCTTTCACCCATTTTTTAAAAATACAAAAATCTATTAGACACTATTTGGAGACAGTCTTCCTTATTTTGGATTTATCCTGAGGCAGAAAGTTCCATGTCTTACTTATGTTAAAAGATTTCTCTACAGTGGTATTCAATGTTTCTGCACATGAAACAGTAATTTCCTGCTGTTTTGAGATATCTGTCTTTCTTATTGGCACCACATGAGATAAAGTTCTATAATTGGGGCAGAGATTTACGGAGTGTTATTGTTGAATGTATGTTTATGTTGCTTTCCTGTGGTGAAAGACCCATAACACAAGACTTCCGTTTTGGGATTGATCTGGGGCCTAGTGTAACATGTAGGCTGTAATAAGTCACGACAGATGCTGCCTATTTGGTCCCTGCTATCCCATGTGGGTTCCAGGGTGGATAATTTTCCTCATTCTTTTGGCCTTTGCTATGGCTTGTCAGGGACTGGACTCATGTTCATAACTCTGAGAAGTGCTCAGCTGTGAAATAAGTCCTGAAAAATGAAATGCAATTGATCCTGAGCCATTGTGATCTTTCAGACCCACGTAAGCAAGAAATAAGTATTTAAAGTGGCCCAATAAATCTTTTTGAGTTTAAAAAGTTCATGGATTAAAAATATTTATGAATTGACTTGCACAGGAAGGCTGGGGAAAACATATGAGATGGAAAGCAGTGGAGAACATTCATGATAAGCCGAATGAGGTCAGCATGGGTACCTCTTTCTACAGAAATAAGAATCCTTTAGCATCAAAATATGGAACTGTATGGTAGAAGTATAGGAGACACCAGTTCCAAGATGGATTAAAAATGAAAAATAGCTTTTAAAAAACCATCTATAGCTATTTGTTGTGGAAGAGGATAATACACTAAATTTCGTGAGGTTTGCTATAAGAGGAAAGAGGTAATCTTTCAAATTGAGCAATAAGAGCTATGCAGGACCCACAAAAGAAGATACTGGAAAAAATTTGTATTCATTCATTCATGCGTACATGCATGAAACAAGAATTTATTGAGTACCTACTATATTCTGGGAACCATGTTAAACATGGGAATAAGGAAATAATAAGATGTGATTCTGTCTTCAAGATTGTCTCAGTGTAGTGAAAGAGAACGATAAGCAGATGCTGAGGCCTAGCAGTGTCCTGGGGCAGCATGAGGGATCTCATTGCCTGTAGGACTTGGAGGGCATTACAAAGGAGAGGGGAGTTATATCCATGGGATGAAGGTGCCAAAGACCTGAAGCTAGACCGTACATTCCTGGAAGGTTCCAGACCTTGACCATCATGTTCACCATCCCATCCTAGTAATGGAGCCAGCATAGGCCTGAGTAGGCACTCAAATACCTCTTAATGTAGGTCAAGTGTCATCTACTTCACTCTTTGGCCTTGGAGTAATGATGCCTGACCACAGGCAAGAATGGGAGTCCCCAAGTTTGAACCTCTTCTACGGCTGATAATCTAGAGTAATTACACACCAATCAAAATCACTCAGTGGGACCAAACCATTTAGGCATGGAAGAGCCCATGTGGCAAGAAATAAAGAGATTCTCTTTCTCATACCCAAGCTAAATCTGGGTGATGATAACTGCTTTAGGCTGATAAAGATTCACAAAGAATATCGAAAAGTTTTTAACATGCTTTTCAATTTAATGGAACTGTGGACTTGTAGAAGCATGTTAGACCCTGCAGGACCCCTCCCAGAGTAGATGCTAGTTTTCATACGAGTTTTAAGAAGACTTCAGAAGAGTAGGAATTTTTGAAGCAATTTATAGACCCAAAGCCCCAGAGGAAGGCATTTGAGGAAGGTATTTGACCCTGAGCTGTGTCGGGGTCATCTAAGATTTGGGTAGAACTTGTCAAGCACCCACTTGCTGAGATGGGGGTTGGGGCAGGTGAGGGCAGGCTTGGCAAGAGGGCCCCAGGGGGTCAAAGACATAAACGTCTGCTCCCTTCTCTGAGTCATATTGACATGTATGGATTGGGGGAGAAATACCCACATTTTGGTGTGTCTGATGGGAAAGGAGGTTATGCATCTCTTTAGTAGAAGTTATGCTTGCTTTGGAAGTTGGATTACTTTTCAATGCCCTGGCTCATGTGGCCCACTTCTTCCTCTGTATAAGGTAGACTCTGCCTTGCTGCTACTCTCTTAAAAGTTTTTCCAGCTTTAGTTGGAATTGAAATAGATCACCACTGTGAAGCCTTCATAGGACCTGCTTTGTTCTACCTTGCTGAGAAAGTCTTTAAAATTGCTCTAAGATCCATCTGGAAATAATAACTGAGATGACAGGCCAGTTCAATTTACTTAAAGTAATAATATATGAAATTCGTTCACCAGTTCAACAATGTTTATTGAATATCTTGTATGTTCCTAGGCTCTGGGGATACAACAGTGAACCAAAGAGACAAAAATTCTGCCTTCATGGAGCTTCTCAACTTGTACAGAAGATGTTAAGATTGAGAACACTGCTGAAGCAATGAGCAAACCTGCTACCAAGCCTTGGCTCATATTTCCAAGTTAAATTTTGATTTATCTAGTCAATAGCACCTTAGCCTGGATTATATGTCATCTTAGTTGTTAATAAATTACATTTTTTTTGTTAAGCAATTATCTTTCTCTATCAACATTTTCCTGTGCTGATAGGAATAAATAAATGGACATTCAGTTTTAGGGACTACAGCAGAAACCGAGTCTTACTTTTCATGTTTGCTAAATGGCTCTTCATTTGGGATAGACAGCCGGTATTTTTTTTTCCTTTGCTTTTCCTTACAGTCCTCCTCGAGTCTCCTCAGCAACAAGATGACAAGCTCCCCAGTTATCATTAGAAAAATGAAAATGCTTTTTTAAAAAGATTGGAAAAAAGTCTAGCTATTTTTCAGATTGATTTATTGTTTTACAGCAAGTTTTTGCCATAATGGTACTAACATGCTACAGCTTGAGAGAAAATAAAAAAGACAATTATTTTACTAGTTAAAATGACAGAACGCAAAATTGTAAAATGTCGGGGGGTGGGAAATGCAGGCAATTTAAATTTCCTGGCAATGGGTCTACAATTTATTTGAAGGATCAGAGTATTCTGAGCTATGGACAAATGCATTTTGTGGAGGAAAAAATTACACTTGGCATTTCCCTGCCTGACTTTAGTGCTCAATTACATTGTTATGTTTTTATAAAGAAAAGTTGCTTTTGATCTTCCCATAGGCCAGTACCTATAAGGAACCCTATCTGTGAGGTCTTTGAATTCTTCCTTTTTTTATCTTCAAAAAGCTTTAGCGAATTTTCCTGCCTGGGAGAAATTCTATCAGCTATTTTATCCTTTAAGATTCTTGTTGGCATTTATCTAGTGTTTTTAATTTTTTAAATTAATTTTATTTTTTATTGGATTATAATTGACATAACATGATGTTAGTTTGAGGTGTACAATGTAATATTTTGATATTTGTATGTATTGCAAAGGGATCACTAGTTGACAGTTCAGTCAACATCTATCATCATATGTAGTTCAAATCATCTTATTTTTTTCATTCTCATTGAAAATGAGAATTTTTAAGATCCACTCTCCTAGCCACTTTCTATCTACAGCTTCTTAAGTACTTAGACTAAGAGTAGTGTTTATTGTCCTGGAGGCTGAAAATGTCATAGAAATATTTTTTATAATACCTAATGTGAATTTCAAATAATACTGTATTAAGCATTTCTTTTCTTTTTTTAAGATTTTATTTATGTATTTAACAGAGAGAGATAGAGAGAGAGTGCGCAAGCAGGCCGAGCAGCAGAGGGAGAGGGAGAAGCAGACTCCCTTGCTGAGGGGGGAGCCTGACATGGGGCTTGATCCCAGGACCCTGGGATCATGACCTGAGCCGAAGGCAGACAATGAAGCATTTATTTTCAAACCACTCTTTAAATACATAAAAAAGTTTCTTTTGCATGAAACTATGTAAGATATACTAATTCAGTGTTTACTGGACTTAAAGATTTTATTTATTTATTTGAGAGAGAGAGAGACAGAGAGAATGAAAGCAGGGGGAGGGGCAGGGGAAGAGGGAGAGAGAGAATCTCCAGCAGACTCCCACCTGAGCGAGGAGCCTGACCTGTAGCTCGATCCCATGACCCTGAGATGACGACCTGAGCTGAAACCAAGATTTGGACTCCCAACCAGCTGAGCCAGCCAGGCCCCCCAAGAACACTTTTGAAAACAGAGTAAGCTCTCGAAGATTGTTCTTATTGTCATGGGCCTGGTGCTTTCTAATTGAATCACTCCTTTGATCTAGAGATCTACCATGTAGTTGGAGAGGCCAAACATTTATAAGAGAACAACTAGAAAGATTTTAGAACCTGGAACAAATTAATAGGTACTGAGAGGATCTGGCATCAAGATGTTACCATGGAGGAGAGGGCAGGATCCAATTCAAGAAGAGGGTCATGGGGGCGCCTGGGTGGCTCAGTTGGTTAAGCGACTGCCTTCAGCTCAGGTCATGATCCCAGGGTCCTGGGATCGAGTCCCGCGTCGGGCTCCCTGCTCTGCGGGGAGTCTGCTTCTCCCTCTCCCACTCCCCCTGCTTGTGTTCCCTCTCTCGCTCTGTCTCTCTCTGTCAAATAAATAAATAAAATCTTAAAAAAAAAAAAAAGAAGAGGGTCATGAATAGGTGAGAACTGAGTTTGGTCTCAAAGGATAAGTAAAGTGGGTGAAAACTAAGTGTTTGGGTAGGTAGATGAGAGAGAAGATGGCCAAAACAAAGACTCTTAGATTTTTTTTTAGAACTGGAGGCCCTTAAAGATGGTGTAAAATAACTAAGGACAGACAGCTTGAGCCTTCTGGTTAAAATTCTAAATTTAGCTGTAGATGGGGCCAGTGAGAACGCATAAAATTATGACTTTTGGCTCATTATTTCTTTTGCTACACCAAAATGAGGTAGAAGCAGGTCGTGTGGGCCTTTTGTGGTTTATTTCCCCCAAAAGTTGAATTTAAAAATTTTTTTTTAAAGAAAGGCTCAAGTAGGGATGCCTCAGTGGCGCAGAGAGTTAAGTGTCTGCCTTTCACTCAGGTCGTGATCCGAGGGTCCTGGGATCGAGCCCCGCATCGGGCTCCCTGTTTGGCAGGGAGCCTGCTTCTCCCTCACCCTCTATTGCTCGCCCTGCTTGTGCTCTCTTGCTCTCTCTGTCAAATAAAATAAAATAAGATAAAATAAAATAAGATAAAATAAAATAAAATAAATAAAATAAAATAAAATAAAAAGGGCTCAAGTTAAAAACACCTAAGATAAAAGAAAAACAACAAACCCTACACATTTAGTGGTAATTCTCTTCCTGGGAACACACAAATGTACTTTTTTTTTTTTTTAAGATTTTATTTATTTATTTTGACAGAGAGAGAGAGACAGCGAGAGAGGGAACACAAGCAGGGGGGAATGGAAGAGGGTGAAGCAGGCCTCCTGCCGAGCAGAGAGCCCGATGCGGGGCTCGATCCCAGGACCCTGGGATCATGACCTGAGTCGAAGGCAGACGCTTAACGACTGAGCCACCCAGGCGCCCCACAAATGTACTTTTATATCTACATTTCCCCACAAGGATTGCAGGATTTCTTTTGTTTTAATTTAAATCATTGCATGTTTTCATTGACCTAAAGTATACTTCTTATATTCTTTTCACTCCTGTAATTTGAAAATGTATGTTTTTCACCCTAAAATCATAATAATAGTCTTTCTGCTTCTTCATATGTTCTGCTTCCTTTAAATAGACTGATAGGAAAGTAAAAAATGCTTTTGTAGTTGGTGGATTTATTACCCATTCTTGACAGTTACTAGAACTGTAATCTGCTTCTCTTAAATCCAAAAGTTGTTGATTGATTGACTTTTGAAAAGAATAGCCAAGAAGGTAAAAAGTATTTAAAAACCTCATGGTATGTCTTCAGGAGTTTGGATTTTGAGATTTATGAAAACTAGGTTAATGGTGTTTTTGAAAGAGAAGCAGAACTTTGCTCTAGAAAGACTTTTGGCTTTCTAATAGCTTCTTGGTTCATTTTCTCAGTGATTATTAGGATGAGTTCAACAGTTTCTAATATTTTCCTTTCTGAATTTGCTGAAAACCAGGGAGAGAGAGCTAGATCCTTCTAGAGGCAGAATTGTTTCCACATAACTAAATTCCCTATCTTTTCCTTGGGCAGGAGCTCCAAAATCTTCCTAAGTGTAGCTTTCTCAGGAGTCCTAACAGCACATACTTGTTCCAAACCTACTTTTTAAGAAAACTTGGCCCTATTCAAAGATGATAAGATGATAGATTTCCCCCACTCTTTCAAACCATTTGTTTACATTTGGTATTTGTGAACCTGCCATTTGAACTTGTTATTTTTTGGAAAGCTGGACCAGATAGAGAGGTCAGAGGCTTCCTTATTGTCAAGCTGCTATAAGTAACCTGTTTGGAACCAGAAATCAGACGGGCAAAATGGAAAAGTGAGTCTAAATGTGTCATCGGGTAGCAGGTCCATACACTGTTGGGAAGGCTGGTGTGCATCAGTCTAGGTTAGCAAGGTCCGTCCGAGGCAGTGTGACTGTGGTGGAGACTGTGGAGTCAGACTGCCTGGGTTCAAATCCCATCTCTGCCACTGTTCCCAGGGTCAGCTGCTATGTAACGACCCCTCCAAAGACAATCTCTCAATATTGTTGTGTCTGATTCTGGGCACTGACGAGGTTCAGTTAGGGTTTCTCTCCAGGTCTCTCTCTTTTTTTTTTTTTTTTTTTTTTAAAGATTTTATTTATTTGAGAGCGAGAATGAGAGACAGCATGAGAGGGAGGAGGGTCAGAGGGAGAAGCAGACTCCCTGCCGAGCAGGGAGCCCGATGCGGGACTCGATCCCGGGACTCCAGGATCATGACCTGAGCCGAAGGCAGTCGCTTAACCGACTGAGCCACCCAGGTGCCCTCTCTCCAGGTCTCTTATGCACTGTGGTCAGTCAGTGACTGGGGCTGGGGTCATCCCAAAGCCTTAGGAGCTCACATATCTGGCTGTAGGCTGGGTTCTCAGTTGGCACCATCCGCTGGAACATCTAGCCCTGACCTTGCATGTAGACTGAGCTTCCTCATCGCATGGCAGCCACGATCCAAGGGTGAGTGCTCCAAGAGAGGGCCAGGTTTGAAAGCTGTAGCTCCTTTTACCACCTAGAATCAGAAGTCATACAGCATCGCTCCTGCTGCGTTCTATTCATTAGAATCAAGCCACTAAGTTCAGCCATATTCAAGAGGAAGGCAATCAGACTCCACTCTCTAATGGGAGGAGTGTCAAAGAATTTGTGGACTTATCTTCAAACCACCATTGCCACGTATTAGCTGGAAGACCTCTCTGGTTTCGGCTTTCCTTGCCCATAAAATAAGAGCAAGAAAGAAACCTACGTCAGGTTTTGGTGAGGATTAAACAAGAATGGAACAGTACCTGATACTCAATATACCTTAGCTTTACCCCATTATCATGTCTTCCGCGGATCTGACTTGATGCAGATAGTGTCATCAGTGATGATACACTTCTAAGCCGATAGAGTCTGGGCAATTGCCACCTTTCCAAACTCTACTGGTGACATTTGACAAATCCCAGTGCCTGTGGTTCTTATGCCTCTGGGAACAGAGTTACTATATATGGTATGAATTCTTTGGTTCACCTCATTTTAGTGACAGTTTCCAGATATAGGTCAGTCCATTTAAACCTGGCCCCATTTATGGCAATTTATTTCATTACAGGATAAAGTAGTTAGAATCATGAGTAATAATTACTGTGCCCACATTGCTTTGAACACCTTAGCCAAGTAATCCTCACCTCACCCAGTGAGTAAGGTTGGAGGAGCACCCTGCCCTCCCCCGGGATGAGGAAACCGGGACCTGGGTCAAGTGGCTTGTTCTAAATTGCACCAGGAGGCAAGAGGCAGGCTGGAGTGAGAAGCTGGAGGTTCTGACTCTCTGGTCCCTCCAACATGCTTAAATAATATGCGGACTAATACCCCATCATTGATCATTACCCAGTGGCCATGGATGCCCTATTTTCAGATACATATGGGTATTTAAAATTCCTTTTATCTATCTTGTATTTTTTTTGTAGCAGAGAATTGGCCAGTTTCTACTGAGCATAATGTGAGATATTAAAAACCCTGTAAGTAAAAGGATACTTTGCTACTCAATACAATTCCTTTCTCTTTCGGTCAAATTAATCCTTTCTGATATTCTTGGGTAGCCGAACTTTTTCATCTAGGGCAGAAGGAGCAATTGAGAACACTCCCAGTCTTTGCTGGCATTCGCCCCCAGGCTGCCGCCTAGTTGTCCCCCCTTCCCAGTTATTACATTTCTTGTTTGATGTCAGTAAATTCAGGAGTAAAACAGGTATAGGGGCCGTGCTCTCTCCGTGGGTGCTGAGCGAGGACGCCTCCCCTTTCTTTCTTCTCTTCCGTTCCTGGCCCCATCTAGGCTAGCCCTCGGGTGCGCAGGCTGCCGCTCGCGCTCACCGGGGGGCGCTGTGCAGCCGGCACCGGGCGCCCGGAGGTGAGTCGGCTCGGAGGCGGTGGCTCCGGGTCCTGCCCGTGCGCGGAGGGGCGAATCCCAGGCGGCGAGGTCGCCGCCCCCGCCCCTCGGCCAGCCCCTCCGTCTGCGGGGGAGAGGGGAGTGGCCGCACGCCTCCCGCCGCCGCCGAGCTCTCCGCAGGCGCCCAGCACTCCGCAGTCGGGCGCGCACCGGAGCCCAGCCGCGGCGCGTGGAGGCGGTGTGGGAGCGCGGGGCGCGCAGAGGGCCGGCAGCCGCGGGACAGCGTCCGCGCAGCAGCCTCCGTCGAGCAGCCGCCGCGGGAGCTCCGCAGCTTCGCGGTGGGCCCGCGTCCGGGAGCGCGAGGACGACCAGGAGGCGGAGCGGCGCCCGGCGAGGTAGCGCGAGCGCTTTCCCCCCTCTCCCCTGCCCTGTCCGCTCGCTCCGGCCGCGGCCCGCCAGGGGCAGTAGAGCGGGCGCCTCGTGCCTTTGTGCCCGAGGTGCCCGTGGCCCCGCCGCAGCCCGCGGGGCACGGGGCAGCGGGGGCTGAGGCGCGCTCCTCCGGGCGCGGCGGCGCTGCGGCGAGAACCCGCGCACGCTGGAGGTCGCGCGGGGTGGTCGTGACTCCGCAGTTGCTTCGGGGGCGGGTGGGGAGAAGAAGGATTGCAAACTAAGTTGCTCTTACTTTGCGCCATCCTCCTTGTACCTGTGGGCAAAGTGGAACCCAGATCTTCCTCGTTCTCACCCACACCCCCTCCTTTTCTCTGGCCCACAGCTGTTTCCTGGCCCCCTGGTTCTATGGAGGGCACGGAGTGGCCGCCTCAGGGAAGGAAAGCGTAGGGAGAACAATGGGGCGTCCTGGGGAGTGGGGTTCAGGTGCGGCGTGCCCCGGCGGCGGCGGCGGCAGCGGAGAGGGGGTCCAGCACCCGATGGGGCGTCCCGCGCGTGCAGCTGCGCTGTGCTCCTTTGTTCCGCCGCGGCGGAGGGGGCTGCCCTGGGTCTCGTTTCCTGCCCGGGATGGGATTGATTCACGGTCGTTGGGAGAGAAGGGGAGGGAGCGGGGCCGGAATGAAAACCAGATTAGGAACCGGAGTCCTGGAGGGTGCTTGCTGGGGCTGGGAAGAGGGTTGGGAAGGGGTTGATGAGAGTGCATTGGAGAATTCATTGCCAACACACAACATTTTGTCCACGGGCCGTGTGGGTTTCTGGAGCTCCTTTGTAATGCTTTGTTCAGACCGGCCGAGCGTTTATTGCCGTAATAAGTTGTGCACTTCCTTGAGTTCTAGGCGCTCCCAGGGTTAGTTTGCTGAAGTCAAATCTTAGTTACTTTGGAAGAAGACGTTTGTTTTTGTTCTTGTTAGGGATCAGGGTATTTGTGTGCCCGTGGACCTGTGTGTGTAGCTAGTGGATATTGGCTTGAATGGGTAGGAGGCAAATTTTATAGAATTGATTTTGACATAAAATAATTTTCTCCATTGTAATATAGTTTAACAATTTTCCGGGAATGTTTGAGGGGAAACCGCTATAAAATTAGACATTGCTAAATAAATGAATCAGATTATGTAACACTGAGTTGAAAAACCCTTTTGCAGGTTTTCTCAGAAAACACACCCCACACACCCCAGTGTCCGGAGTTTGAGTTGAAGACCCACTGCTTCTGTGCTTTCACTCCCTAGTGTGGGCCACCCGGAATAAGAAAGAGAACTCATACCATTATGGTCAATGGGAATTTTTTTTTTTTAGGGGGAGGTAGAATTAAATGTAATATGGTGGACATTTGTTGAGTGACCCTTTTCTAGATTGGAATCAAGAAACCCAGGAGGAAGGGTTGACCCGGGGAGGGAGCCAGGGGGATTGAATGATGAGTGTCTTTGAATGGGATATTCCAAGCGAAACAGTTTGGGGAGGAGGCTGACATTTCCAGGCATTCATGGTTTGTGCCTATGGGACACTGGTGGAAGGATCCCAAAGTCGGACTGAAGGTTCGAATTACTGTGGTGATAATTGAGGAGACATCCAGTTCTAGTCGTCTGGCTGCAGGCAGGGGTGGCAGATGACCCAGCGCTTGCTCTTTGACAACTCTGAGGACCCACGGTTAAACCGCCCCACTGGGCATTCAATTTAAGACAACCAAGTCTGAAAGCCTCTTAACCTTAGAAGGGGAATTAGGAGCTTACTCCAGGGGGAAAAAATGTTTCCTGCCCACGAAGTGGTAATGGAAAAGAGCTGTATAAAGCTGCTGCTGAGGGTTTGTCTTTTTTCGTGGGGGATGCGGTTACATTTTCAGGCCAGGCTGAGAAGCAGTGGGACTTGTCCTCAGGAGCCATTATGCTGTGAAGTTGAAGTGGGATGTTGTCCAACCATCAAGCTGTTTGTTGTTATAACTAACACACTGCCTAGCAAAACATGGTGCCACAGGCAGCAAACAGAGGGAACAGAGGGAGACTTCGTTATTGTTGTTGTTGCCATTTTGGACTTTTCATTTATGTTGTGAATTGTTTTGTAAAATATAGCACAGTTGGATTCCTCCCAGCTACTCATCGGAATATACATTAACAACAAGGAAGCCCGAGACTGTGTTAACTGCTCCTGGAGACACAGAGGTGGGGGTGGGGGGGTTCTCTTACATAGCTTGTCTCTGGCCACAGGCTCTCCCCGTGGGTCTCCCATTGTGTGGTGAGGCTGACTACTGGCTGCACCCCCTTCATGGGTTGGGATGAATCATCACTTTGTCAAGCCTGGTGTTAAAGACTCACTCTCCCGGGTTGCTGCACAGTTATGCAAAGCAAAGAGGAGCTTCTGACCTCAGTGGGGAAGGAGTGGGGGGTAGGAGTGGTTTGGCGAAGAAGGGATCCTCAGAGTGTGAGATCCATGTTTTTAGCATTTGTCCCCCCTTTGGGTGAGGTTCTTCCCTCTTCCCCCCTCCTTTCTCCTATTTTTTAATAGCTGGATATTTGGATTTTCATTAAATAGCCTAACAATAATTGTCACTATCATTTAGTAAGTGTTTACTATGTATAATGGGTTTTGCATACATTACTGTAGGAATCCTCACAACTTGCTAAAGTGGGTATTATATCCACTTGACAGTTGAAGCGAGGCTGAGGGAGTTTACCAGCTTGCCTCTTAACACCCTACTTGTGTAGGTAACTAGTAAATGTTGGAGGTGAAATTGGAACTCCCATCTCTGATTCCAAAGTCCATATTCTTTTTAAGTAAATGCTGTATGGTATGGTATCTTTAAAAAAAACTGGAATAACAGCAGCTTGAATATCTATTTGATTGGCCTTTTGCAAATTTCTTACCACTTTCCCGAGTATTACCATATTCGATCCTTTCAGAAACCTCTCTGGGGACGCCTGGATGGCTCAGTCGGTTAAGCATCTGTTTTTGGCTCAGGTCATGATCCCAGGGTCCTGGGATTCAGCCCCATGGTGAGCTCCTTGCAGCTTCTCCCTTTCCCTCTGCCCCTTCCTCTGCCGTGTTCTCTCTTTCTCTCTGTCAAATAAATAAATAAAATCTTAAAAAAAAAAGAGAGAAACCCCTGAGATAGGTTTGGAAGTCACAGTTAGTTACGTCACAACTCTTAAAAGTGTATTTGCTAAAAAGCTTTATGCTGTGTGATGGCCTGTGTGAATAAGCTTTAAGCGAAGGCAACTTTATTTTTAAGAAGTTAGGCTGCCAACATTTAAAAATAAGTTCTTTTTTGGAAACATTTAAAAGTGGGTGGAATGGAATAGATCTTACATAGTGTCTAAGCATTTCATATTTATCGAAATCCATTTTAGCTCTTTTTATATTACAGCCTTTCATAGAATAGCACACTTTGGAGACCCAATGCCAGAGTGTCTTTTTAGAAGAGAAATACGGAGGAAAGGAATGTGATTATAAGGAGGAAGTGGGACATCAGAATTGGAAACATACGCAGCAGCAGGCCGTGGATTTTCCCAGCACATTTTGGGCCTGGCAGTCGCCTTTTACAGAAGACATTCTTCCTTAGGGAAGTGTCAGGGGTCTTTCTTTACAGTACCTCTGAGATCATCAAATTTCTGTGCTCATGGGAACACATATTCCATGGAATTTCTGGGCTCATCCTGTACCCACAGGGGAAGTGAGCTTAGGTGTCCGTGTGAAAAGGGAATGGAAGTGGTTTCCAGTCCTGGGGGTGGCATGGAGAGTGGTCGTGGGCAGGAGACACCTGACCTTGACCCATGAGTGACTGCCGAGTGCAGGAGCGGAATGGATTTTAACACTTGGCATCATTGATTGTTTATGGGTTTCTCTAGAATGCTCCTGGGCAAATGGAAAAGTCAATATTGGTTTTTTGGGTTTTTTTGTTTGTTTGTTTCAAAGATAAGATTGTAAAGACTGAAAGTTCTATCTTTACTTGTTTAATTATTTCAAATAATGATAGGACATCAGTTGGGGTCTTCAGGGACTGTGGTGTAGGTGCAGTAACTTTTGTCTCTTGTCATTAAATCCCCCTTCACTGGATATTTGGAGGAAGGCAGACACGTGGTCTGCTGGGCTCTATCAGGGACCACCTTCCAGCTTACCCGCTGAGCAGGATAAAGGATGCCCCACAGCATCTCGCTCCTATAACCTTTCGTAGATTTCTTCTCCGCTGTCAGTACCTTCTTCATCCATCCATATTTTATTAAGCACATGGTTGATGGGAGGCCATGCATTAAAAAGCAATAAAGGAAATCCATTGTGCCTCAAAGGACACAGCAGGGCAGGCCACCGTGCCCAGAGTGGATGTTGGGGAAATGAAGAAAATGACTGTGACAGCTGTGGTGACCAAGGCCACACCAACACTCGCTGCCCAGACAAAAGCTGAAAACAAACAAAAGCGAGAGAGTGGGAGGAGACCGAGCACGGTGCCCGCTCCGGCTTTGTCCTCGGTGGTTTCATTTCCTCCAGCCTCTGGTGGCGTGAAAGGGGTCAGGTCTCCGAACACCTGCCTCTGAAGGTTGGGTTGGTTGGGATGTTAGGAAGCAGCATCCTGGAGGAGAGCGTGGGGGATCCTGTTTGGATTCTGAGGATGTATAAAGTGCCATTCCATGGGAGAAGGCCCCGAGTCACGTGGCTGGCTCTGGCCCCGGGTAGGTCCTTGGTGGCTCCCGCTTCCTCCCCTCTCCACCTGCCAGCATCCTGTCCTCATTCTGTGGTCAGCCTGGCTGGCGAGTCACTCCTGCTAAGGCTGTTCACGGACTTCAGCCATATTTGCCTTGTGGACAAGAAATGCCGAGTCCCCAAAGAATGAATCATTCATATTTATATGATGTTCATGCTATTGTTCGTCAAGTGTTGGGTGCTTTCTTTGTGTCAGGCCTCATCCTGGGCACTTTGTTTTCTTTTCTTTTTAAGGTAGGCTCCACATCCAGTGGAGTTCCTGTCTACCTCGAACTCACAGCTCTGGGATCCAGACCTGAGCTGAGATCAAGAGTCTGAATCTTAACGGACTGAGCCACCCAGGCGCCCCCTGGATATTTTCTGTAGCTTGTTTATTTAATCCTCACTGCAGTCCTTCAGTAGGAGATACTTGTGGATGAGGGAACTGAGTAATTTACCCAGGGCTGGTAGAGATTAAGCCCAAGACTGTGTGCTTTCCAGAACATGTTGCTCATGGTGCAGTGTTCTTTGAAGCTTTGGGCCACTCTTAAGGAAGTTGTTTTAAGGAGTTCGAGGGAGAGCCTGCTCTGACAGTCTCTCCCTCCTGGCTTGCTTCCTTTGTCACCTGGAGTCAGGGTTCCTGTGGGTGTCCTTGGCCAGTCCAGAGCTGGGCGGGTTGGTTGAAATGCTTCTCGGTTTCTCCTTTTCTGGGCCTTGTGCTTGGCTCTCCATGGTGCCTCATTCTCCCCCAAATGAGGGTGACTTGGTGAACAAGATTCAGCCTGCTGGTGAGGATCCAGCTTGCCTGGTGATCTTTCTTACCCTCTCCCAGCACTTCCTTAGCTACAGGAATTAGATGGCCATTTGGGAGTTTCCAGGGGCTTTGTCTGGTCCTCTGGTCTCCAGTCTATCCAAGAGCAGTATGTATGCTGCTGGGCATCCAGCTGGAGTTCAGGGTCTGATGTATATGAATGAAATGGTGTGAGCACCACTGCCTAGCTGGGGCTTAGGGAGTAAGACTTTGGACAAGGCGGGGAGGAAGAGGGTTGGTATGGAATTTATATTCTTTCAAGACAGGCAGTTTTAGAAGTTGAAGTCTGGAGAAAAGTGAAAATTGACATTCTTACTTTGCTTATCAGATAAACTCTGAGCTTCTAAAAATACCAGGTGCCTGGCTTTCCTTGATAGCTTGAGAGGCCAAGAGGAACCCAGGTGTGTACCTTCCAGGGACTTTCCCATCGATCCTGCGAGGACTCGGGAGGCTTGGAAATTGCCCAGGTGGCTTCATCTTGCCGTGTGAAAATGAGAGTACAATTCGAAATTGTATCTTACACAGTTTTAAACTTGTTAAAAAAAAAAATTCAGCATCCTTAAAGAGCTCTTCGAAAATGGGATTGAAAAGACAATGGAACAGATTGTTAACGATTGGCTTTTGTTAACTCTGTGTGTGCCTGTCATTTTCCTGCTGGTTTCGTAAAAGCATTTTTCATACACTTCAACCAAAACAAACAACAACAACAAAAACTCTTGTTTTTTTTCCAAAAAATTTTCGACCTTGATTAAAAAATCCCTGCCAGCCCTGCGTGCATTTTCCAATATCTCTTCTCTCTCCTCCCTGAGAGCTGCTTCCTTTGAAATTTCTTTATTATTAGACCCTGCAATGCTATTCGCAGTTCTTAGCTGATCATTTTTTCCTTTGAAAGTACTTCAAAAGGATCATCACGATTTTATTCATTTTAGAATCCCAGCTTAAGTGCTCTTATGAAAAGCTTAATTTTTGTAAACCCTGGGCTTATAAATTTTTATAACCCAGTGCACAAGGCTAGTGCTTTGTAGGCACTGTGCTCACAGTTGTAATAAGTTGACCACAGTTTTGATCTACCCTGATGTGGTGAGCCATCTAGGAGAAAGTTCTCATTTGCCTCGAAATCTTCAGGGTGTTGAGATGTATTCATAAAAATAAATGAACTGCCACGCTGGGTCAGATTCAGGCGTTGGCCTTGTGCAGCAACAGAATACCAAGTATTCTGTGACGTTGTCGGCGGGGAGGCACAGAGTTAAACTTCATGGCTTTGTAGGGTTCCTGGATCTCTTCAACATCTATAATTACATAATCTCTTAAAAGCCTTTTCTCATTGATATATTTAAGTTCATTATGTTCAAATTCTTGAATTGTTTATTTTTATTCTATATTCTATACATTTCACACCTTTAAAGGTAGAACTTGATAGTACTGGTATTTTGACTTCCAAGTGCCCAATTTTTGGAATGGTAGAGTGTTAAAGTTGAAAGAGCCTAAAGGTCACCGCTGTAACCCCTTCATTGTATTTAAGAGTTGTTCAGGCTCATAAAGTTGACTGGGGATAGACCTGGGAACTTGATTGTAGTCTCTTCTTGCTCAATTTTCCTTCTAGGGGACTATCTCACTGTCTCCCCAAACCCATCTAAATTCAAGCTTAGTGCCCATTCCCTAATAGTTGATCCTCTTTTGACTTCACTGTTTGTACTGTTAGCATTCCTAATCATCATCTGGGCTTGGGATTCCAGAAGCATTACCTACTTCCCGATTTTCTGTGACCCGTCCATTCATCCAGTCGGTTGTTATGTTTGGTTGATTGTTGCCTTTTATTTCCAAATCCTTAAGCCTCTATTCTGGCTCAGCCCTCTAAAAGGCTGGGTTAGTAGAATGTAGCAATTTCCAAAGTGGGTTGTTCCATAAAAATTAGTAAGTTGAAAAAATACCCATAAAGTGAGTAAATGGTGTATAGTGATAAAGGTATCCTTGGAGAAGTAGGTGTTGGCTAAACAACATTTTGAATAAGTTTCTTTGCAGAAAGGCTTCTCATGGCCTTTTATTTGTGACTGCAGACTGTGATTATCCCAGAGAGAGATACAATATGCACGTGTCCCCGTTGTGTGACCATTGGACCACTCTGGGCGGGCCCATTATATGATCACACTGCTATCATTCCTTCACGGTACCATTTCTAGATCCATTACTAGCTGACTTTTTGTGAGAATACTTGTTTGATGTGAGCCACACTTGGTTCACTCTCAGATGTATCTTATCCTTGTTTCCTCATTTATTCTCCTGGGTCTTTCCTTCCCCCTGGAAGCCCCTCTCCGCCTGTTACACAGCTTTCACAACCCAGTTGTGTTAATCATTTTTGTCGGTTTCCCCCAGACTCTTGCTCTTCTGAACTTACAGCATTTATGTAAGTTCACGGCTTAAAAAAAAGAGAAAATATTTGAAACAGTCAGAATATTGAAAGTAACATTGCGTACCTATAATAGTTAAATTGCTGGAATTCGCAAAGGTGGCATTTTCCATATTTGTGTCTGTTGAGGGATCACACACACATTGTATTCTTCTCTTTCTCCACTGGTAAACTTGTACATGTTACCCAAGCATGGGGCTTGTTTTTGTTTTTGTGTTTAAATTTTGTGTTGTTGGTGTTGCATTGCATTTAGATAGTATTCAGGGAGAATTGCCATCTTTGGGGCTTCATGGCTTGCCATCTGCAAACTGATACACCTCTCTATTTATCTATGTCTTTTATGTCCTTCAATGAAATTTTATAATTTTACATGTAAAACTCTTTTATGTCTTCTGTTAGATTTGTGCCAAGGTGCTTTATGGTTTTTGTGGTCATTGTGAATGGTCATGGGAATTGAATTGCGTGTCATATTTCTGACTGGTGTCACTGGTGTACAAGAATGGTGTTGATTTTGTATTTGTTTATCGATGGTTCTTGGCTGATCAAGTGTACATTTAAACTTTTGTTTGTTCTTAGAGCCTGAAGTTGGGTGGCTTATCTAATAGAGCACAAAATACCAACCTGTAATGGAAATGTCACAGTTTTTTTTTTAAGATTTTATTGACTTATTTGACAGAGAGAGACACAGTGAGAGAGGGAACACAAGCAGGGGGAGTGGAGAGGGAGAAGCAGGCTTCCCGCTGAGCAGGGAGCCCGACGCGGGGCTTGATCCCAGGACCCTGGGATCATGACCTGAGCCGAAGGCTGACGCTTAACGACTGAGCCACCCAGGCGCCCCGGAAATGTCACAGTTTTTAAAATTACTGTAGGGATGCCTGGCTGGCTCAGTCAGAAGAGCATGAGACTCTTGATCTCAGGGTTGTGGGTTTGAGCCCCACGTTGGGTGCAGAGATTACTAAAAAAAATAATAAAAAAATAAAATAAAAACTGTTCCTTTAAAAAAAATAAATAAAATTACTGTAATACCTTTAGAAGTAAAGGGAGGTGACTTTTCGTTCTTTAATGTATGCATTCATTCATTCATCAGATGTTTGGGCGCCTAGTGCGCACTACTACACTAGGTGCTGAATCTTTACTGGTGATCAAGCAGACATGGTTTCTGCTCTCACGGCGTATGAGGAGGGAGAGACTTTGCAGAAATGAATGCAGATATTTATGACATATTTATGAGTTGTGATGGGTGCTGTGAAGGAAAAGGACAGGGGGCTGTGAGTATAAGAAGGGTGGGGAGAGGTGACACTAGATTGTGGATACAGGGAGGGCGGGTCTGAGGACACTGACATTTGTGCAACCACTTGGGGGCTGAGTTGGTGCTGGAGGGGAGAGAAGCCTGAAGAGCTTTCCAGGCAGTGAAAACCAAACCAAGCTCAGAAGCCCTGAGATGGGGCTCTGCTGTGAATGGTAGATAGATGGAAATTTTAGTAATCAATGACTTAAATTTTTTGTTATTGCCTCTTAGTAAACCATCATCCTAGTGGTATTACATACTGTGTGAATTGCGATGACATGAAAATATTTATTTTGGATCAGTATGTTCTCCTTCCTCCTCAAATGAAACTGCTCAAGTGAAGAGAGCTACCTCTGTGATGTGGCTTGAACTGGGCTACGGTCCATCCTCCATCCCCGACCCCCCCGACCCCCCCATCTGAGTGCTGCCATTACCCCACGCACTGGCTTCTGCTAGACACATCGGGGTCCTGCTCAGACTGGGGCCTTGCTCTCTGAGTCTGGAGAAGCCCTGTCTGCCCTTACTGGGATGGGTCTTGAGCAGGGCCACCTTTGGCTCTTGCAGTGGCTAAGCCCTTGCCCCCCTCTCTCTGGCACCTTCTCCAAATACACACTGAAGGCTTTGGGGGTAGTGGAGGGGTCCGGTGTGAGTTACACACACCTCACTCCACTGGAATAATGGCTCTTTGGTCGTTGAGGCTTTGCGCCTGGGACAAGTGTGATGGAGCGTGGTTCACTCTTACAGGCCTCAGTGGGAGGCAGTGTGGTGTCGTGGTTACAGGCCGGCTCTGGACAAAGTATTGGTTTGGAGACTTGACTCTTCTGCTTAGGAGTCCATGACTTGGGGCATGTTGCTTAATTTGCCTCTGCTTTCTCATCTGCAAAATGCGGGTCATAACAGAGCCTTCTTCCGGGGGTAGGATTCAGTGTGTTAACGTGTGTGTGTCTAGAAGAGTGTCAGCAAACACTCCATGTAAATGTTGGTTACTTCTTCTTGGTCTTTCCTGAAAATGGGTTCCTGGGGTTCTTCCTCTTCCCAGCCAGATGCTCAGATCCGTTTGAATCCAAGCAGCGCGTATAATTTATGATTTGATACGGCACTCTGGTTACGCCTGAAAAAGATGAAGGAATAGAGATGGCAAAGAAATAAACCAAAATGCTATCAGTGATTGTGTTAGGGCAGTATACTCTGGTGACTTGCTGTTACCCCTCTGATTTTATGCATCTTCTCTAATCTGGTTATGTTACTTCTGTACAAATAATAATATGATAAAACCTTATGAAAAAAGGCTAGGCTGGCAGTTGCCCTAGTGGGCCGTTGAAGTGGGGCTGGAAGAGGGGGGCGCCTGGGTTCCACCTCCTTGGATTGCATTTACATGAGGTGGTGGAGTACTTTCCCATATATGCTTACTGTTGGAGAAATACAACAGTATTTATTAAAAGCCCTTAGTAGAACTATCCCAGTAAGTTAGACGGTGGGGGGATGCAGTTCCTCCTGGAACCCTTTATTCTCTGTTTCTTTTTCTGTCTTTGTTTTCCTTTTTTGTTCCTTCTTGCACTCCCTGAGTGGGCCTCCAGCCATCTGTTACTCACTCTCCTTTGGGCTCCTCTTACTCCCCTCCCCCTTGAATATTGTTCCTTTTAATCCCCCATCTTTCTCCTTTCCTTGCTGTCCTGTAGAAGTGATGCATACATTTCTATAATTCAAAGAGTAAATTTTATTTATTATTAATTGTAAAACTAAATGTAACTTGTTGCCCTGAAAAATCTAAATTGAGCAGCCTTTTGTTTACTCACAGCTATAATTAAATAATTGATTGATTGATTTACTTACTAACTAACTCCTTAACCTCTGTGTGGGGGGGTGTCCTGTGCCTCCTAAAAGCACCAGGAATCTTGGGGGATTGGGAGGCTGAGAGCAAGGGAAGAGTGAGGGAATGCTGAAGTTAAGTTTTTCCTCTTTCCCTATTTTGATTAGGGTGATCAGTATTGTTACCATTTCATTATGTGTCAGAATTTTTGGGCCTTTCCCAACTGGAAGAACAGAATTCTGGAAAATTACCAAAATGCATTTTTACAAAGAAAATGTTGCCAAATCTGACACATTTCCTCAAAAGCCTGTTGATTTTAATTACTTTTTAAAAAGTTCAGTGAGCTTTCCAGCTTTCCTTTCGTGCCCTCTTGTATAATTATGATCGGAGAAGAAATGGGCTTTCCTGCTAAGTTCGTTTTATCTGCAGGAATTTATCTGTAAGCTGTGGCATCCTCTAAGTATCCCAAAATAATACTGACACAGATTTCAGAGAGGAGATGACAGCAGTGTTGCCTGGCCTGAGTGGAAGAGCTCTTTTCCTTGAGAAATATTGCCGATTGCAGTGACATTTCACAGCTGAATGTGAAATCTAGTTGAGGGGATTTAAATGAGGTGATGCCTTCCTATACCTGATTTCACAGTTTATAATGTTTTTCATCTCTAACCACAAATGCCCAATTTGAATGTAACATAAATATTTATGAGCATTCCTTCTGTGCGTTAAGGAAGTCTGTACAATTGCAGTAAAACCTAGCTTTATAGAATGGGTGTAATTAGGAGTTCATATTTATTTTTCAACAGGTTTCATCATAGGAGTCCTTTGCATCAGAAACACTATCTACACCACTTCTGAGTGAGGCAGCCGTCCGAGAAGGTATGTCTGTACGTACACCTCTGCTGCACACCACGTTTTGGCACAGACGCTCCCAGGTGCGGGCGTGATTTGGGTGGCTCTTGCCTGTTTCATTTCATTTAACCCAAAAATGGAGGAGGAGAAATTTGTTGAGTTTGTTGGTATGAGGCATCCAAGGATAGGGCGTGAGGGTTGAAGAAATAAAGGTAAAACTGTCAGCCCCACCTTAATACTTGCCATTTGTTGCCAATGTGGGAAACAAACAAAAAGGTGTAGGTAAAATATTAAAGGAACCGTACCAATTGACGTCCTTAGGGGGCGACCAGGTTTCTGTCTCATGGACTCCCGGATGGAAGAGCTGTCAGTGTCTTTCCTCTTCGGATGGAGAACATGTCCCTCTTTACCTGGTGGACATTGGATATGGAGATGGCTTCACCTTCTGTGATTTAGCTTCCAGCTTGACATTTGCTCTCCTGGCAGCAGCATGCGTGTGATGATGATCTTTTCTTACTAGAACACTTAATAACCATGGCAGATGTTGGGAGCTCGGTTCCACAGTCGTACAGCTGTTTATATGTCCAGTTGGATTTCTCGAAAGAATGAATCAGTTTTTTTAGGATCTCATGCTGAGGGCTACAAGGATAGTAGGATTTAAGGGGAAATTTATTTAATGGGAGTTTGCATTGGACGTTGCAACAGATGTAGCGCGGATGTGGAATGACAGCTGAAGGCAGGTCTGGAGTAAACCTCCCATTTATCCTTCAGCCAAGCAATTCTGAAAGTCCAAGATGGCTGGAACTCTCATTGGGACATTGTATACTAGAGAGTCATCTTAGGAACATTCCAGAAAGTTTGGAAAATGGAGGAACTATCAACTCTGGTCATTTCTGAATATTCCTTTCCACGCTTTTTATGCCTGTGTTTTAAGATCTGTATTGCTGCCGAGTTTTTGAAATCAATTTTATAGTTGTGTATTATTCCACTGCGTACCGTAATGTCCTCAAACATTTCTTACAGTTGGGCATTTGGGTTGCCTCCACATTTTGCTGTTGTGAGTAATACATTGATTAACATTGTTGTACATAGAACTTTTTCCGTATTTCGAATATTGATCTTCTGACAGTAGATGTTGAGAACAGTGATAGTTGGAATGTGGGAGGGTTCCCCGGTTCCTTTGAGAGGTCAGGAATGGCTGGCACACACAGGCCCGAAGGGGACGGGTTCTCTTTGGGATACGGGGCCTCAGGGCAGTGAGTGAGGCTCGGCAGACTGCCGAGGTACAGGGCCTAGAGCTCAGGGACAAGCCAGGGCCTGAGGTCCAATGAAGGGATCGCCGGCATCTGGTTGAAGATGTTAAGATTGCTTGGAGGGTGGAATGAGGAGAGAGGAAGGTGGGTGATAGAACTCTGGGGAACATTGTTTTGTGACTAGAGGAAGGAGAGGCCGCTAAGAATAAGGAGTGATGGAGGTAGGAAGTGGGCAGCCAGGAAGAAATGGCTCTATGGAAGCCAGGGCAGGAGAGCGCTTAAGGAGAGAGTGCAGTGGGCAACGAACAGGTGGTGACATTTTATCTGAAGCTGTTTCAGTGGCATGTGGCAAGTGTCAAAGATAGGCCTTGTCAGAAACCTTAGCTGTATGGAGGAAGAGACTGGAAGTAGGCAATTGCCAGAAGGGGTCGTAGGATGGTTTATTAGTCTGCTAGGGCCGCCATAACAAAACACCACAGACTGAGTAGTGGAAACAATAGAAACGTATTTTCTCACAGTTCTGGAGGCTGTAAATCCAAGAATAAGGTGTCAGCAGCTGTAGTTTCTTCCAAGGCCTCTCTTTGGCTTGCAAACAGTCACCTTCTCTCTGTGTCCTCATCTGGTTGTCCCTCCATCTGTGTCGTCTGTGTCCCAGTCTTCTCTTCTTATAGGGACACCAGTCATATTGGGTAAGAGCCCACAATAATGGTCTGGTTTTAACTTAATCACCTCTTTAAAGGCCCTTTCTCCAAGTACAGTCACATTCTGAGGTCCTGGGGGTTAGGGCCTCAACATATGAATTTGGGAGGGGGACACAATTCGGCCCCTAACACATGGCTTCTAGGCCTGATAACCCCGTCTCCTTCCTTGCTCTGTGCTCCTTCCCATCCTTCACATGGTTGATCATCTGCTCCTTCTTGTCATATGTGTGTCTTGGCTTTGGTGACCTGTGTTCTTCTGGTCTCAACCCTCAGCTCCTCCTGACCCCCTTGGTGTCCACATCCTGCAGGGTTTG
This sequence comes from Mirounga leonina, assembly GCF_011800145.1. Classification (NCBI taxonomy): domain Eukaryota; kingdom Metazoa; phylum Chordata; class Mammalia; order Carnivora; family Phocidae; genus Mirounga; species Mirounga leonina. The sequence goes on along the minus strand of NW_023270377.1, from coordinate 42,288,190 downwards.
GGCCTTGGCCCTCTTCTCTTCCTGAAGTCAGGTTCCTCTGTCTGTCTTCAACTCCTCAATGGCAACTCCTCATCCTGTAGCAAAGTATTCCTCCTTCCAGGTGTCAGATTAACTCTTGTTTTATTTTGATGATGATGATGATTGATTGATTGATTGTTTTATTTTATGAGAAGACTAAACCATTTTGTGATCCTGTCCTCATGGTTGCTTATCTCACAGTTAAAAAAAAAAAAATGGTGGGAACATTGATTTAGGTCAGGGTTCAGGAAAACTTTATATTTGAGTTCACCTCATATTTCACAAATTAGTGTTTTTCTCCCTTTCTTTTTAAGGGTCTGCCTTGGTTAAAATAAGACTGAATGGGTTGCTATCTCAGTAGAGTATGGGGCAGAATTATTTTGGCAGGTGTGGTATTACTGCCTTTTTGTTTCCAGATGGAGGTTTTTTGTTTGTTTTTAAAGCTATAGAGGTTAAGATTATCCTGTTTGATGCCTAGGAGGGAGGCTTCGTGTGCATATTGGTGAAGGGAACAAGGTTGACTTGTGGAGGATGTTATTTAAACTATGGTTGGTTGTTTTGGAGTTTCTGGTGTATATGTATTTGCATAGTGTTTCTCTCAATAATCTTTTGAAATATATCAATATGATTTCTGCATAAAGTTCATATTTTTATTGAAGAGGCTGAGTATCAGATTTCTAAAGTATGTAAATTATGGATAGATTGACTGTTTGGCCACCCAAAATGGAAGCACCCAGATTTTACTAGGCAACCTTGAGAGAAACATTTATCTCTGTTGACAATTTTAAAGCAGTATGTAATTTTAAAGTATGAAACTCAAATTTAGTTTTTAATAGTAACTTATGTGTTTATTCTATCTTTAAGAGCCGGGTTATGGAATGACATGTGACTTTGTACTCTTGACTCTGTGTCTGGTTGTGGGTTTGCAGTGTTATTTTTGTGCTTTCTTAAATGACTTAAGCACTTCTGACTGTACATTTGGGACAGAAAAAATATGGCAGTTGGATATAGTTTTGAAAAACCGGCTAGATTTTTAACCTGGTAATACGATAGTACTCTTCATTATTATAATTTTCTAGGCTCACAGCTTTAGAAAATGGTATAAGGTCTTAGGGACCTCCAGACTTGCTGGATTAGTTGGTGTTCTTTTTCTCTGCAAAATATATCAACTGATGTCCATAACACATGAAATGGTCAAAGCTACAGGGCTCCCCTGTTGTGTCTTCCTGGGTTTCTTGTTCTTTTTCTTTTTTTAAGATTTTCTCTCTTTGAGAGAGTGCATGAGAGAGCATAAGTGGGGGGAGGGGCAGAAGGAGAGCTCCCCGCTGAGCAGGGAGCCCAGTGCAGGACTCGATCCCAGGACCTGGGATCATGACCTGAGCCGAAGGCAGACGCTTAACCAACTGAGTCACCCGGGCGCCCTGCCCTTGGGTTTCTGTTCCCACATGGACATGTGTGAGTGTCCAGACTCAGCTTTTTTTCCTTCTCCCCAAACCTGTTTTTTTTTTTTTTTAAAGATTTTATTTATTTATTTGAGACAGAGAGAATGAGAGAGAGAGAGAGCACATGAGAGGGGGGAGGGTCAGAGGGAGAAGCAGGCTCCCTGCCTAGCAGAGAGCCCGATGCGGGACTCGATCCAGGGACTCCAGGATCATGACCTGAGCCGAAGGCAGTTGCTTAACCAACTGAGCCACCCAGGCGCCCTCCCCAAACCTGTTTATGCCAGTTGTACTTACTCCTCTATTTAATATAAAGATTTTAAATATATGTGCAAAAGTAATTACTGTTTTTGTGACAATTTATTTGAATTCGTTTGAATGTTTTGGAAAGCACCTGATAAAAAGTAAGTTTCTGAAACGGAATGGCGGCTGATTTTAGAGTGGCTGAGGTAACTGTAAAGGAGTTGGGGAGTCCTAAAAGAAGAGTGTTCCCACTAATATTGTCAGCCATTCAGGATAGGTGGGTTCAGCTGTGATTATGTAAGACCCAGGAATCTTAGTGGTTCAGAGCAATAATCTGCGCTCACTTGGTGCGTTCACCGACGGCCAGGTCCATGGCTCTGCTCTGTGTCGTCCTCGTCCATACTAGGGGACACAGTGTGATGAAGCAGCCCCCTCTGGAACCCTGCTGACCTCTTGGGTGGAGGGAAAGACCGCGGGGAAGCCTGCGTGACCCTGCCTGCATTCGGCGAGGTAGATAACCTTCTCACCGAGTAGTAGTGAGCATCTGCACTGTTTCTCTGGTGTCTTTACAGCCTCACCATTTCTTGAAAGAAATTTGACCTTTAAAAGGGTGATGCCTTGAGATGGTTTATAAAAGAAAGTACCGCTGGGTACTGCAGCTGGTGGACATAGACGTGGAGAAAAGGCCTCAGCATTACAGCAAAACACGGGCAAATAAATGTATGATGATAGGGTTTAATTTAAAAAAATATGTTTTGGTATTTATCTTTTTAAATGTCTTCCAACTTTGACTTTTTTTTTCCTTTAAACCAAGCAGCCAAACTGTCAATCCTTATGCATTTGGATGAGAGAGGCTACTTTAGTCTTAAACCCTCCTGTCTCTCTTGCCCCCTCCATCAATTAGTGTTCTGCCTTTTATGATAGAGTCGTCTGTTATTTCTCTTGCACTTATCCACCTGTTTCACTTCCATTAGTTATACCCTAGTTCTAGATTTGTGCCCTAGCTGGTTTCCCTGCTGCTAGCTAGTATGGTACCTTTACTGTACAATTGGAAAAAGGTACCCTTCAGGGCAGACACTATCCCACAGAGGTCCACTTGAAGTCAGTGCCCACTTTCCCCCTTGGCTTTTTATGCAGTGCACAAACTGAACAACTGCACAGAGCAATTTTGCTTCTTGCTTCTAGCTTTCTCCCAGCTAATTTGGACTATTCACTAAGTAAACAACCTTTACATTTTTTGTTGTCTGTCGCTGCTCAAGACATTTTTGATGACTCCCCATAATCTATAATGACTATCTTCGATCTTATTTTCCATCATACTGTCACCAGTGACTCTTAGTCACACTTGTGGCCCTCTGGATGCACTGACTGCAGCATAGACACAATAGATACTCTTCCCTCTCCTCTCCCACCCATTCCCACCACATTCCCAGCTGTAAGCTCCTCAGCTTGGACTCTCTTGTCTTGTCTCAGCTTACCTTTCCTCCCAGCCTCACGATCCACCAGGGCCCCGCCCCAGCTGTCTTCTGCTGTCGTTCTTCCTAATCACTCTCTTCTGGTTTGTTCTTCTTGTGTTAAAGTTCTTCTGCTGGACCACATACTGCTCATCCTCAGAAAGTCCAGGTCAAGTTTCTCCTCTTTAGCCATCCTTGTCTGATCCTCCTACACCATAGTAATAGCTCTGCCTCTAATCATAAACCTGAGTCTCTATATTCCTCTTTCTGCGGTGAATCACCTTGCCCTGTGTGACACTTGTTTTATGAGTTATTCGGCTCTTAATGTGTTTTCTTTCCCCAATTAGATTGCCAAAGGCTGGGAAGTCGTAGATGCGTCTCTTATTCCTTTCTCCCAGAGTCTGTGTATCCCAGGTGCATGGGTCAGAGCAGTAGCCTGGAGAGAAGAGAGTCTAGCTTGGTTAATCATATAATACAGTTCTGGATGGAAGCTCAGGCTGCTTCTTCCCGGCCACAGGATATTGACCTAGTTTCCTCTTCTTATCTCTGTGCAAAATATTTGTTGTACTTAGTGTGTTCTCCCTGTCACAACGAATGTTTGTCTCTTCCTTTCATATGAACGGAATGCTAAAGTACTAGTTAAATCAGTGGAAAAAACAATGGAGAAGAAAAGTTGGTAAGCAGTTTTATTTAATTCCTAAACTAGGGGACCTTACAATTATGTCGTTTAGAAAGAACTTTATAGTTTCCTTTTAATCTATCTGCCTGCCTGCCTACTTATTGAGAGACATGATTAAGGGTGGATTGTGAATTTTAAGTTTTTATGCCTTTTAATTCAATGACTTAAAATGTAATAATATGATATTTTGAAGACCTCTTATTTTGATAAATTACTGGGAGAGGGAAATGAATTTTTCTTAATCAGGCATATCCAGTGTGGTTGACTATTGAATATCTTATTCCTTTTTTTTTTTAAAGATTTTATTTATTTATTTGACAGAGAGAGACACAGCGAGAGAGGGAACACAAGCAGGGGGAGTAGGAGAGGGAGAAGCAGGCTTCCTGTGGAGCAGGGAGCCCGATGCGGGGCTCGATCCCAGGACCCTGGGATCATGACCTGAGCCGAAGGCAGACGCTTAACGACTGAGCCACCCAGGCGCCCCGAATATCTTATTTCTTACCCAAATTTCCCTTGGGAAAATTTATTGAAAATTTATTTTATACATGGCCAAACTGATTAACTTTAAAAATTGATTTTTGTGTAGCTTTACAGGTTAAGTGTGTGCTTATATTCTAGTAAAAAAAATAGTGTGTGTGTGTGTGTGGGGGGGGGGACATTTGTATGTTTGTATCCTCATATAAACATATGAATAATTGCTATGTCTTACAGAACTTTTGGAAATGAGAACTATTATTCAAATTTAGTTAACATTTATAAATTTAAATTTAGTCAAATTTTAGTAAACATTTTAATTTATGACTTAAAAAGTTATGTTATAGCATGCCTTATATGTTGATTTGCTGTATCGTGTATGTTTTAGTTCTTCATAAATACTTCAGAATGTACTTAGAGATATCTAAGATATGTATTATGGTGCATGCATTTGACTTTAAATTCAGTATTGCTTCCAACATGAGAAAAATTAGAAAAACTTTGGCTCAGAAAATACTTCCCAGGGGCGCCTGAGTGGCTCAGTCGTTAAGCGTCTGCCTTTGGCTCAGGTCATGATCCCAGGGTCCTGGGATCGAGCCCTGCATCAGGCTCCCTGCTCGGCGGGAAACCTGCTTCTCCCTCTCCCACCACCCCCTGCTTGTGTTCCTGCTCTCTCTCTCTCTCTCTCTGTCAAATAAATAAAATCTTTAAAAAAAAAAAAAATACTTCCCAATTCTGATTGTTGATTTTAATCAACTTAGGTAAAGTAACCCACTGCAATTTAGCTCTTTTCTTTAAAAATTCTTTTTTAATGACAAAGTAGTTCCTCTTTCTCAATTTACATCATCATTGTCTTTTTTGGAAACATCTTAGCTATTTTTGTTTGATCAATTCTCAAGTAATAAGCACTCATGAAATCCTAATGTAAATGTATAAACATCTCTCCCTTTGATTACATAGTTGATTTATTAGACTTTGTTTCAGTGAATATTCACTGCTTGAGGAAGTTTCTGAATTTTTATTATTCTAAAAACCTTTTTCTTAACCACAAGTACAGAGACATTACCAAAATGCAGTGTTGAGTGATGCATATTTTTCTCCTTTTACTATATAGGTTTCTTAATTTTGTAATCTTTAGGCCCCGTTTTGCTTTCATAACTAGATTAACTCACTAAAATAGTCAGTGCCATTTTGCAACTAGCCATATAGTTGTAAACAGAACACATTCACTCATGCCTTGATGCCTGTAGTTAGGAAGATCCAGTTGACTCCGTGCATTTCCTACTGTGCTGTGTATGGTTAGACCCTTAATACATTTTTTTGCTGGTGAGGTCAGAATAAAGAGCTACTTTCCTTAACCTCTGAGTAAATGTCACTGAGAAAGATTCTTGTGGACTGGCATTCTTGGTCTTTAACATTCTTTATAACCAGAGACAGGATGAATATTCACCGAAAAATTAAGGAACTCAGTCTTTGCAGATTTGAGCATTTTTTTGTTGAATCGGTGATGACAGACTGGGACAGGATCTTAGGAGATGATGTATTCCCCCTTTGTGGGGAAACTGAGGCTCAGCATTGGCAGTATGCCCAAGGTCTCACTCTGAGCCAGCTGCAGAGCTGAGTCTACGACTTGGATCTTCTGGGTGTTTTTTCTGGAGCCACTCTAGTAGTCATTCTAACCTCTGTGATTTGCAGACAGCAACAGCTGATGTTTCCCTGAGGACTGACTTGCTTCCTTGCCCCAAAGAACAAGTGCACTAAATTCAACACATTTCCCTCTATTGTCCCTTAAAAGAGCCTGAATGATGGGAAGGTGCCTTTTTAAGTCTGCTCTGGGGTACCATGGGCTGTTTTCTTGTGGGCATCTTGTTCAGCCAGATGTCTTAAAAAAACCAATCCATAGGGACTCCCCAAACTGACGGGTACAGGAAATCCTCTGTGAGTGCTCACCAGGGGCAATGCACTGGTCTTTTAATTATAAGGGAGTACCTTGAGTGATGGGATGGTAGGATCAAGTATAAAGAGAACAGAAAGAACGAATCTACAGGCAGTGTCAGGAGGTGAAGTGGGGCAAGGGACAGAATGACTTGGTGAGGCTCTTAGCACATGGGATGGGATCTGGACCCTCTGATTAACAAGCCAGTTCATTTGGAAGGAAAGTTGGTTTTCCCTGGGTGCTTGTATTCAGTTTAATACTCATTGGTCGCACTTGGTATCTGTGCACCGGCCAGGAACAAGTCTGAGCTGTCGGGTGTGTCAGTTAAATTTGAGCACTTTTACATTCACCTAGGGGTCCTGGGGCCTCAGGTTTGCCAATCTAAACACATTTGGCTTATTGGAATTTTTTTATCTACCTTGAGGGAACACATTGAGAAGTCTGTGGGTTATAATTAGCACACCGCACGTGCAGCTGAGTTTGTGTTTCTGGCCGTAACAGAGGTTTATGGTTTTTGGCTACCTTGTCCCGGAGGAACTCAGAGCACTTTTCAGACGTTAGCTCATTAATTCTTCTCAGACCCAGTGTGAGTAAGATAGCGTGGCCATAGGTTCCCCCTAGAGCCAGAGACTGCTTGATGTCCATTCTAGACTTTCTAGAATTTTGGCCGGTGACGGCTGCCAAGTTGGGGGTGGGAGATGGGCGGAGAGGGAGGGCGGGGGTGGCTTTCGGACCCAGTTTTGGTGGTGGATGGCATTCTCCGATGTTGCCTTGCCCTTTGGCATCGTTCCTGCCATGACTCTGCAGAGCTTCCTCCAGGAAATGATGTTGGGGACAGTGACTTTGGCTGCTTTTACTCCTCAGGGTATTGAACCCCATGGGATGACTTTTGCAAATGAGGCAACTCTCTTGGTTTTTGACCTTGGATACACATGCCGGATGCACATGCTGGTAGGTGAGCTCTTCAGGGTCAGGAGAAATGGGCATGGGGAAGGAGGGAGCTAGCATCCAGTGAGATCCTGCCCTCTTAGGGGCTTTGCTTTCTTAGCCAGCCTGCCTCAGAACCCTGGGGAATGGATGTTGTCATCCCTGAGCTTTTAGATCAGAAATTCAAATTCCAGAGATGAATTAATTCCCTTGGATTCGAGCCTAAGACAGTGATCCAAAGCCTGTGGTGTCCTGTATTGGGGCAGATCAATAGGGAATTCTCAGTGATGGTAAACTCTTGTTACCAAACTTCTGTAGCAAATGACTCTTCCCAGTGTGGAAGCGAAGCGTCTCTTTAAAAAACTGGGTGTGTTGGGGTGCCTGGGTGGCTCAGCTGGTTAAGCTTCTGGCTTCAGCTCGGGTCATGATCCCAGGGTCCTGGGATCGAGCCCCGCATTGGGCTTCCTGCTCGGCGGGAAGCCTGCTTCTCCCTCTCCCGCTCCCCCTGCTTGTGTTCCCTCTCGCTCTGTGTCTCTCTCTGTCAAATAAATAAAATATTAAAAAATAAAAAAATAAAAAAACCCCAAAAAACTGGGTGTGTTGCGATAAGTTTGCTGACTTGGGAATGAGGTTGATGGGTGCATGCAATGTAATAGGTGTGAAAGACCGCTCAGAGCAGTCAGGAACGCTTTCTCCATGCCCTGCCTCTTCCAGAAACCAGGTGTGCCACACCTCCTGGGTCCATTTCTCTCTCTTCTAACAGAAGGGCTTGCCTGGGATCCTAACAGATTTTGCTCAGACATCAGAAGAGAGAGTTTGTATCTTGTCGTCCCAAACCTTCGATGTTGCCATAGTAGCCACTGTCCTGTTTGACTCAAAAATCCTTCTGATTAGTCTAGATAATATAGTCCCCGTTTTCACAGTTGGAAAAACTTTGTTTTTAACCAGTCACTTTACAATTGTAAAGTTCTATGCTATCTTTCACATCCTTTTTTTTTTTTTTTAAAGATTTTATTTATTCATTTGAGACACAGAGATAGAGAGAGAGAGAGAGAGCATGAGCAGGGAGAGAGGCAGAGGGAGAGGGAGAAGCAGGCTCCCTGCTGGGTCAGGAGCCCATTGTGGGGCTCGATCCCAGGACCCTGGGATCATGACCTGAGCCGAAGGCAGACGCTTAACCATCTGAGCCACCCAGGGGTGTTAACTCTTAGATCACCAGAATGTTGAATTAATTGCCCCTCCCATTCACAGAGCTTTTTAGGATCTGAGTCTGGCTTCCTGGCTTATGGACTTCTGTATGCTTTTAGCTATTTGTTTTCAGCCCCTGTCCAAATCTATTCTACTTTATCATTGTCTGATAATTTAATGTTCTTTGTATTACCCAGAGTTTGAACACAAGACAGCTTACTGGATGGGAATTGCCAGTAGTTGGGCCTATTTCTTCCCTAATCCAAGATCCTAACAAAACCAACCTACCAGCAATCCATTAAATATTTATAACAAAAAGCCATGGTGGCGGGGGGGGGGACCTTCAAGATGAAGTGGTTTTAACCATAGAATAAATTATTGGGAAATCAGATAATGGTATTTTATGTAGTAAATGCTGTGAATCAACACACCTTCTGCGAGTTTCCGTAAGGAAGTGTTTGATAGGAGTGCAAATCAGCATCACTGAGCCCTTTCATACCTGCATGCTGGGGCCCACCTTCTCATTTACTCTGGGGAGCCCTGCAAAGCACCCACTGTGGTTCTCTGCCCCTCCCCCCAACTCTCTTCTTTGAAAACCGTGCTACTTGAGTAAATTGTCCTACCACTTGCCCTTTAGGTTGGTAAATACTGAGAAACCGTCTTGCCCGTTGGTTTCTATCCCGAGTCTTTCCATTCCTTGTGTATCAGTTGAAGTTCTCTGATTATCCTCTGTCTGTTGTGAGCTGGATGGGAAGGGTAGAGTTGACAGAAACAGTCTTGGCAGGAAGAGCAGCCTATGTATCTCTGATGTGCCAGCCGGTGGGGGCGGGGGGGAGGTCACTCAGGCCTTCTCCAGGGACGAGGAGACCAGCAGACGCACCGCTGTGCAGGGGATCTCTTGGCTTGCTCAGCACACGCTGCCGGTGAGGAGTGGCCACTCATTCTGGTTTTGGTCAGGGAGGATTGATTTAAGGCATGAACCTTGGCTAAACCCCTTGAGAGCCTACTACTAGAACCACTCTGAGGACCCAAAGCAGCTTTTCTGTCTGTCCCCTGTGGTCCCAAGCTGCTTCTCTGTGCACCCACGTCATTCCTCTTCTCGGATTAGCTTCAGAGGAAGTCCAGAGACTGGCAGAGGCTCCCCTGAACGGGACACCCCGTCCTCTGGATCCACGCTGACTTTGTCATAGCCACCTGCTGATAGTCTCTGTCCTCATTCGAGAACCTTGGAAGCCGGCATTGTTTGGGCTGGTGTATAGCCACAGCGCCGTTAGCAGTGGCCTGGCTGACGGAGCCATCGGGGGCCTGGCATCTGTGTGTGTTGTGTGTGTTGCCTTGGGTGGGGGGCTCACCGGGGAGAGGTGAGACTGGGGAGGAAGGCCAGAGTCGGGTTGTGAAGTCTCCATCTCTGGCAAGGAATTATTGTGTGTATGGTTAAAGGTAGATAGCGTAAAACTTAGCATTTTAGCCTTTTTTTTTTTTTTTTAAAGATTTTATTTATTTGCCAGAGAGAGAACGAGAGAGAGAGAGCATAAGCAGGGGAGCGGCAGGCAGAGGGAGAAACAGGCTCCCCGCTGAGCAAGGAGCCAGATGCGGGGCTCGATCCCAGGACCCTGGGATCATGACCTGAGCCGAAGGCAGACACTTAACTGACTGAGCCACCCACGCGCCCCAACATTTTAGCCTTTTTAAGTGCACGGTTCTGGGATGTGAAGTGCCCTCACCCTGTTGTGCAGCCATTACCACGGTCCCTCTCCAGAACTTTTTTGTCTTCCCAAACTGAAGCTCTGTGCTCATTAAACTACAGCTTCCCATTCTGTCTGGTGACCAGCATTCTGCTTTCTGTCTCTATGAATTTGGTGACTCTAGTACCTCACATAAGTGGACTCATAAAGCGTTTGCCCTTTGGCAAGTGGCTTGTTTCACTTAGTGTGATGTCGTCCAGTTGCATCCATTTGGTGGCATGTGTCAGAATTTCCTGATTTTTTAAGCCTGAATACTATTGCATTGTATGCACACACCACATTTTGTTTATCCGTTCATCCGTGGGTGGACATTTGGGTGGCTTCCCCCTTTTGACTGTTGGGAATGATGCTGCTTTGAATATGGGTGTGCAAATATCTTTTTGAATTCCTGCTTTTATACCCCAGAATGGAATTGCTGGGTTATAGGGTGATTGCATGTTTTATGATTTTCAGGGTCTGCTGAGGAATTTGAATATTGGCTTATAGGCTTATTGAGAGCTATTGGAGGCTTTAAAGCAAGGCTTACCTGATCAGGTTGTGATCTAGAGGGGCGACTTGGGAAGTGTGGCCCATGCATGGGGGAAGGAGAGGGATGGCAGAGGCTGTGGTGGCGAGACAAGACAGAGAGAGACCACAGAGAAGGCTGTTGCCTTCCAGTGAGGAAAGATGAAGGCGGGCTAGGGCAGTCACAGTGGGGAAGAGGGGGGAAGGGGTAGGATTGCGAGTGATGACGCTGATGTAATCGAGAGACAGGTTGGCTTTGGGGGGGAGAAGGTAACAGGCAGGGAGAGGCCGGGGGTGAGAAACTGGGTCTCTTGTGACTTTGTGGGATCTAGGGAGAATAAGAGGGTTTTGGTTTTTTTGGGGGGGTATTTTGCTATAGGATGGTAGGAGATAGAAGGTTTGGACATGTGTTGAGATGTTAGACTCAGCCAAGTGGGAGAGATGGTTGGTGGGCAGGCTGTTGACAATCTGGGTTGCTCATTTGAGGGAGGGGAGAAGGTAAAGAATCAAGGGGCAGATGGTCAGGCAACTTGGTTGAATTTAAAAACAGTGGGGGTGTTATTGGTGTACCTTCATTAAGTTTCACAGGTCTTCCAGATCTCTTTCACATTCCTACCTGGAGGCAAACATATATCAAAATTTAGAAATGGGGCGCCTGGGTGGCTCAGTCAGTTAAGCGACTGCCTTCGGCTCAGGTCATGATCCCAGGGTCCTGGGATCGAGTCCCACATCGGGCTCCCTGCTCTGCGTGGAGCCTGCTTCTCCCTCTCCCACTCCCCCTGCTTGTGTTCCCTCTCTCGCTGTGTCTCTCTCTGTCAAAAAAAAAAAAAAAAAAAATTTAGAAATGTATCAGAATTTATATCAAAACTTATCAAACCAGAAATGATGGCCAATTCTTTGGTTATAAAAATCAGGTTTCATCAGGATCCTAATGAATTCAAAAGGATTTAGACTAAAATGTGAGGGTGTTGAATTTGGCTTGTATTTTGCTCAGCTACATTTTTAAATTTTTTTTCCTATAGTGAATATGTGTTGTTTCTAATCATTAAAAGGTTATTTGAAATTTCAGAAGTGGTTTATTTTCTTTTCCTGACTCTTACTGGACTGTGGGGTCCTGGAGGAGGTGGTGTGGGGGGGTGCCCTGATGATCCGCAGCATGTCCGGAGCACTTAACACAACACCAGAGACCAACAGGGTTCAATATTGTAAGTGGTGGTTGAGCTGAATTGCATGGAAATTTAATCTGACTGCTCTCAGAGAGGAGATGCATACTATTTTAAAAGATCGAGGAAGGAAATTCCAGTTTTTCTTAGTCATTTAAGCTCATTGTATTAGGTTCTGAACAACATCCTATAGACTCGGCCCCTCTTTTGCCTTTGTTTTGCCACCAGGATTTGCTGAGATTTATTTTGTTCATGAAATCTTGCCACATTGGCCCAGTTTGGTTACTTAAATGTGCTTCTCATGTTATTCTTAAAAGCTTTAGTGATCTCTTTGGGAGTCAGATGGCTCAATTCTGTTTCCTGTCCTTTGTGGGTAATATTATGTTTTCAGAGGAATGGATCAAAGTGGCTTGAAGTGGCAGTCATTTTTTGCCTTCTGGTCAGACCAGCCATGGCGGCCGCAAGAGCTTGAATTATCGAATGATTCAGTTGTCAGTCGTAAATTTGCGTACTTGTTTTCCCTTTGTATTTCTCTGAATGCCTACCATGTGCTAAGGCAGTGCACTGTGCCTTTGGGGAAATAAAGGTGAATAAGCTGTGACTCCTGACACCAGAGAGCTGATTCTCCGGAAAAGGGGCCATCATGCATCCATGACCCCCTTCCCCCCCAAGGAGGTCAGGAATGGAACCAGAGTCAGATACGAACAATTGTTATTATGCTAAGGAGACTCCCCGAAGGTGTTGCCTCCGACGTATACTGCTAATGACATTGCAGTAGATGTGTTTTCAACATCCTCATTTCCAGTTGCCGAAGCAATAGAGGTCTGCTTTCATTAAGTTTTCTAGCAAGTGGTTTTTATGGCTTTGCTTTAAAAGTTCCCTCAACTTGGGGCGCCTGGGTGGCTCAGTCTTTAAGCATCTGCCTTCGGCTCAGGTCATGATCCCAGGGTCCTGGGATCGAGCCCTGCATCGGGCTCCCTGCTCAGCAGGAAGCCTGCTTCTCCCTCTCCCTCGCCCCCTGCGTGTGTTCCCTCTCTCTCTGTGTTTCTCTCTGTCAAAATAAATAAAATCTTAAAAAAAAAAGTTCCCTCAACTTTAAAATTATGCTAATGACTTGATATTAATCCTTGTTAATCATTGCATCCTCAGTTCTGATCTGTGAATGTCCTTTCCAGTTTTACAGTAAAACTGTTTCAACTTAAAAACGTGTTTGTTCTCATCTGTGTTACCCCAAGAACTTTGAATAACATGGGAGACCACTGGTTGCTTTATTTTAGCTTATCCTGCATTTTTTCTTTGTTGTTATTCAGTTGTTACTAAATTAATTAATTATTAACTTGGAATAGTTTTTCACTGTTGCTGTTTGATATCAAATGGAATAACCGTGCATTTCACAGGGATGAGCACTCTGGTCTGGCTGTGTCTGTGTGCAGGGGGCTGTTGGCTCGGAGAATGCTGGTCTTGACTCCCAAACACAGATGACATTAACATTACAAGTGGCTTGGAATTTAGGGCTGGTGACTGGGGTAGACTACGTATATTTAAATATTAGGCTCCAGGTGGCCATTTTAAGATGCTATAGGATGTTTATGCTGTATTTTTTTTTGGATTTTGAGGAATTTTTGAAATGATGCTTTCAATATTTTAAATGGTATTTTTACACTGGGAAAGATGCCAGTAAATGAATTGGTATACACTGAAATATGGGTAGTAACTTTGGAAGTTTATGAGATGAGAGTAGGTCAGGGAAAGAATAGTTGCAATCATATATTTTGTTTTTCTTGATTGGACAAGCAGGTGGGAAAGCTGGAGCTGTAGGTGGGCTGGTGGCTGAGCTAGATCAGCATCCTTAGATAAAGAGACCCTGCTTCCAGGCTCCTCTGGGGTTGTTCCAAAGGCTACCCCCATGATTGTATTTTGTAGATTGCTTTCACCAATGCTGGGGGAAAAAGGTTAGGTTTTACACAATAATGAAGCTGTAACAGTGGTATAATCCTGTGTGTTGGGTACTGTACGAAGTGTTCCTGTCAGTTAGGGATCTTGATTGTGTGCAATGCAGAAAGGATGTAGAGACTCACAAAACTGCAGAGAGGTTGGAAGACCAGGAAGGATACAGGCTTGGAAGATAGGCAGGAACCAAAGAAGGGCTGGAGGGCTGGGCAGCAGGATCCATAGCAGAAGCCTTGGCGCAGGAACCCCTGGGCTTCGTGCTGTGGCTGTTGCTATGGTGAGTGATGAGTATTCCCTCCAGCCGTCACCCCCAGCATTCACCATCACCTAGGACTCCCAACCCAGGACGATGTGATCGGCTGTGCATAAGCTCTGTGCCTTGGGGTGGAGAGAGCAGATCTGCCTCCTGTGAATTCTGCAGTGGGAACTCGGTACTACTACTCGCTAGATTACTTGTCATCATAAGCTAACTGGGGACTCCCTCAAAGGGAGATTGGGTACCAATAGGAGTAGGACTGTGTCCTGGAGAATGTCCCTTTGAAAAGAAAGACAAATGTCTACAGTGGCTGTCCCCTTTGGCTGCCCAGTGTTCACATACACCTTTCTCACCGTACTTATGGTTATGAAAATAACGTGCCCTGGCCCACAAGATGCAGCTCTTTCCTGTATGGCTAGAAGCATAGCCACGCCCTCTTCAGAGGTTGTGCTCTTTGAGAAGCTCTCCTTTGTCCCCTGTCTTCTGTGGCCACATTTGAGATGAGCGTTGGGCAAGATGGGTTTGGCAGGGGCTGCAGTATTGTAGCGGTTTGTCGTCGTGGTTCTTAGGGGTTGGAGGTCTTGGGCTTAACTGCCTTACGGATCAAGTCATGTTAAGTCCTGTCAGCCAGACTTCTTTGGCAGCATGGATCCCTCAAAAGTGTGTTGGCTTTTAAGATTTCCTTGCGTCCTTGCGTCCATGGACTAGTAACCAACATTAGAGATACTGCCAACTCCCAAGGTTCCGAACCTAGAACTTGGTCTGAGAACTTGTTTCTTGGCAGTGGGATCTAGCCATGGATGAGCTGCAGTGTCTTAGCTCTTGGTTGATGGAATCCGCCAGGAACAGTTAGGAAGTGGACGAAGCCGTAGAGTGGGTCATGCCTCTCATGTGCTGCATCTTCATGGTGGGAGTGCTGTCCCTGCCTCAGGCCATAGAGACAGAACAGGTGGTGCTTAGCACAAGTCGCTTTCCTCCGCATTCCCCACCTCCAGCCAGAGTGGCTCCATTTAGCAGCCCCCCGCCCTGTTCTCCGCTCTGGTTTTTTTTTTTTTATTTATTTTTATTTTTTATTTATTTATTTTTTTAAAAGATTTTATTTATTTATTTGAGAGAGAGGGAATGAGAGAGAGCAAGCACATGAGAGGGGGGAGGGTCAGAGGGAGAAGCAGACTCCCTGCCGAGCAGGGAGCCCGATGTGGGACTCGATCCCGGGACTCCAGGATCATGACCTGAGCCGAAGGCAGTCGCTTAACCAACTGAGCCACCCAGGCGCCCTCCGCTCTGGTTTTCACACCGGCCAGTTTCACGACAAGCCTGTCTTTTTCTCGTAGATCCTTAAGTAGCCAACACATACTCCAGCATCTGAATTTTTCGCAAATGCTGTCGGGTTGGAGGCACAAGGTCCAAGACGTAAGGCACGAGAAGCCACGGTTTTAATCAGTTGTTTACTGTCACATATCAGAGGTGATCATCTTGCCAATCCAAGATGGGAGGTCCTCACACCCTCCCCCTTGTGGCCTTAGCTCAGCCGGTCCATGCTCCTGTGTTACTTCTAACACTCCACTTCCTTGTACCAGCTGCTTCTATTAGGTAAGGTGTTTTCTGTTGCAAATAATAGAAAATCCAACTCAAGCAGCTTAAACAGTAAGGAGAATTAATTGGCCTCCGTGTGTGTAGAGTTAGGAGCTGCGGAGCAGGTTTCAAATGCAACTTGATCTAGAGGTTTGTGATGTCATTAGGGCTCCTGCCTAATTCTCAGTTTTGTTTTTGTTTTTTTTTCCCTGCTTTCCTCCATGTGTTGCCATCCTCCGCAGACAACCCCCCCCCCCCCGCCGTTGAAGTAGACATGACCATGTCGGTTCCACGTATCACATCTGTAAATCTTGCCATCCAGAGGTGGATAGAAGCCTGAGGCTCAGTTTTTCAACCAGCCCTGAATCGATGACAGTGGCTGGAAGATGGTAATGTGTTGGTTGTCTATGTGTCTAGATCGATTATTTGCTACATTACTGGCACATGGGATAAAATTGCCTTCCTCAGAACAACATGGGTTTCTGTGGGGGTCTTGGGAAGGATGAAGATAGACTAAATGTGTCAAATAAGACATATCCTCAGTGCTTTGCGTTTGAGCTCATTGGATTCTCCCATGTGACTTCCTCTGATAGTTTATGGAAATCTTAAGTTAGTGATTCTGAACCAAACTAAGGCTGGATCCAGTAGTCGCAGTAAGGGGACTCACTCAGTCCATTTGTAGGATGCGAGGGAAGTGTCTCTATGCGGTTTCTCTCCATGTCCATTTTTACCCTGAGAATGGGGGGGTGGGCGTTATTGTTTCCTCCAGCAAAGTACTTGGATGCTAAAAATGACAAAACAAAACAAACCCGGAATGGAACAGAACTATGCTTGAATAACTAAATGAATGTTAGTATCACCTTTTCAGCGGATTTACTTTATTGGTGTGTTTTGGTTTGCAAAGGTCGTGTTTTCAGAATTTTTACTTTTACCAATTCCCTGTTGTACAGCTCAGCCTTTGTTCTGTCCTCTCCCCCGCTTTGGATTATGAAGTTGGGTAGAAGTGTAAAAATTAGAATCCATACAAACCTGCTTGAAACTTGTATTTGAAAAGATGGTAAATCGGGTTTAATTACAGAGAAAGATTGCTTAATTACTGTTACCTGCAGTGAGGTCCTTGTCTTGCTGCTGTGGTTTCCATAAATAGCCTTCAGATCCAACCCCTGGGGCAGAGTTCCCTTTCAGCCTCTTTGCTCAATTTAAATTGCTGGTTTGAGGTGGTTATTTTTGAAACCCTTCTCAGGTTGACTTCCCCCTTAATCCCTAAACCTTCTTCCCTCATCTGCCAAATTATATGTAATGCATCACAGCTAGAGTGCTTTTGGCATTTCATGAGTCTGAGAACTTGAAATTTGATTTAAATGTTAATTTATTGCGACAAAGGTTGGGCACTCATGTTCCTGTTCCTGTGCATGTCTTTCCATGGACTTGGCATGAGACCAGATGTTCTCCCTGCTTCCGTTGCCTCTCCAGAGAGCGGCAGGTGCCCCCTCTCCCAGCCATTTTGTTTTAAAACAGAGTCTGGCCTATGGCCTAGTTCAGAATGCATGGAACCATTCTACTGAAACCATTTAGTGATACCTAGGGCCCTTTTTCTAGGTGTAGTTGGCATGAAAAAAAGAAGTATATATTAACGAAAAAGTTAACTCCATTTTTCTTCTTTTGAATATTAAATACTTCCTTAATGGGTTGTTTTTGTTTATGAGAGGTCTTTCCTCTCTGCTTCTTTTGGTCTCCCTTTTTTGGCTTTTCAGTGCACACTTAAAATTTTTTTTCTAATAAGTTCAGAAATAAAGGATGTATTTGTGGATTCATATAAATCATCATCATAATAAAGAATCATATAATTCTCATCCTTTCTCAGTTCTCTTTTTTTTTTTTTTTAAAGATTTTATTTATTTATTTGAGAGAGAGAGAATGAGAGACAGAGAGCATGAGAGGGAGGAGGGTCAGAGGGAGAAGCAGACTCCCTGCCGAGCAGGGAGCCCGATGCGGGACTCGATCCAGGGACTCCAGGATCATGACCTGAGCCGAAGGCAGTCGCTTACCCAACTGAACCACCCAGGCGCCCGCTTCTCAGTTCTCTTGCAAATAGCCCAAGTAAATATAGTTTCTGTTGCCTCTAGGAGACCTACTAGGTGTTCTAGGCTAGAATAGGAAGGCATTTATTTAAATTGCTGTATCCTAAGCAAGCAGACCAACCTTTGTGTAAGATTAATATGCCTGGCTAACTCCTTAGTGAGAAGAGTTAAATGTACTTTCTCCTGAGTATTAGGGGCATGAATATATGTGAGTATTTATTAGTATCCTGAAGTATTGGTTAGTATTATTATACTGAAAGTATACAAAATTGACTTCTGCATCGGAAGCATTTAGAGGGAATGTCTCAGATGAATGTGGTTGTACATCCTGGTAACATTGAAAAAAGTAACATAAAACACTCTACTTTCCCTTGTTCATATATAATGAAAGAATTTTAGTACTCTCTTTTTTTAAAATTAATTAATTGATTAATTTTTTTATTATTTTATGTCAGTCACCATATATTACATCATTAGTTTTTGATGAAGTGTTCCATGGTTCATTGTTTGCGTATAACACCCAGTGCTCCATTCAATACGTACCCTCTTTAATACCCATCACCAGGCTAACCCATCCCCCCTCCAACCCCCTCCCCTCTAGAACCCTCAGTTCGTTTCTCAGAGTCCATAGTCTCTCATGGTTCATCTCCTCCTCGGATTCCCCCCCTTCATTCTTCCCCTCCTGCTATCATCTCCTTCTTCTTTTTTTTTTAACATATAATGTATTATTTGTTTCAGAGGTACAGGTCTGTGATTCAACAGTCTTGCACAATTCACAGCGCTCACCATAGCACATACCCTCCCCAGTGTCTATCACCCAGCCACCCCATCCCTCCCACCCCCCACCACTCCAGCAACCCTCAGTTTGTTTCCTGAGATTAAGAATTCCTCATATCAGTGAGGTCATATGATACATGTCTTTCTCTAATTGACTTATTTCACACAGCATAACACCCTCCAGTTCCATCCACGTCATTGCAAATGGCAAGATCTCATTCCCTTTGATGGCTGCATAATATTGCATTGTATATATATACCACTTCTTCTTTACCCATTCATCTGTCGATGGACATCTTGGCTCTTTCCACAGTTTGGCTATTGTGGACATCACTGCCAAAAACATTGGGGTGCACGTACCCCTTTGGATCACTACATTTCTATCTTTGGGGTAAATACCCAGTAGTACTCTCTTTTTAAAAAAAATTTATTTATTTGTCAGAGAGAGAGAGTGCACAAGCAGGGGGAGGAGTAGAGGGAGAGGCAGACACTCCCCACTGAGCAGGGAGCCCGATGCGGGACTTGATCCCAGGACCCTGGCATCATGACCTGAGCCGAAGGCAGACGCCCAACCAACTGAGCTACCCAGTCGCCCCAGAATTCTAGTGCTCTTGACAGCGATCAGATTTGAAGGCATGGGGATTTAACATTCTACTTTTGGGTGGTACCATTCGCATTAGTGGAACGGGAAGAATGCTGCCTTTGTAGCGTGCAAAGGTTTGATTGTTCCGCTTGGTAGGCTTGCAGACTGAGCTGGGGGGAAACTAGTGTTTCTGGTCTATTCATTGGATGTTGATTTGATTTTGCTGTTGTAGTGGTGTGTGTGTTGGGATGAGAATGAAGAACATCGAGGTCAGTCTTGGCAGGTTATATAGGCAACCTCTGATTTACAGTGGGGTTGTGTTCCTTTATGAGTCAGTGCTGATGCCTGGAATGAAATTTCCCCCCGTAGGTGTTGTGTTAGAAGTGGTGATTGAGTTAACACAAAATGTAATGCGCTCTTAAGTCATCATAAGCAAAATTTCTTATCTCTCTGAGCTTCCTTATCTAAAAATGGGGATAATGATACCAGTATCTACCTCATAGAGTTTTTGTGAAGATGAAATGAATGAATGCATGTAAAGTTCTTGATACAGTGTCTGATATGTAGCAAGTGCTCAAATGTTAGTATCATCTTAAGACCATTATTTCCTGGGAAAATACATTCCGAATTTCATCATGAAGTACTGAGAGATGCCATCTTGGGGGAAGCAGTTTCTTACAGGTTCAAGTCTGACATGGGTATGCAAGGGCTGGTGGAAAGGGGTGGGTTGGGTTCTCTTGCTAGAGTTTTGCAACCTCTGGCTGGGGAGAGGGGATGGTCTAAAGAGACACAAACTTCCACTTACAAAAGAAAGTCACAGGGATGAGAAATACAGCATAGGGAATGTAATCAATAATACCATAGTAACTTTATAATAATACTGTAAGAACACTTACTGTGGTGAGCATTTTGTAATGTATGTACATGTTGAATCACTATGTTGTACACCTGAAACTAATATAATATTGTGTGTCAGCTATACTTCAGTTAAGAAAAACAAAAAGAAAACGGAGAGCCTGGTTTCCTAGTGGCTCCTTCTGTCGATGGACTTAGCCTGGACTGGGAGGGAGGTTCGAGCATATGGGGCTTCTAGTGGGCTGGCAGTGACTGCGGCTAGCTCCGGGGCTTCTGACGTAGGTTGGAGGGGAGGTTTCGGCATTTGAGAGGCAGATGAGCGCCATTTAAAACTACCCGTGTTTCATTTCTCCAGTGGTACTAAGAACCCATCTGAAATAATTTTGCCCATTTACATTTTCCCCTTCGCCCCCCCTCTTTCTTACAGGAAGAGACAATGGCCAAAATGGAGGTGAAAACGTCACTTCTGGACAATATGATTGGGGTTGGAGATATGGTTCTTTTAGAGCCTCTCAACGAGGAGACCTTCATCAACAACCTCAAGAAGCGCTTTGACCATAATGAAATATACGTGAGTATACACCGAAGGTCATCTGTGGGTTAAGACTTTGTATTTTGTGGCCGAGAGCTGGCTTCTCTTCTCTAGAAAATTCTTCTATTTGTTTATTAGAGTCCAGGGGTATTTGTGTATACTCTCAGAATGAGTTTCGTTTTACTCATTTGGCACATGAGTAATATCGGTTAGAGTCAAGTGAGTCTGTTTTCCATATGGTGTTTATGGAGGGACGACCGTGTGCAGAGTATCGTACTGGATGTTGGAGGCATTGGAAAGCAAGAGGAATACTGAGTTCCTATCTCTGAGGAACAGATATTCAGGAGGTGTTGTAAAATCCGTAGGCATCTTCTTGGATGCCTTCATAAAATTAGCATTCTAACCTCTGAGAAGCTACTCATTAAAATGCAAGGCAGCGAACTGTCAAAAAAGACATGAAACTTGTTGACATTTGTTGTTAGTAGAGAGACAGAAGCAGACTATCAGATAAGGATATATGGTTGCTCCCTGGAGATTTGGGAATAGTCCTGTCCCACTACACAGAAGTATAGTGTCATATACAAAAATGAAAACATGTGAAGATATATAATAATAGGAGAACGTTTGTGTTGTACAAATTCTTTATAAAGGATTTCATATTGTTAGTTTAGCCTGTCGAGTTCCTTACATATATTTAAAACATGAGTAAAAAATACATTCGTATGCAGCTTTTGAGGAATTTGCATAAAGCCCAGAAGTTTATATCTCTTCAGGTAGAGTTATGTTGTTAACTAAACCAAGAAAAGGGGGTTGCTGATCCCCTGTCCCAGCAGCTGAGAAGGAAACCAGATGCATTGGACGGAAGTGGTTTTACTAGATTCTGCCTTGCTCCTGAGTTCTTTCCCCCTCTTTTTATAGTGTATCTGTGTTTGGAGATGAATTGGATTATTGGGACATGCTTTGTATTTTTCTGTCTGTCAATGTGGGAAGAGTAAGAAGAAATATAAGTAAAAAGAGAGCTTGTAACCGATAGGAGTATGATCAATTATTACTTTTGTGGAATGAATATATTTTAAAAAGTGATATGCAAAGCCATATTATTTTATGCCACATACAGTTTTCCTTTCCAGTTAGCCAGTTATGTTTCAGGGATGACTTTGGATAATTAATTTCTTTTTTTGTGCGGGAAGGGGCAGAGGGAGAGGGAGAGACAAAATCTTAGGGAGGCTCCACACACAACATGGAGCCTGATGAGGGACTCAGTCTCACGACCCTGAGATCATGACCCGAGCGAAAATCAAGAGTTGGACGCTTAACCGACTGAGCCACCCAGGCGCCCCAGGATAAGTCATTTCTTAAGGAAATGGTAGTCATCATCTGGGACTTGAACTTTTTATCTTTCTTGATTTGTGTTGCTTAAAGTAGGTGAGGTTGACAACCACTTGAGATATGTGGATACTGCTTTTGGAATATTAGTGCTACAACCAGATCCTAAGCTCAGAGATGTAGTTATGTGAAATGTTGATTCAGATGGCAAAGGTATAAAGTGCTGCTGTAGGGCGGGGAGGAGGTACCGTGTGGTTTGGCCAGGAGGCCGGCGTTACCTTCCCGCAGAGTGGAGCAGCTCAGCTTTCAGGTGGGAAACCTTACAGCTCTGTGGCTTTCATTCAAAGTGTGGTCTGATACTGAATAAAAGACAGACTTTTAAACATTGGTCTTTGAGATGGAGATAGGAGGAATCAATTCTATCGTAAGCAACACTGCCGATCATTTTTCTTTTTGGCTCGAAGAAGCACAGATCACTTTTAGCGGGATTGAAAATGGGATGGAGAACAGCACATTATATGCATTCACATACCTGATTTTTTATGCCCACTAAGATAAAACAATGCCCTTTTTAACAAAACGCCAAATGTTAATGTTCCTGGGTCTTCAGCAGACGAAATGTCTGGGTTTCAGCCCTACCTAATTTTATTTTCTAACCATTTGAGGAATGCCCTTTCTGGCATTACAAAAACCAAAGCAGAAAAATGGCTTTCAGATTCCAGGTATTCATATCAATTGTTTTCCAAGGTATGTGAGGGCTATCATTTCCATGAGATATGGGCCTTCATTTTATAACGAAACATACATCATCATGGAAGGTTGGGCATTCTCTATTTTAAGCAGAAAGAAAAAGGTTATAGAGCAATTGTGTATAGTATGATCCTTTTTTTATTGGGGGGTTTATGGATGCACACGTGTGTTTATATACTTGTACGCACATAGAGAAAGCCATGCTAACTTTGGGCACCACAGCAGGGTGGGATGAGATATGGGGGACAGGGAAGGGTTACCCTTTTAGGTCTCTGTGTTATAGAACTCATTAAGTCAAGCATGTATTGTTTTTGGTAATAAAAAAATACTATACACTAAATTTGATCACCACACCTCTGCAACCCCATATGTCATGTACACCAGCCTTGAGAAATCTGTTTCTGGCTCTTACTTTGATACTATTCCTGCTTTGCTTTTGTTCATATGTCGCTGCAGAATTGTTGAGCCTGATGCCAGAGGCCAAGTTAATATGACATGTAATATTTTACTATCTTGTACTTCACTCTTTTTTTAAATTGTTTCCCAGACAATGAAAGTACAGTTTTGTTTTGTTTTTTTAAATCTCTTTTGTAGTCTCATAGTTTTATACTGTAAAAGTGGGTGATGGTCCACGATGACCCATCATATGAAAAAACTGAACAGTCATTTGTATGTTCAGAAGCCATGGTTGAGGGGGTATAGCTCAGGGTTAGAGCATTTGACTGCAGAAGCCATGGTTGATAAGGGGGCCAGCAAATGGAAGGACCTTAGTTCGGACTTTTGAACTCTGGTTATCCCTACAGACTTAGCAGCCCCTTTGTGAACCAGCTCAAGATCAGGGGACCCTCTTCTTCCATCCTGCCATCTATCCACTCGCCCCCACACCCCCAGTATCTGGAGATAAGAAATAGTCCCTGCCTTCACAGAGCTCTCACAAGGGACTGCTTGGCCTCTAGATATAAGTTATCAACTTTCTAGAGCATTCATAACTTAGTGATTTTCTGGATCTCCTGGCAGCTGACTTTGGAAGTAGAATCCCATGTGATCCTGTCATAATAAACCAAAAGCTCTGGGTAGACCAGCTGATTTACGCACATACTCCTGAACCACTGTCTGTGGTCTGGTGACCAGAATGAACTGGGTGGCTTAAGAAAATGATGTCCACCCCTAAGATTGGGGTAGGGTCAGCTTTTTCCAGAGTAGATGGGCTATATGTAAGTAGGTGAATAACCAAACAGATATATTGATTAACATGTTAAGAAGAGGAGAGAAAGAAAGGGGAATTAATGCTGATGAGGTCACTGCTGTAAATCTATCACATGTATGGTAGGGAGTTTGTAATGAAGAGGCTTTGTGGATGTTGATACCAAAAGAATATGCCCCATGGGAAGCATACGTATATCATTTGAGTTCTAGGCCTCAGGCTTCTAGGCGCCCAAAGGCATTCTTCTCACACTTTCTACTGAAGAGCTCCTAATGGCAGAAAAGAGTAAATAAATAGGTGCCCCAGGAACTCTGGGAACATAGTTGAAGTCCATCCACTTCAGAGAAATTTTGTTGAGATATTTGCTTCCAAAATAATTCAGTTTTATTCTGTTCTGTAATGCATATGGGTTTGTTTTTGTCTAATACTGCTCCTTGCAAACCCTTTGATTAATACGTATTTTTGGTGCTGACAGGTACATTTAGTTTGTTTTCTTTTTTAAACATTTTTTTAAAAAGATTTTATTTATTTATTTGACAGAGAGAGATAGCGAGAGCAGGAACAGAAGCAGGGGGAGTGGGAGAGGGAGAAGCAGGCTCTCCGTGGAGCAGGGAGCCCGACGTGGGGCTCGATCCCAGGACCCTGGGATCATGACCTGAGCCGAAGGCAGACGCTTAACGACTGAGCCACCCAGGCGCCCCCGTTTAGTTTGTTTTCTATATGAATTGTCAGATCGGGCGACATCCTGATATAGAGGGCTGAATTAGTCCAACTTTAGGATCTTAAGTTAAACCAATTTTAATTGTGAGCGACTGCTTTGAAAGTTGAGTAAAAGTTGTCTTAATTTTTAGAAGTTAGTACTAGGAATCAGGATCCCCATAAAGATGGGATCAGATACTTCGATGAAAGATACTCAAGGGCATGCTCCAGCAACATCCATTCTTTGCTTTGAAGGGGGTTCACGCACCGAAGCCCCTAGTTGGTTCATCATCCTGTTTGTGGCTAGGCAGAGTCCCTAAATCTGGGACAGTTCCAGACGTTCATGTGATCTGTGCAGTAAGAGCTGTTCAGTTGGACATGGAGGAGGATCAGGTGAGAGTAGAGAGAGGAAATGTTGGCCCAATGGGGTAACAGGCAGGGTCAGAGACTCTCCTTTTATTCCTCCCTCTTGACAGAGTGCGGTTCTGGCTGGGACAAGTTGCAGGATGTGCCTTTTGGTCTCACAGTCTGTGTGGGGTCAGTGTTGGGAAATGCTGGTTGTGACATAACTGAGCACTTTGTCAGAACTTCTTCCGCCCCCCCCCCCCCCGCCCCCCCTGCCCCTGGCCAGACAGAATGGTGGCAGAATTTCATGGAGGAGACCCACCCAGACACGATTCTGTTTTTAGGGTGGCTGGTCAGGACTGTGGTTCTGTTCAGGAACAGGAAAGCTACAATTTAGGCGAGAGCAAGGACCAGGGCAAATTTGGAAACTAAAGCACCAAGGTGTCTGTTCTCTGACAAGAAGTATTTTTGGTGCTGACAAGTCGATTCAGTTTGTTTTCTATCTGAATTGTTAGGTTGAGGATCATCCAGAGGGGGCTGAATTAGTCCAATTTTAGGATCTTAAGTTAAACTAATTGTAGATGTAGAAGTGACTGGTTTGAAAGTCTAGTAAAAATTGTCTTAATTTTTAGAAGTTAGTACTAGAATTAAGATCCCCATAAGGATGAAATCAGATGCTGTTATCAAAGTTATGTAACTAGAAGTGCCCAATCTGTTCGGTTTAAAATAGTGCAAAGTAAATGAATAATACTAGCTAACATTTATATAATTATTTGAAGTTTCAAAAACACTTTCCAGTTATATAACTTATGAGTATAGTATATTCCTGGGAATTTGGCGTTAATGACTTACTAGTTTTTATTGCTGCATGACAGATTTCCCCCAAACTTCACAACTTGTAATAGCATACATTTCTTTTTTTTTTTTTTTTAAGATTTTATTTATTTATTTGACAGAGAGAGACACAGCGAGAGAGGGAACACAAGCAGGGGGAGTGGGAGAGGGAGAAGCAGGCTTCCCGCGGAGCAGGGAGCCCGATGTGGGGCTCGATCCCAGGACCCTGGGATCATGACCTGAGCTGAAGGCAGACGCTTAACGACTGAGCCATCCAGGCGCCCCAATAACATACATTTCTTATCTCATTATTTCTGTGGGTCAGGTGTTGGGGCATGGCTGACCTGAGTCCTCTGCTCAGGGTTTTACCAGTCTGTCATTGGGGTGCCGGCCAGGTCTACAGGCTCACGGGAGGCTTGGTCCTTTTCCAAGCTCACGGGGATGTTGGCTGAGAGCGGGCAGGTGTTCAGACATCCAGTTTAATGTCATTCCTGCTACCCGGACATTCTCCGATCTTTTTTTCTTTTTAAAATTTGCTTTAAAAAGTCCATTTTTAAAAAAATTACAATTATGCTTTTGGAAAAAATAATTCAGATGGTACAGAAATGCGTAACATAAAAATGTGATTTTCTCAGCCCAGTTACCCAGTCTCATTTCTAGAAGTTAATAGTAGTTAAGAGAGTGGTGGGTCATTTTCCAGATTCTGTTAGCTTGATGAACAAATCAAATTTTTTTCTAGAGTTGGAAGTAGGAAGAGGATGGCTCTTTACCCAGTGAACCCAGACCCATAAATGTTTGAGTGAAAAAAGAACCATTTTTATTGTCTTCGCCCATCCCACCTAGACCATTTAGGGAGGGATTCCCTGACTTGGCAACATGAGACTGCTAGACTTCGTAGTGTACAGGTGGTTCACCATGAGCGGACTCTGCCTCCTGGGCTCACTGAAAAGGTAGACCTTCAGGAGACGTGAAGAACACATTGCGTGTGTTTCCCAGAGTATAGCTTTAGGGTTTGGAATGGAGACAGCATTAGAAGGCCAGATAAAGCTGGTGAAAAAGAGCAATCACAAGGCTAACGAGAAATGTTGTGTCTAATTTCTGAGCACAGTATCTCTTGGACAGTTTTATCATATTTTTCCAAACAATCATTTTTGGTGACAACTCCCCAGTTTCAACCTGCCTCAGCTCTCTTAAAACCTTTGGTGACTGGAAAATTTCTTTTATTTCTTCATTTCATCATGCAGGCACTCAGCAGTACTTGAAATATTTGTATAGTATTTATAATACATTAATTTAAATGTTCTTGGTGAAGCCATATTTGAGGTTTGATTTGGAGGAAATGAAGGCCTGACCTCAGGCTTGCAGCGGTGTTACGTTTGGATGGCTTTGTGGTGGGTACTAGAAGCAGAGACCAGAGCTCCAGTCCTGACTCTACCACTTACTGTCTGTGACACCGAGGGCAAGTGCCTTAACTCCCGGAGACTGTTTTATTATTGGTAAAATGGTAAATGGTAACAACTCACTTTTATTAAGCCTTATAGGTACTGTGTACTATTCTTTTTTTTTTTTTAAGATTTTTTTATTTATTTGAGAGAGTGAGAGTGAGAGAGAGCATACACACAGAGGGAGAGGGAGAGAGAGAAGCAGACTCCCCACTGAGCAGGGAGCCCGATGTAGGGCTCGATCCCAGGACCCTGAGATCATGACCTCAGCTGAAGGCAGACACTTAACCGACTGAGCCACCCAGGTGCCCCTACAGTGTGCTATTCTAAGCACTTTACATATATTTGTTCATTTAATTTTTTTTTTTAAAGATTTTATTTATTTATTTGAGAGAGAGAGAATGAGAGAGAGCGAGTACATGAGAGGGGGGAGGGTCAGAGGGAGAAGCAGACTCCCTGCCGAGCAGGGAGCCCGATGCGGGACTGGAGCCCGATGCGGGACTCGATCCCGGGACTCCAGGATCATGACCTGAGTCGAAGGCAGTCGCTTAACCAACTGAGCCACCCAGGCGCCCCTTTTTTTAAGATTTTATTTATTTATTTGAGATAGAGAGAGCATGAGAGCGGGGAGGGTCAGAGGGAGAAGCAGACTCCCTGCCAAGCAGGGAGCCCGATGCGGGACTCGATCCCGGGACTCCAGGATCACGACCCGAGCCGAAGGCAGTCGCTTAACCAACTGAGCCACCCAGGCGCCCCTGTTCATTTAATTTTTACTAAAGTTCTACGCATTGTAGGTTTTTAAATTACCTTCATTTTACTCTAAGGAAACTGAGGCTTAGGAAGACAAATTAACTTGTCCAAGGTCACATGGCAAGTAGGTGATAAAGCTGGGCTTCACGCCCAGGACGTCCAGCTCCAGAGCTCATGCTTTTAATACTAGTCCCGTTGACTGTACATGGTTGCTCGGAGCATTCCGTGATACCGCTGAAGTCCAGGTAGTCACAGTCTGCAGTGTGCTGTTCAAAATAATTAAGTGTGCTATTGAAGAATGTATAGATTTGGAACGAGGCAGTCTCCACAATCCAGACACATAATTGAGATGATAGTCAGCATTCCTGCCACATGTTGAGTTAGCATTCAGCAGTGCAGTGACCTGATCTAGTGCGACAGCGAGTGCGTTCCGTTCTAAAGGCATAGGCGCTCACTGATCCAAGAAAAGTGGTCGCAACCGTTGGGATGATGCTCTCCCCCTCTGGAAGGTGGGAGAAGACCTTGGGAGGGGACTGTTTTTATCATGTTCACTGGATGGCGGGAGATTGACAGCTGCATGAGGTCCTTCACCTTTATGAGCACAAAATAGAGGAGGGGGAGCAGATCAGCACAAGGGGCATGTGGCCAAGTCGCGTGACCAGCTCAGCCACCCCCACCCCCAGGCACCTATTTCTGGGGTGACAGCTATACCACAGATCTATGTTCATGGCAGTCCTAATTTCTAAAGAGTTTTCAGACTCCGTTTTGGAGGGCTGGCGGCTGACATGCAATGTGGCATGTTGGAAAAGGCACAGGCCTTTGGCACATAGACCTACGGTTGAATCTTGGCCTCTCACAACCACTGGGACCAGTGTGAGTAATTGAGAGTCAGTTTTCTCATCCACACAGTAGGTATCATGATGCTTATCTTGTTGAGTCGTGATGGAGATTAAGGGGCCTCTGCCTGGTGCCTGGCACATAGTAGGTGTGGAGGACCTGGCAGGTGCCATGACCATTTGAAAACCCTGGAAACCCAGAATGAGTTTTCTTGAAGGTTTCAGATACTGAGATTTCCTTGTAATTACAGTCTTTCTCCCCTCCCCCAACTCTCGTTCCCTCCCTGTCTCCCACTCTCTTCCTCCCTCTTTTCCCTACCCCCCTTCCTCTTTGGTATTCATTGAACAGATTCCATTTTTGTTGTATTACTGCTTTAATTAGCCACAAATACTGTTTTCAGCTCGTAGTATACCTGTAACCAGGACCACTCTGTGCCTTAGCTAAGAGAGTTTTATTAGGTCTGGAGAACGATACATATTTGGAAATACTTGTCTCATAATAGAGTTTGTCTCAACAATGATATTATAGTATTGTGTTACCCTGCTCTAAAATAAAGGCTGCCTGAGATGATATTTTTAGCTAGTATTTTCGTGTGGCATAGAACTCATATATAGTTCTTTAATGCATAGTCTGAAATGACTGGCAGCACAGGAACAGAGGATTATAACACAGGAACAGATGGTAGTTTAGTCAAGCCTTGGACTGACAGTGACCATGCCTGACCAGCTAGCTGGCCTCCCTCGGCAGCCGTGGTTTGGGTGACCCCAGGCCTGTGTATGGGCTCCAGGTCTAAGACCAGTGATTTATGGCACAGCAGAGGTAAAAAGATGAACAGGGCTTATTTCTTTCCTCAAACTTTGAATTGAGAAATACAGAAAAAATAAAATATCAATGAAAGCAGATCCTGGCAGTCATGATATAGTGAGGCCATGATGGGCCATGTTGCAAGCAGAAACTATGAAAAAGCATCTTTGAAGTAGACCAGCTATGGAGTAGACAGTGAGAAAACCAGTTAGTGGCAGGCCCAGAAGCAGCAGAAACATGAGCAGGGGATGAGCACATTGATCGTGGAACCGGACGGAAGCCTTCACCAACCCGCTCCGCTTGGCATAGTGCCGCCCTGCACCCATACTCACTCTTGGGTCCCAGCCTTTCTTGCAGCTTGCTGATAGGTTGTCCAGGGGTTCCTGGGTGTGTTCCTTAGTACGGTAAAACTCAGCGCTTGATGTAACTTGACAGCATCTCTGTGCTGAGCAGCTCAAAGAGCCTGCCCAAATCACATTTCTCTGTTCCAATGTCACAGACTTTGGTGTAGAGCTTTGACTTGAAACGATCTCTGACACTAATGGTGAGATCTTGGGCAAGTCTCTCTTTTTTTTTTTTTTTTTTTTTTTAAGATTTCACTTTTTATTTGAGAGAGAGAGAGAGGCAGAGGGAAAGGGAGAAGCAGACTCCCTGCTGAGCAGGAAGCCCGACACAGGACTGGATCCCAGGACCCTGGGCTCATGACCTGAGCCAAAGGCAGACACTTAACCACCTGAGCCACCCAGTCCCCAACCTTGGGCAAGTTTTAAAAACCTTTAAATGCCTTCGGTTTCTTCTTCTGTGAAAATAGGCTATTATTAGTATGAGTTATATATATATTTTGCTTATGTATCACAAATATGTTCTTAGGGGCACCTGGGCGGTTCAGTGGGTTAAGCGTCTGCCTTCAGCTCAGGTCATGATCCCAAGGTCCTGGGATCGAGCCCCACGTGGGGCTCCCTGCTCAGCAAAGAGCCTGCTTTTCCCTCTTCCCCTCCCCCTTGCTTGTGCTCTCTTTCTCATGATCTCTCTCTCAAATAAATAAAATCTTTAAAAAAAAAACAAAACCAAAAAAATCCCAAATATGTTCTTAGACTGTGTATATGAGGCACACATGTGAATGACACTATGTTGGATAGAAGACCCAGATAGTAGGCTACACGGTTATTGACCTTACATTTGTAATTTTTTCACTCGGGCCATTTTTCACAGTTTTGAACGGTGTCTAAAAAACCAACCAAAGTGTTTGCTAGACCAAACTGTGTTTTTAAAAAACCAAATAAGACAAAAGTCCTCTTCCAGGGAATCTGGGAAATCTTACAAATGGCTAATTAAAAACACTGTGGCACATAATGTCTTGATGTCTTGTGATCCAATTCCCAGGATATGAGACCCAAGAAGAGGGTATATTCCTCCTCATGAAGTGAATAGCCTCTTGTCGTCTCTGAAGATTCCACCAGCTTGTCTTGTGTAATCATTTTCTTGGGTTCCTAGGCTTTCAATGTTAGTTTCATTAAGACAGACCTCATGTGCTCATCTGAAAACTCTTCAAGTCCCTGTATACAAAGACCATTTTGTAAGACTTGCACATTATGGGACTCCTTAATGAATTTCACTGAGATATGAGCGATGTCATAGGTTTTCAAGTCCTGCCTTGGTTATTTTACAGTGGCCAGCAGATTCCAACAGAGCCAAACTGTGAGTTTCCGTGATCACAATAGGTAGTATTTATGGGACACTTGCTGTGCATCGGGTGCTGTGTTTCCTAGTTTAACACAGAATCCCATTTAATCCTCAGAATTAGATGACGGAGGAACCAGTGTTCTCCTTCTTGTTCAGATGAGGAAATGGGTTTGGAGAAGTTAAGTATATTACCCAGGTTCACCCAAAACTGAAAAACTTCGCCAGATAACTTGGAACCAAGGTTCACACAGTATTTCAAATGCATTTAAAGCATTAAATTCTGTATGACATAGAATCTGAGTGAAGAGCTCAAGAACGAGTCAGTCTGTTTCAGCATCTAACCCCCTCACTCCACACACTGACTCTTTTTTTTTTTTTTTTAAGATTTATTTATTTATTTGAGAGAGAGCATGAGTGCATGCTTGTGAGGCCGGGGGTGTGGGGGGTGGCAGAGGAGAGAATCCCAAGCAGATTCCCCACTGAGTGGGGAGCCTAATGCCGGGATTGATCTCACAACCCTGAGATCAGGACCCAAGGCAAAACCAAGAGTCAGATGCTTAACCGACTGAGCCACCCAGGCACGCCTTTTTTAAAGATTTATTTATTTATTTGAGAGAGAGGGAGAGAGCGAGAGAGCACACACTGACTCTTACTTCAGAACTGCTCTCAAACTTGATGGAGCTCAGTCTCCTCACCCTGACATTTGAGGCTCTCTGCAGTTTGATCCCAGTCTTATTTTCTGGGCTATTACTCACTGGAGGTCTTTGCTCTAGGCAAGCTGTCTCATTCTTGTCTTTGAAATATGGGTGGGTAGGCCTTTGTGCCTCTATGTTTTAATCCATGTTGGAGCATGTGCCAGAATTTCCTTCCTTTGTAAGACTGAATATATTCCATTGTATCTCTGTACCTCATGTTGTTTATCCATTCTTCCATCACTGGACACTTGGGCTGCTTCCACCTTTGGGGAACAATGCTGCGGTGGACCTGGGCGTATACAGATAACTGTTTTGAGTCTCTGGCAATTCATACTTAAAAAAATTTTTTTTGAAGGAAAAAAGAGGAGTTCAATTATTACCTAAAACCCGAATTCTCTTATGCCACTCTTTGGGGGCACATTACTTTGTGTCAGTCATGCCCATCCTTTTAGACCTGCTCACATCTTCTGACTTTCTGGATTGTTCTTGGACCTCTGCAGTTCACAGTGATCGTTCCCTCACGTAGACCCAAAGCACTCACCTAGGCAATAAGAAGACGAATGACTCATTTAACCAGGAATTGCTTAAATCTTATTTCATCTCTTTTTGTGGCTAGACAACTCTTTAAGATTTACGTTTGATGATATAGACGTCTCACCTCCTAAGCTCGAGTATAAGCCACTCAGGAGCCCAGACCATAGGAGTGTCTTGTGGTTCCCACTGTGCCTAACATGATGTTGTGCGTAAAGAAGGCTCTCAGTAACCGTGTTGCTTGCTTCTTCAGTGGTTGTAGCCTGAATTCTGTCAAGGCAGTTGGTGCAGCTGTGTAGCCGTGGGAAGAGGTATTTTTACCTGTGTCCTGATCCATGCTGAATTTGAAGTGTTATTGCTGTGCAGGCGAGAGTGGCTTGGAGAAACGTGGCTAGCATCCTGGGATTTGGAGGGATCCTACACATTCTTTAATACTTCTTTGGTGCCATTTTAGACTAAATCGTTAGCATTAAGTAAGATATTTCATGAAATATTTCCTGTTGCCTTGCCACTCTCCTGGTTTATTTCTGACATTCAAGGATGATTATTATACGGGTCTTGCATTTCTTCATGATGGAGGCACACACTTTGTGTACTAGGATAAACATTAAAAAAAAATCTTTTCTATTGAGATGAGACATTTTTCCTGTAACTACATCTTTTCCTCCCCCCTCCTCCTTTTTCGTTTATCCCTGGTGGCATGAGGGTTTCAGCATTCCTCAGGGAGTCATAGAGGAGGCTTCTGCCCAACAGAGTGGGTCTCTGTGATACAAGGGTGAAGATGCTCTTGGAAGGCATTGCACAACACAAGTTTCTGTGATTAGGCATTCTGCTTGGCCACTTCTTCCCCAAGCTTCACAGGCCTAAAGAATAGCATGGATGGTGTGCTCTGATGAAAAAGGAGTGGACTCTTGGCTCCTTGTCCTGATTGCACTTCTGTTAGATAATGTGGTCATACCACTTAACTTCTTTGTGTTCCATTGTTATGCACATTAAGGTGGAGAATTCATATCTATCTCATGGGGATTGAGGGAGAGTTTAGTAAAAAGGTGTTTAAGTGCATGTTTTATGCCAGCACTTTTTTTTTTTTTTTTGAGATTTTATTTATTTGAGAGAACAAGAGCAAGCATGGTTGGGGGGAGGAGGCAGAGGGAGAAGGAGGAGGAGAAGCAGAACCCTCCCCCCCCCACCGATCAGGGAGCCTGACGTGGGGCTCGATCCCAGCACCCTGAGATCACGACCTGAGCTGAAGGCAGATGCTTAACCAACTGAGCCACCCGGGCGCCCCTGTGCGAGCACTTTAATAGGTTTGGGGATGAGTTGTTAAGTAACTGGAGATGGTAACACAAATAACTAAAATTCATTCTGAAGAAAATCAGGAAGCTGGTAGATAGGCAGATGGGATGCCTGGTTAGAGCCTCAGCAAAGCAGGGGCTTTAAAAAATATATTTTGGAAGAAATTGATATTGAAAGCAGCGTCAAATAGTCATGATGGTGAAAACAAGTCATTGTAAGATTACCGTACGTGTATTTTGCGGTTTAGTTATAGTTTTATTTTCAGTTTCATATGGGGAATTGGAATGTAAACTTTCAGAATTTAGAGCTTCCGAAGGTCTTAATGTTGCCCCGGGGAAGAACTATGATAACAGATCTCTTCTGACTTTCCTGCGTATGGACACTAATGTTTCGTTCATTTAGTATTGCAGTCGAGTCTGCGTACAGTTCCACATAATTGAGACTCGAAAAATATCCAAACTGTGCTTCACTATTTAACTTGAAAAAAGTTTCTTTGGCTAGATATCTTTCCAAAATGTATTGTGTATATCCTTGTCATCAAAACCAGAATACTGTCTCTCATTTTGGCCTTTGATTGTCATGCTGTGTTCTGAGTTGGTGCCGTGTAATAAAGCAGCGCTCAGGGCCCGCTGAGCTGAGCTGCTGGCTCTTACTCTAAACAGCTCTTCATTGTTATGCTTGCAAAATTATTGTGATCACTTCTTACTCCTTTTCTTTCTTTCTTTGCTTCTCTTTCCCTCTATCTCTTTTCCTTTTTCCATTAGTGGCCATTGTTTCTTCCCTGAGGGTAGGAGTTCTTAACTCAGTCTGTCAACTGTATGCAAACTTTTATGTGCCTATTATATGTGTGTTTTTTTTCTGGGGAGAAGTTTTGTAGCTTTCATTGGCATTTCAAAGGGATCTACAACTAAAAAAAGGTTAAGAAGTGCTCTGTAGAGGTATTTTTTGAACTGTAAGTTTCAACCTGTTAATGGGTGATCAAAACCACTTGATGGGTTAAGACCAGCAGTTTTAAAAAAAATTTGTAATGAATAGAATTGAACAAATCCTATCAGCGTATCACATACGGTAAGAGTATTTAGGGTTTTGTGGAAGTTTTGCTTCATACATATGTGTGTACGTGTATGTAAATATACACTTAAACACATACTTCGTCGTGATGAAAATCTATTTCTTAGTGAAACATTTGAAATACGCTGCTACAGAATGGCCCCAATTTAGAGATGTTGTTGCTCTTTCTCTGGAGTGTGCCGAGTTTATTAGAAATGTGGCTAAAATGAAAGTAAGTGAGGCCAGAAGGATTTTCTCTCCTGTTTTGAAATGTTTACAGGATTGATTACATCGGAATATTTAAAGAGGAAAGTAAGATAGAAGGTAGGTCAAGAGCGACAGTGTCACGGCTGCTGCCATCAATAGTAAAACACGCTTCCGTGGGTCCTGAAGGTGAAGACCACAAGCGGTGGTTTTCACCTGTGGTTACACATGACTTTTAGGGAGACTTAAAATTTTGTTTTAGAAGATTTTATTTATTTGTTTATTTGAGAGAGAGATAGCAAGAGAAAGCATGAGCTGGGCGGGATGTGAGGGGGAGGGGCAGAGGGAAAGGGAAAAGGAGAACTCCGCGCTGAGCAGGGAGGCCAACACGGCTTGGTCCCAGGACCCCAGGTTCATGACCTGAGCCAAAGGCAGACGCTTAACCGACTGAGCCACAACTGGAGAGACTGGGGTTTAGATTACATATATCAGGGGTCTTTCTTCTGGGTTCTGAATTGCTGGATGCACGTACTCCAGAAAATACTTCAGTTTTCACTGTGTTCACAATAGGAATACTCTGAGTATTATTTGGTTATTCACAAGGCATTTGTTCTGGAATGCTACAGATATCTGAAATATGAAGACGGAGATTGTTTTGACTTAGGAATGTTTGTACATTCTTGATTTAATGTCTGCCCTTGAGAAATGAAAAAGTTGCTAATCGAATGTCATTTATAAAAAGTTAGAGTTTTCCCCTCCCCCTCCCCCAGCATCCTTCCCCCTCCTCCTCCCCTCCTCTCCTCTCTCCCCTTCCCCTCCCCTCCACTTCCTTTTTCCTTCCCAGATGTCAGAGGCTGGTCCCACAGGGCAGTGGGACTAAAGGGGGCTTTCCAGTGTCATAGTGGTGGTGTGCATATGCCTGAGTACTTGGGGTGCAAAGGCTGGGAACCTGGAGGTGTGGTGAGCTGGGAAGGGGCTGAGATGGTTAGGAGGTTGATTACATCGAGTAAGTAAGTACATTGATTGAGCAAATACATACATACAAGGGAAATGAGAGCCAGGCTTGTCTCTGTTGGAGAAGGTAGATAGAACCTAACTGGGAGATAGTCTTGGCCATTACGGGGAAGGAGTCCCTTTCAGTGTAATTCACTTAATGGGAGAACATCCTCTGGATTCCAGTAGGAGTTTTTCTCTGGGTTCTTTGGGGCCCAGGGACAAAAGCGAGGTGTGGGTGCAGCCATCCAGTGGCCTGCTGGGAAATGAACTGAGCCGCGGGAGGCCTTTTAGTGGGCGCCATTGGTATGGGCATTATCCGAGCTCCAGAGTAGTAGTGTATCCTGGACACAGAATACACACACCTCTTATTACCAGTCCAGTAAGTGAGTGGAACTCCGGGGGGCAAGGGATGAATCCTGTTTGCCACTCCCTTTTGTAAAGACATAAGCTTTTCTTTTTCTATTTTTCTCCGGGGCATATTCAGAATAAAGTGGACACACCCAGCCCTTTCACGTACATATCTGACTTTAAAAAACTCTTAATGCCATTAGTTAGTCCAACCTCTTAATGCCAGTGGTTACTAAGTGAGTTAGTTTATAGTTCTTTTTAGAGCATGGCACAATGAGAAGATACCAACTTTAAATCATATGCAGTTGCTTGTTAAAAAAATAATAATGTATTCTCATTTGTCAGTCCAAATGTTAATTGATGTAAACATGAACTATCTGGTCGCCATTGTTCTGATCCCCAAAAAGGAGGTGTAATCTGCTATTGCAGTTACCTGAATGTAGAATGGATAGCTGCCCAAGACCAGAGAAGAATCATAAACTCTACTCAGTCAGTCAGCTGCTATCAGGAATTCTTCCGGGTCTCAGAGAAAGGAGAACTGCGACTGAACATTTGAGTTATTTGTTGACACAGTGTGGGAATATTTAAATCTTTGACGAATGCACGTAGACCCTTCAAAGAAGAAACCCATAAACAGCAAGGGTAGGCGTCATGGTAGAGGACAAATCTAGTTAGGAATTCAAGATTAGAGGATACATATCTGAAACATACACATAAAGTAGAATGGGGAGATAGTGCGGTTTCTTTTACTGTTTCCTTATTTAGATTGATAAAGCTCGTCCTGCTTGACCCCTTTTCTGATTTGTTTTGAACTGTGTTGGAGTACCAGTAATTGTTGCTGGGTAACAAGCCAGCTCCCCAAATTAGTGGCCTAAAACAACAACCATTTATTTGTGCCCAGTTCTCTGGGATAGCAGTTTAGGTGGACTTTAGGTTGAGGTGTCTTCTGCTGGTCTCAGCCGGCATCATGCATCTGACTTTAGGCATCTGGTGGCCTGACCGGGCCTGGGTGGCCTAAATGGCTTCGCTCAAAGCTGGGTGTCAGGATCTGCAGCTCAGGGCACCTCAGCCATGCATGTGGCTCAAGCCCATTCACATCATGGCTTCCAGCCACGGCCATAAAAAAGGGGTTCCTCCTACACAGGTACTTTTCACGCCTCTGCTTATGTCTCATCTTATAATGTCCCACTGGATATTTGACAGTCAGGTCACACGGACGAGTCCAAACTGAAGGACTGGAGGAATAAATGATCTTTTGATAGAAAGAGTGGCAAAGTCACATGTCAAAGGGATGTATGCCTACAGGGGTGGAAGGAATTGTTCTAGCCATCTTTGCAAACAATATCCCACAGTAGGAACCTGAGGGGAAAGGATATAGTTTAAAGGTTTGTTCGGTGGCAACACGTGGCATATAGGTTTCATAAAATCTTAGGCACTGTATGCAGTGTACTTGCTATTTTATTTCAACAGAAGAATAATTATATGAGAGTCACTTTCTTAGTGACGAGCTGGCCCTGTACAAATCAGTCATTCAGTTAACAAATATTTACGGGGCATCATTAATGGGCCAGGCCGTTTCGAGGTGTTAGGGGAAGAGCTGGTGGGGGGGAAGCACACATAATTCAGTGTGTATAAAAGTCACAAGTAACAAAGAGAAACTTATAACTCAGTCGTGTGGCTTTTGATTTTGGGTTTGAGGCAGCAGAGTTGTTCAATTTGTCAGAATGCTACAGAGGCAGATTTTTATCAAGAATGTAGCTGCTGTTAAGTTTGGTTTTAAAGAGCAGCTTGACCATTGGTTTCTCTGCCGAGAGCAAATATCTGTCTCAATTATTGTGGTTCTAGAAATTACCTAAAAAAGGTGAGTCATGTGCTTTTCTGCTGAAGAAGGCTGGTCTTTTAATCAGCAGATATTAAAAGAATAACCAGCCATTACATTTTCATCTCTACCATTGTAGCTAATTCTAGTATATTCGCTAGAAGCGATTGAGACCATTACTCAGTCTCCAGCATCTCCCACCTCCTTGCCCAGGTAGGTTGGAGTGGGAAGAAACCTTTTTGAAAATGCAGAAAGTTAGGAAACTTGGAATCATTTCTCGTCAGGCTAGATTAATTGGTCCTAGTGATAGAATGTCAGAAATGAATGTCAGAAATAAATGTAGAAACTGCGTGGGAACAGAGTTGTCTTTCACAACAGGGGTCTTGTCTATGCTTGAGAGGATGAAAAAGTATGTGTAGAAATGACCTGTTCAGTTTTCCGGGTTCAGGGAGAAGTCTTTTGTAATTAAAATAATTGTGACCTATGTTAAAAAAAATCAGAACGTTCATACTGTTCTGTTTGCTATTCCGTTCAGTTTTCTAGAAAGATCTGACAATCTTGAATCCAGTGGTGGCAATACGGGAAAAATTTGTTGCTCTAAAAAATGCCACCTTTTGTTGCATGACACTGGAAAGGTGGGAAAGTTAGAGTTGACTTTTTTCCTTTCTTTTTTTCTTTTACCTCTTTCTTAAAAAAATTTTTATCACTTACCTGTTTTTGTTCATGTCTCCACGCTGCCCCCCTCCCTCATGATGTTGAAACTGAAAGGAAAAATGAAGCCACTAAAATGAGTTTCAGTTACGTGACTTTTGCTCATGGCCTGGTGCTAGTCTTTGTACGGAATGAACTGAATCGGACTACTCTTGCTGCCAGGAATCCAGATCAAAATGAAAAGGAAGATTAATAGCGTTCCAGTTTGTAGTGTGAGAGGGTTCATGTCTGCTAAAATACAGTATCGATCCCTCTAGAAGTACATTTACATTCCACATTGAATTTAAATTTGACATTAAATATACTCTCCTTTAGAAAGTACATTTAAATTCTGATGTTACAGTATGTTAGATAGAATATGAGATTATGTTGTTTGAACGCCCAAGGGATCAACGTGGCTCTCATACGGAGCTGTCTGCTGTCAGAGCCCATTGGAGAGATTGACGGGCTGGGGTAAGGCCAGTCCCAAAGTAAAGGCCCTAGTTGATAGGTATGGATGTGGTTCAGGCGGAGGGAAATCCTGGGTTACAGTGGACGGCAGGATAAAGATGAGAGAAGGAGACACCAGTTCTAACCGGAATAAGAGAAAGCATAGCTGTTGCTCAAAATTAGCTGTGGTTGGTGACGAAACTTTTGGCAAGTGTGACAGGACTGTGAACTCTTACCCAGGACCTTAAATTAATCTAGAGATTTATTTTGAAAGGTATTTTCAATGTATAAATCTGTGCCTTCCATTTATCAGCAAAATGAATAAACATTATTGACCATGTGTCTTTGGAGATATTAAGTGTTCTTGAAAAGTATGAATGGTCACGCAGTAGAACTAGTTTTGTTTTTAAAAGGATGAAACCATGAGACACTGTGATTTAAGATGTTAAAACATGTCCTGTGTAATAATGAGGATATTTTTTGTTCTTTCTTTTGCCAGACGTACATTGGAAGTGTGGTTATATCGGTTAACCCATACCGGTCCTTACCCATTTATTCACCGGAGAAAGTAGAAGATTACAGGAATAGAAATTTTTATGAACTGAGCCCTCACATGTAAGTACGGGATTGAGGCGCTAAGTTTCTCTTTCACTGCAGGGATGTGTAGTTGACAGATGCGTCCAGCTGTTTCCCTCGAGTCTCAGGAAAATGTTGTCGTCATTTTTTAAAATTAGAGGAAGGAATGTGAAAGTCAATTGTTATGCCTTATTTTAAATTTCAAAAAAGGCAGAATACTTCATTTGGCGTCAGACTCTTCAAGTTCTGATATATTTGGGTTCAGTATGTAAAATATGTTCTATTGCAAATTGTGTATAAGTAGCAGCTGCTGCTAATTATTTTTGCAAATAAAACAAGAATGTACATTGTTTATTCTTTTAAAGAGCCCAAGCAGCATTTTCGTGGGTTGGGTCAAGAAAGATCCCAAGTGTTGGGTTGTGTAATGGTTTTTCAGCAAAAGGAATAGATAATACCTTCAGTTTATAAATCTTCATAGACATTGACATTGTTCACCAGATGTGTATATGAGGCCAATGATTTCACCTTCCCCAAAGATAGTCACTTGTTTGATTTTTTTCTGAAGGTCACTTGTTAGTGTAAAGAATTTCTATAAATAACAAGCTACAATAATTACATAGCGCCAAGGTTGAAGAACTCTGAACTAAAGTGAAAGAGCCTGTAGACTTTTAGTTGTGGTCTAGCAGAAAAGAATTTTCTCTCTCTGATTGAAGATGAGCTATGGGCTCTGTTACTTTTGATAGAAAATAAAATCTAATAATTAAAGAATATATATATACCCCAGTCTTAGATGTTTCTCTTGATAGCGTAGCACATACTGACATTTTTGGACTGTTTGGAACTAAAAATTTAAGTTAATTCCTGAAAATGGTTGTTAAAAGCTAAATACTGTATATTTTGCCAATCAAGTAGATTCTGATTATTCTGTTTTTGTCTACAAGTGGATTTTGCAAGTCATCTTGTTTCGTTTTGCCTGGAGAAAAATAAAATCTTGAAATTTGTTTTATAAAGTTATCCCTGTAGTTAAGTCCCTGTAATGAAATACTTTATTTTTTTCTGCATTTTATTTATTTTTATTTTTATTATTTTTTTATTTTTTAAAAGATTTTATTTATTCATTCATGAGAGACAGAGAGAGAGAGAGAGGCAGAGGGAGAAGCAGGCTCCCAAGGAGCAGGAAGCCCGATGCAGGACTTGATCCCAGGACCCTGAGATCATGACCTGAGCCGAAGGCAGACGCTTAACCATCTGAGCCACCCAGGCGCCCTTTTTTTTTTTTTTTGCATTTTAAAAAATTTTATTATGTTATGTTAATCACCATACATTACATCATTAGTT
The DNA here is from genome assembly GCF_011800145.1 of Mirounga leonina. Lineage (NCBI taxonomy): Eukaryota > Metazoa > Chordata > Mammalia > Carnivora > Phocidae > Mirounga > Mirounga leonina. The sequence goes on along the minus strand of NW_023270377.1, from coordinate 42,247,144 downwards.
TTTGATGTAGTGTTCCATAATTCATTGTTTGTGTATAACACCCAGGGCTCCATTCAGTACTTGTCCTTTTTAATACCCATCACCAGGCTAACCCATCCCCTCACCCCCATCCCCTCTAGAACCTTCAGTTTGTTTCTCAGAGTCCATAGTCTCTCATGGTTCGCCTCCCCTCCAATTTCCCCTCCTTCATTTTTCCCTTCTTACTCTCTTCTTTTTTTTTAACATATAATGTATTATTTGTTTCAGAGGTACAGGTCTGTGATTCAACAGTCTTACACAATTCACAGCGCTCCCCATAGCACATACCCTCCCCAATGTCCATCCCCAGCCACCCCATCCCTCCCACCCCCCACCACTCCAGCAGCCCTCAGTTTGTTTCCTGAGATTAAGAATTCCTCATATCAGTGAGGTCATATGATACATGTCTTCCTCTGATTGACTTATTTCGCTCAGCATAATACCCTCCAGTTCTATCCATGTCGTTGCAAATGGCAAGATTTCATTCCTTTTGATGGCTGCATAATATTCCATTGTGTGTGTGTATATGTGTGTGTATATATATATATATATACCACATCTTTTTTATCCATTCATCTGTCGATGGACAGCTTGGCTCTTTCCATAGTTTGGCTATTGTGGACATTGCTGCTATAAACATCGGGGTGCACATACCCCTTTGGATCCCTACATTTCTATCTTTGGGGTAAATACCTGGTAGTGCAATTGCTGGATCGTATGGTAGCTCTATTTTCAGCTTTTTGAGGAACCTCCATACTGTTTTCCAGAGTGGCTGCACCAGTTTGCATTCCCACCAACAGTGGAGGAGGGTTCCCCTTTCTCCGCATCCTTGCCAACATCTGTCGTTTCCTGACTTGTTAATTTTAGCCACTCTGACTGGTGTGAGGTGGTATCTCATTGAGGTTTTGATTTGGATTTCCCTGATGCAGAGCGATGTTGAGCACTTTTTCATGTGTCTGTTGGCAATTTGTATGGAACCAGAAATACTTTATTTGATGACTATTTGTTTTAAATTCTAGGCCTTGAAACCATGCTTCCCAGAGTAAGATGCTTAGATCAGGGGTGTTAGAATCCCCCAGGAGCTTATGAAATATCTAGTTTCCTAGGCCTTAACTCTAGCAAGCCAGGAATCTACATTTTTCACAAGCTTTCCAGGTGATTCTTATGTACGTGCAAGTGTGAGAACATGTTGTCTTAGATGTATATTTACCAATATTTTCCTTTCCTTAACTGCTTATAGCAAATCATGATCTTTATGCAAGCAGTCTTCATAATATAATAATGGTTTGTTATTTATTATTTACATGTATGATAACTCATTTTATTCTCAGAATAATTCTGTGAGGTGTAGGTATTATTACAAATGGGGAAATTTTCCCAAAGCCATGCAGCTCATGGGTGGGGAGCTGGGCTGTGAAAACAGTGCCTCTCAGCTAGAGATGGGTTTTGCCATTTTCTTGGCAGGGCCTCTTGCTGTGCACCTCCATCAGCACTCCAGGCCCTCCAAGGTCACCTTAGCTGTGCCTCACTTTATCTCCAGAGACTGCCTGTCATTCTTCCATTTGCAGCTTTAATCTCCAGTTTGGGGATGTTTAGATATATAACAGATGTCTATTCTAGAACACAGAAGTTCATGCTCTGTAATATCCATTTTTATCCCCACCCCTGGAAGATTTCTAAGAGTCTCTGTGGCACTGCTGCCCTCGTTTACCCCCTTACTTCCCAAGGGAAATAGCCACGATGAGCTATAAGATAATTATCCAGTGTACAATTTTTTTTTACTCAGTAAATGTTTGTTAGATTGAGTTAGGCAACAAAACTTTTTACCATGGTCTATGAAACACCGTGCATGGGGTGGCGGTGCAAAGTCCAGGTTTATCTAATGAATCTGAATTTGCCAGATTTGTATCACACCCGCCTTCCCATCTTGCTTTGTTCTTTAAGTCCTCACCACACTCCTTTCCACCGGGTCATATTTCCACATTCTGTACCTTCTTCCTGGAATGCTTTTCCCTCCCTTTTCCCCAGGCAACTCCTGTTCTTCTGCTAGTTCTCAGATTGCCTTAGACCTCCTCAGGGAAGGACCGTCCCTTGCCCCCTCCCGGCCAAGGTCAGATCCATTGCCCTTGTCACAGTTCCAGGTTAATATTGCTTTATGGGATTTTTTGATTCATGTCAGCCTCACCTGGTATGCCAGCTCACCATAACGTTATTAGTGCCTCAAAGTAAGTTAAGTGCTGGGAATATATTGAACAGGACTTGGGACTCGAGTCCCAGCTCTTCCACTCGCAAGCTATGTAATCTTGAGCAAATTACTTGAAAAAAACTTCAACTCAGAAATTAAGCAATTTGCTCTGTTCAGTGGGAAAATAATTATTAACTCCTAGGATTTTTGTGAGGGGTAACTATCTAGTAGATATTTAGATAATATAATTATCTGGTATATGTCAAGTGCTTAGTATGGAATGGGCCACAGCCTTGTAGTAAAGGAGAGCAGCTGCTATTAACAGTGATAAATGTAATTATTGTAATAATGAGAAGTATGGAACACATTTTGAGCATCCTAACATGCCCTTTCTTACCAGTTTCTCCTCCATGGTGGGACATTTTCTACTTCCTTTATTTATTTATTTTTTTAAAAGATTATTTATTTGAGAGAGAGCGAGAAAGAAAGCTCGAATGGGAGGGTTAGAAGGAAATGGAGAGAGAATCTCAAGCAGACTCCATGCTGACCATGGAGCCCGAGGCTCAATCTCAAGACCCTGAGATCCTCACCTGAGCCGAAACCAAGAGTCGGATGCTTAACCGACTGCACCACCCAGGCGCCCCTCCACTTCCTTTAAAGCATTTTCCCTGCATCATTCTTTGTGAATGTCCAACTTTAATAGTGTCTGAAATGGGGTTCGTGCTAGCTAGGTTTCTTACTAAAACCTAGTCCGACATTCTCAAATAGGAATTTTGCAGTATAATAAGATAGATGACTTTAGGCTTTTGATGTATTCTAATGGTAACTCTTTTAAGAACTTGATCCCAATTGGAATAAAAAACTTAAACAGCTGCTCAGACCACGTATACTTTGAAAATTTTGCCAATTAATTTACCCCAGATGACATTTGGAATTTAATTTGACCTGGATATTGACTGTTAGTCTTCGGAAATATCCAGGTACTTCTCTTCTAGCTCATGTATTTTTGAAGGTGTCCAGAAATTATCTTTCTTTAAATTTCAGATCATTGAAAAATATTTACATTTCATGTGGGTATGTGACTTTGAGATAGTGGCCGTGTATAAATGAGTAAAATGAAAATAAACAGTGGTTTCGTACCTATATTCCTTTTCAAAGGTATTTTCTGCTGGCATACCTCTTCTCCTGCTCCCTTCTTCTCTGAACTCCTCCCCCCTCTGTGTTCGGAGCCACACCTTGAGTGTGGTATCCCTGGGGGTCATGTCCAGAAAAAGGAGGCGTCCATGGGGCAGCTTAGATGACACCGTTTGCCTTTCCATTGTGTAAAGAGTGCCTCTCCAATGTGATTCTAAGGTTCTTTGGACATTAGGAATTTTTTTTTTACGTATCCCGGTGAGGACTTAGTACCTTCAGATAACTCAAGAACTGTATTCATGGAGAAGTACCTCAGATCACCCAACCGCATAGATAGGAAAGAATGATAGGGAAGAGATGAGGAAAATAATTAAACTACTTAGTTACCCTCCACTCAGTTAGAATAGCACCATGACAATCCACCTGATATTTTATTTACCAAATCCACTGGCCTTTTGTTGGGTGATTGCTTTTTGACCTTGCAGCACTAGATACAGTTTATTCTTATCCTGTGGATCTTCCTAAAATCAGAGCATGCTACTTCCCTTCCCAGAAACCTTCATGGGCTCCCTATTACTGTTTGAGTGAACTCGAAGTTTCGTGGCTTGGTGTTCAAGCTCTGTGCATTCCAGCCTCGGCGCACCTTTCCAGGCCCACACACCAAGCTTCTTCATGGAACTTCCTTTTGAGTCCCAGCTTTTTACGTCTTCTTCTTTCCACTCCTACTGCATACCCTGTCTACTGTTAAAACCTGGCCAGTCTCCTCGGGGCTGTCTGAAAGCTCAATGCACAAGTGACTTCTCCCTCTGAGTTAAAGGAACCCCTCCTTGTGTTTCTGTGTCATCCTCTTTAATGAGATGGCAACTTCTAGAGGTCAGCATCCTTTCCCTGCATATGTCTGTGGCTCTTTCATGGCTTTTCTCTTAAGAGCTCAGTGACTATAGACCAAAAGAGGTTTTAAATCATTTTTCATTTCATTTTACCTGTGTTATCTCATCTCTGGTAGTTTAATGAAATCAAACCGTTCTTAGTAGGATATTTGCAGTGTTCATTCAGAATTTCGTGGAGTATAATGAGAATTTCTTCTCATTCTTATAAAAAATGTAAGCCAATATTTAATACTATTTTTATGGTACTCTTCAATCCTGAGTGTTCAGGTTCCATTTATTCATGATCTAGAGAACTTTTACCGTCTGATGAAGAGTCTAGCCAAGGGAACATGGCAACGTAGAAGGAAGAGTGTGTTGTAACCCCTGCCAGAATCCCCTCCGGGTGGTCACAGCCCAAGAGCAAGCGGAAGTGTGTCTTTAGCTTAGGATAGAATGTGGTAGCCATATTACATTAGGCATTACGAGCACCATTTGAAGCAAGCAGTCTTCTCTCTTAGTAAATGAAAAACCCTGCAACAAGTTTTAAAAACTGAGGAAAATGGCTTGAGGCTTCGAACAATTTTGCTATTCTCACCTAAAAAATGAGAAAGTAATTAATGGGAGGATTTGGACAGTGCTCATGTCAGTGTTCCAGACATGAGCCCTCTGTCACTAGGGAACTTTTGGTCTCTAATTCTGGGCCAGATTGATTTTGCAGGACCACATGCCATTGCCTGTAGCGTGACATTGCTGGAAGGCTTGTGTATTTTACGTCTTTGTTACTCTCATTACCATTTTACTCGAAGGTAGACCAGATAAATGTTATAAAGAATATTTCCAACTATATCTCACAATGTACTAGTGCTGTGGGTGTCCAGAGCTTAGGAGAAAAGTCCAGGACAGAAGATCTGGATGTTCTACCTTTTATAATACCAGTATTTTTCTCTACAGCAGAGTTGGAATTCTGTGAAGTCCAGAATTGAGAACTCTTAGGACAGTTAGACCCTGAATTCTCATAGAGGTTGTTTGTATAACAGAGTGTGAAAGTGCTTTTTTTTTTTTTTTAAAGATTATTTGGTCAGAGGGAGAAGCAGACTCCCCGCCGAGCAGGTAGCCCGATGCGGGACTCGATCCCGGGACTCCAGGATCATGACCCGAGCCGAAGGCAGTCGCTTAACCAACTGAGCCACCCAGGTGCCCCGTGAAAGTGCTTTCTTAAGGAGAAAGAGAGAGAGAAAGTTAGTTGATGTGATGTTATGTTGCTGAGACTTTTGTAGTATTGCTCTCATTTCAGTTTTTGGAATAACTGAGCCTTTAACTGATTCTGTACCTCTCCAAAACTCACTTGCAGAATCAGATTTTGTGCTTTCCCACCTAGCGTTCTTTCTACTTCCTGCTTTGGAAAAGTTACTCATTAACTGAGCAAATATTTATTGAGCCCTCACCCATGTTCCACGCTGTCTGTTAGGCACCGGGATGCGGTTGTGAACAAAGCAGATAAAATTCCTGTCTTCTTGATGGAGACACTGTCTTCTCCTAACTTAAGTTTACAGAAACCAAGATTGTTCCAACCATCAGTTAGGAGGGCGAAGGATAGAGCAAAGGGAGGGAAGCTTTTGTGGAAGACAAAATGAATGTCGATAGTTAATCTTAGAAAGCACCATTGATCCCTGTCCTCTTGTGTGGTTTGAGTCAGGAGCTGATAGGTTGTGGTCTGCAAGGTTTTACATCTGTGTAGGCCTCTGACCTGGACGAGTGACTTGCGCAGGACAGAGTCCATACTCTGTTGTGAGTTCTGGTGTAGACTCCTTAAGCTAACATTTCCTATTGGAATGACACTGTCTTGAAAATAGTTGAAATTGCCTTTCATCTTTCTGCATGACTCTCATGAGTCAAAATAAGCAGAAGGCAGTCCTGTGTTTGCTTTCAGTCTTGGCAGATATTTGTTTGATTCTGGACAACCACGGACTAGAAAACTTGTTGATTTAGAGGGACTACTAGAGGAGGAGGGGGAGTAGAGAGTTTGATTGTAGTTGGGCAGCGGCGATGTGGTGGTGAAGGACGGCCATTTAATTGAAGGCTTCCCAAGGCCGTGCGGTGAGAAGAAACATTTGTGGGCCTAGCACATATCCAGCTTTTACAAAGCTCCTTGTACTGAACTTACTGGCTTTTACTCTCAAGCTTTTATTCTCATTTTATCGTTTTACTGGGTGTATACTCTTTTTTTTTTTTTAAAGATTTTATTTATTTATTTGACAGAGAGAGGCATAGCGAGAGAGGGAACACAAGCAGGGGGAGTGGGAGAGGGAGAAGCAGGCTTCCCGCCAAGCAGGGAGCCCGATGCGGGGCTCGATCCCAGGGCCCTGGGATCATGACCTGAGCCGAAGGCAGACGCTTAACGACTGAGCCACCCAGGCGCCCCATTGGGTGTATACTCTTGGCAGAAAGATACCTCAGCTAATTTGTCTTTCAGATTACGAACCGTTTTTTGTTTTTTTTTTAATTTTTTAAAGATTTTATTTATTTGACAGAGAGAGAGAGAGCGAGCAGGGGGAGTAGCAGAGGGAGAAGGAGAAGCAGCCTCCCTGTAGAGCAGGGGAGCCCAATGTGGGACTTGATCCCAGGATCCTGGGATCATGACCTGAACCAAAGGCAGTCGCTTAACCAACTGAGCCACCCAGGCGCCCCTCTAATGAAAATTTATTTCACGTCTCACAAAATGCACATCTCAGACTTGGAAGTTTATTTTGAAAAGTCTGTTTGCAGTGCCAAGCACACATTCATACCAGCATACATAGTTATTTCAGTGATACCATCTTAAAGGGAAAACTTTGGTTCTCAGCTAACAGATTCCTGCCGGAATGTTACAGATCTTTGACAGGCCCTGAGAAAGTCTACAACATTCTAGAAGAGATCCGTTTCATCCAAAGGAGTGGCACTGAGGCCTCAGCCTGGAAAATGATTAACCTAACACTTCATCCCCAACAAAGAGAACTATAGTTGGAGCCCATGTGGGTAGCCCTATCTAGTGTTTAGGGTCAGAGAGGCACCCCCTCTGTTGTTGAAATAAGAAGGATGACCAAGGTCTGTTGCTGGGACTTGTTTGGCAGTAGGACAGAGTAGCTAGGGCAAAGGGAGCTGTGTGGGAGTTTGTCTAAACAGGGATCAGCAAATGCTAGTCCTGATCCAGTCTGCAGTTAACAAAGCCAGAGATAATGGAAACAGTTCGGTAAATCATGTAGGGTCCCAGACTTAGGAGACTGGAGAAGCAGGAGTGTGTCCTGGGACTGTCCTAGGACAGAAATCCATACAAAGGGGAATAGGCCCTGGTGTCCCAGGCTCAGGAGGGGACTTGATGCTGCCTGCATTGTCCAAGATGTGCTTCCTTCCCAGCTCCAGCCTGTCTCTGGGATCCCAGATCCCTACATGGAAGTGATTGTTCATTCATTCATTCAGCTTTATTAAGCAGCCACAATGTGTGTGAGATCCTGTGGATACAATGCAAATTTGTCCTTAAGGATGCACAGCCTGCTATGGGAGGAGACCAATAAATAACTACCGAAGGGAGAGAACTTCCATGAAAAAGGTGGGAGATATAGTGTGGCACCTGGGTGGCTCAGTTGGTTGAGCACCTGACTCTTGATTTCGATTCAGATCATGATCTCAGGGTCCTGGGATTGAGTCCTGCGTTGGGCTCCCTGCTCAGCAGGGAGTCTGCTTTTCCCTCTCCCTCTGCCTCTCCCCCAAGCTTGTGCTCTCTCTCACACTCACCCTCTCTCTCAAATAAATCTTTTTTTTTTTTTAAAGATTTTATTTATTTATTTGACAGAGAGAGAAATAGCAAGAGCAGGAGCACAAGCAGGGAGAGTGATGGAGGGAGAAGCAGGCTTCCCGCCGAGCAGGGAGCCCGATGCGAGGCTCGATCCCAGGACCCTGGGATCATGACCTGAGCCGAAGGCAGAGCCACCCAGGCGCCCCTCTCTCAAATAAATCTTAATCTAAATAAAATCTTAAGAAAAAAAAATCCTCTCCCTCTCCCTCTCCCCTGCTCTCTCTTAAAAAAAAAACTTCTTGGGGCACCTGGGTGGCTCAGTTGGTTAAGCGACTGCCTTCGGCTCAGGTCATGATCCTGGAGTCCCGGGATCAAGTCCCACATCGGGCTCCCTGCTCAGCAGGGAGTCTGCTTCTCCCTCTGACCCTCTTCCCTCTCGTGCTCGCTCTTTCAAATAAATAAGTGAAATCTTTAAAAAAAACCAAAAACTTAAAAAAAAAAAGGGTGGGAGATATAGAAAGAGCACATGTTATAATTTGCCCCAGACAGCCTGGCATTCCTGTTGAATCCTCGTAATTATTGATAGTGCCCCTTGCATTCCCAGAGGTGTCTGAGTTTGGGCCCCCAGTGGGTAAGGTGCTTGGGCATGTCGGGAAAAGGTGTGCAGTCCTGCCTGAGGAGCTAGAAGACGGGACAGTGGGAGTCTTGTATGATGAATCTGCCATATAGATAAGGAATAGGATTCTAGGCCCAGGAAATAATTTTCCCATTCGAGGAAGCAGTGTTGGTTCCGTCATTCAGTATTTGCTACTTGAGTGCCTGCCGTGCGCCAAGTACGAGTTCTTCAGGTGCTGTGCAAAATCTCAGCCCCTTTGGGCTTCTGTTCTAGAAGGGAGAGAGACAGTAAGCAAGAGAAGTAAATAAAATAAAGGATGTTTTAGATTGTGACAGATGCTCCGGGGAGTGGCTGGGCTTCCTCTCTGCCACTCTCGTGTCCCCTGATTCCCAGTGTGGGGGCACAGTGGCCTGTGTGGACTTAGGGAAGAGGATGCGTATCAAGGCACACATTCCCAATATTGGATTCTTCCTGCTCATGCTCAGTCACATAGCATTTACTGTTTTTATAATAGTGCTTCTGAAAGGTTTTAGGTAAAATTTGAATTCCTCATTGATGTATGAACTCACCATGTAGCTGTTTTATTTTTAAGGTAATAATTTGTTCGTGTCCAGTTGTCCAGGCCTCATAACTTGCTCGCTCTGTGTTGCTTTGATCTGAACTTCCTCATCAAGTGAGTAAGATTTGGGAAGCAGATAGACCAGCTTTGCTGTGTGCTAACTCCCCACCCCCGTGTTTTCTGCATTCAGGGTCCTTGGGTAGATGTGTATACATTTATTTATTTACTTATTTATTTACCTACCTATTTTTAAGATTTATTTATTTATTAGAGAGAGCATGTGCATGCATGCACAGGGGCGGGGCAGGGGAGGGGCAGAGGGAGAGAGAGAATCTCAAGCAGACTCCCCACTGAACGCAGAGCCCTGTGCGGGGTTCCATCCCATGACCCCGAGATCACGACCTGAGCCGAAATCAAGAGTCAGATGCTCAACCCACCGATCCTCCCAGGCACCCCTACATGTGTATATTACTAAGAGAGTACAGGTTTTGTTTTTTGTTTTTTTTTCGTGTTGTTTTTTTATTCCTCAAACCTGATTGCTTAAGATGTCAACATTGAGACATTCCCTCCTGCCATCATTTTCCATGTCCCTGATCTCTTGTTTCTTTTCAACCTCCATGGCCCAAGAGCAGATATTGTATGTTTTCTGACACCAAATGTTTGTTTTTTTCTAACACCAGCTAATTCTCTGACACCAGTCTAATGATTCTCTTCAACTCTGACACTACCCAGAGTTAGTGTAGATTTCCCACAAGACAGCCCTGCTTTGGATGCCTGCTGAGAGCAGAGTACCCGGGTTTCCCACACTTCTACCCAGCTGATTACAAATTTGGGTGTTTCCACGATCTTGCTCAGGTTCAGTAATGTGCTAGCATGACTCCTAGAACTCAGAAAACACTTTATTTCCATCTGTTGATTTATTATAAAGGCTACAACTCAGGAACAACCAAATGGAAGCAATGCATAGGGCAAAGTGGCGGGGGAGGGGGGGCGCGCACAGTCTCCATGCCCTCTCTGGGCGTGCCAGCTCATCAACCCACTGCTGCTTTCGCCATCAGCTCCCAAAATTCTTTGTTCAAAAGTTTTTATAATCCACTCTGAAGCTCCTCCTTCCCTTCCTGGAGGTGGGGAGATGGGACTGAAAGTTCCCACCCTTTAATCATGCCTTTGGTCTTTCTGGTGACCAGCCCTCATCCTGAAGCTATGCAGGGATCCCACCGTGAGTCACCTCATTAGCAAAAACTCAGGTGTGTGTGAAAGGCACTTGTTATGAATAACAAAAAAACCCCATTCCTATTACTCAGGAAATTCCAAGGGTTTCAGGAACTCTGTGTTAGGAATCAGACACAGAGACCCACTACATTTCTTATACCACAGATGTGGACATGTGCCTACTTCATTCTTGAGTGTTAGCTTCCTGAAACCAAGTTAATGCTGGAGTTTCTGTATGGTGCCCTGGAAACTGGAATTAGTGGGCCTCCTTTTTTTCCAGAACTGTCTTGAACGTAGTTCACCAGTTCAATTCAATAAACAGAGTGTCATCCAGACCTGACTGTTAGCTCCCCTTGTAGTAGGCAGCCCCTCCACATGGGCCCTGGGTCCCATCCAGCCCTTCTGTAGTCCTGAAGGATCTCACTGTGCCATTATCCCCCTTCTCCACTGTATTCTCAACTCTTCCTTCTCCCGCATCCATTCCCACCCACATACGTGCTGTACTATTCCTTGTGATTCCATGTCTCCTAGCTATCACACCATTTGTTTCCCTCGATTACAAAACTCTGAAAAAGTTGCATACCCTTGTTGTGTTGGACTTTCATCTCCTCACTCAATGACAAGATCACCTGTGACCTCCATGTTGTCACACCCAGCTGTCAGTTTTGAGCCCTTCTCTTCCTTTAATTATCAGTAATATTTGACAGTATCACCAGTTCCTTCGCAAAACCCTTTCTTAGAATTTGGCCTTCTGGCCTCCACACCTTCCTGTTTTCCCCTAGCCTGCGGGCTGCTCCATCTCTGGCCTCCGCTGGATGCGCCTCTTCTCCTACCTCTGAATGTTGGTGCATCCGAGGGCCTGGTTCTGGGCCCTTACTTTTGCCTTTGTGGGCATTAGTTCCAGGAGCCCACGTGGGCTTTAAATACCCTCAAGGTGCTGCTGCATCCAGAATTAGGTCTCTAGTAGGACTTCTTCCCTGGGCTCCTAGCCGTTAGCTACATTCACCTCTTCCGAATCTCCTTGGCTGTCCAAGGGGCATCTGGAAGTTCAGTTGTATGTGTCAAACCAGACTTCAGACTGCCCTGCTCCCTCTCTTCGTTCCCATCCCAGCCTGTGGCAGCACTATCTTTGGCTGCTCATGCCACACCCTTTCTTTCTTTTCTCTTCCACCCCACATTCAACCGATCATCAGGTCACGTTGACTTTCCCTTGATAAACCCAGTCTTACCACCTCCATTGCCGCCATCCTGTGTTGCTTAGTTTATTGGAGGAGCTTCCTAACTGGTCCCTTTACCTCACTTCTACTGTTGTCTCCTCCTCCCACAGCTCACCCCCTAGCCGTCTTTCCTCCATGAATGTTACAGCTACTGGCTAAAGTGATTTTTCTTGAGGATGCCCATCATATTGTTTTTCTTTGCTGCTCAGGATCCTGTAGTAGCTCCCATGTGTCCTTCAGGGCTCCTCTTGGTGTAGGTACTGACCAGCTGACTGCATATATGACCTCCCACCTGCTTGCTGCTCTCACACTGGTCCCCCAGCAGCTCCTCTAGCATGCCAGATGCTGCATTACTCCTCTCGCATCTAGGGGTTGATGTGTTCTCCCAATCCAGTTAGGAATGTCTTTAAAAAAAAAAAAAGATTTTATTTATTTATTTGAGAGAGAGAGGGAGAGTGCGCACAAGCAGGGGGAGGGGCTGAGGCAGAGAGGAAGCAGGCTCTCTGCTGAGCAGGGAGCCCGACGTGGGGCTCCATCCCAGGACCCTGGGATCGTGACCTGAGCCAAAGGCTGATATTTAACTGACTGAGCCACCCAGGCACCCCAGGAAATGTCTTAATTGTTGACACTGCCTAAAATAGCAGACCCTGCCCCAGTCATGCATCATCCCGTTAGACTATTGTACTCTTCCTTGTTAATCGTTATCTGACATTTCTCTAGGTGTTCATTCATTGATGTCTTTATTATTTGTCTCCTGTCCTGGAATGCCATCTCCATGAGAGCAGGGGCCTTGTTTATTTTGCATATCCATGTATCCACAGCAGTTGGAATAATGCCTGGCAAAGAGCAGCCACTCCATAAATATTTGTTGGGTGAGTGGATGGATGAATGAATTTGGGGGCCTACTACTTGTGCGCAGAAGCTGTGTGTAAAAGACACCACATGGCCTTTGTCTTCAAGAATTTTCCAGGCTAGTTGGAGGGAGGAGAGGGAATGGCTAGATAAATGGGTCATTTTAATATAATAGCATACTTGCAATGACAGAGAATAAGTTGGGAGTACAGAAAAATTGGTGGGTGTTCAGGGATTCTGAAGGCCCCACCTGTGTTGAGTGTTTCAGAAGGACTTGTAGAAATAGGTAGCTGTTATGGTGTGGTAACTAGCTATAGAGAAGATAAAGCCAGAGGCCAGTTTGGGCTGTGGCACAGGGAACTGGGAATCTGAGGATGGGGGAAAAGGCATTTGAGTTGAGGTGATAGCTACATGTAGAACTTTTTTTCATTTTCTAAATAAAACATTCCGATATCAGTCTACTTGAATTCTTGGGCGGATTGAAGGATTATGAAGGTTACTCCAAAGTAATAGGAGGAGAGTTTGAGGTGAGGGTGGCCCTTAAAATTACAAGCTTTTTTGTGTGGAAAAATTGTCATCTTGCATTTTCAGTCACCAACTGGAAAAAAATTTCAGACTTGTTAAATATGCCTAAATATGTATGTGTATAAATGCAATGTTTTAATGAATGAGTGGTGAATGACTGAATGTTGAAATGACTTATAAGTGGAAACAGATGTTAATTCATTATGTTTTATGACAGAACCTCTGGTTGCTATTGGTGATGAATCAGGTTATTCAGGAGGAGGAACATGTAATATGATCAAAATCAATATACTGATTTGGGGCCATTATTGACTTCTGCAAAGGATGCACACTCCTTTGGATATGAAGCCCTTCCCTTAGGATACTGTTCGGTGTCTGGATGCATGGGTGTTCAGCTTGAGGTCTGAAAATTAGACCCTCAGTTACATTAAGAACATCCTAAGCCTTATAGATGGCTTAGCCTAATTAAAAAAAAAATTAGCGATAGAGGAATAAATTAGAATGTATACGTTTTCTACTAATCTTTTTCCTTCAGTCCACCTCAACAGCAAAAAATGAGAAAGCACCTGGAGGGAGGGAGGATTTGGCTGGTTTCCTTTGGGAAATGCATGCAGGCATGTGCTTTGGGTTGCCTACTTAAAACCTTAGATCGCCATCAGAGGGGTCCATTCCCTCTTTCATATTCTATTTTCATGAAGTACACATCTCTAGGGCTCTTGGATGTTTCTTTAGGTGTTGCTTGTTTTTAAACTACTGCTTTGATTGCTTTCAAAAGACATTCTCATACTCATGTACCCTCCCTTGCATTCCGTCCTACGGTGTTGCTGCCACTTCTGTCTATATTTATAATTACCTTGGCCATTATTAAGAAGAGAGGCTGATACATAATTTGCTCATGTAAATAACATTACGGATAAAAACCAGGAATGACGTTGAAAATGGCAGAACCCCCTCAGAGGTCACAGAAATGTATTAAAGGTGTTCCTGGGGCGCCTGGGTGGCTCAGTTGCTAAGTGTCTGCCTTCGGCTCAGGTCATGATCCCAGGGTCCTGGGATCGAGCCCTGCATCGGGCTCCCTGTTCCGCGGGAAGCCTGCTTCTCCCTCTCCCACTCCCCCTGCTTGTGTTCCCTCTCTCGCTGTGTCTCTCTCTGTCAAATAAATAAATAAAATCTTAAAAAAAAAAAGGTATTCCTGAAGTATCAAGATGTTAAGACCTAACTTGCACAATGAACACGTGTGGCTATTAAAGCTACGTGATGTGGGTGAGTCATTGCCAGCTGGTTACTCATTACCTGGAAGGGGGCTATAAGGAAGGAGGGAGTGTGGAGATGTGTACCGGTGTTTGTTGGACATTGTTCCCAAAACAAATAGAAAACGCTACGTAATGCTTTGCATATTTGCTTCCTTTTCATAATGTGACATAATTTTCACCATCGTGGTATTGTGTCTGTGATTGTGAATGTCATTCTTTGCCTTGCAGGCACAGTTAAGGGGGCATAAAGGAATCTGAAAACTTGAAAAGCCCTGTCATTTTTTTATATGTAGGGACTTTAACTTTTCTTTGGGGCTTGCATATGTCTGGCATGGATCTTGAATAGGACTTTCACAGTTAAAATCAGTCCCATGTGAACATTTTGGCTGTGGAAATGGAGAAGTGGAGTTGGAGTACGTTGTAGCTGGTGACCAGTCGGTTGTGAGCTCTCTTTCACTTGGCCTCTTCTTGCCTGCTCCACTCTTTCTTTCATTTCTCCTTCTCTCCGTTCACCCTGGCCTTGCATTTTGTTACCCCTCATTCCACACTTCTCTGCATCTTCACGTGCTTCTCATCTTTCGAGATGTAGGAGGCGTACATCTGCATTTTGAAGCTTCTTCCTAAAATGTCTCTTCAGGACCCTAAACGCATCTTTTCTATAGCATGCATTATGTCGCGATTATATGGCAGGGTATCGTGTGCTATCGTATATATTTCATTAATTGTTTCCTACTTATGGATTGGATTTATGCAAGAGGAAGCATCTTTTGAACAGAGACTATACATTGTACTCTTTTTGTTCCCTTAAGATCGGTGGTCTTAAAATCCATCCAGTATGTTTGCTTATATATAGTTAACTTCATGTAATACCACTGTACTATGTACCTTATAAAACATACACAAGTATGGGGGGAAAAAGATGAATAAAGACATAAAGATAGAAGTTCTCACATTTTATATCCATACTCCAGTGGTTCATCTTGAGCATGCCCTGGTCCCAGACCTCACTTTGGAGGCCTAGTGTTTGGGACATGTTAGGTACTCAGGAAATACTTATTTTTAACCTTCAGCAATTCTGTGCTGGTTGCTAACATTTCTGGCTGTCCAAGTGAAAATCAGAATTATAGGCTGACTAAGGTAGGTTATGCTTGGGTAACAAACCTTTACATCTCAAGATATGACACATGAAGGTTTGTTTCTCACCGATGGTACAGTCTGATGAGGATCAGATGGATTTCCTCAGAGGCTCTCCTCCAAGTGGTGACACATGCCCAGCCTGCTTCTGTCTCGTAATTGTAATAGCTGCAACACGTGGCTTTTAGGGTTTGCTGTGGTAGGTGAAGAGAGAGCATGGTCAGGCCTTATTCTCTGGTCAGTGTGTGGTCACATGAGCTCAACCTAACTGCAGAGGCAGCTGGGAAATACATGCTTCCCCTGTGTGCCTGGGGAGGGGAATAAGTTCTGGGATTTAGTAAATATGTTGCAGGGCTTCCTGTTTGCTGGGATCCTGGGTACTGTGTAAAGTACGCCTCTGCATGAATTTAAACACGAGGTCAGTAATATAATTTCGAAAGAAAACAGGTCCTTTTAAAGTACTTTCAAATATTTTTTCCTCGTCATGACTGTAATCACGGTGCATTTTCACATTTCCACTTTAATCTTATTTGAATGCATTTTAATTTTATTAAAGATTTTTTCTCTTTTTTTAATCTTTAATTTTTATTTACTTTTTAAGTTATCTCTACACTCATTGTGGGGTGAATGCATTTTAAATTATAAAAGTAAAACTGTCCGGGGTGCCTGGGTGGCTCAGTCCCTTAAGCATCTGCCTTTCAGCTCAGGTCATGATCTTTGGGTCCTGGAATGGAGCCCTGCGTCTGCTTCTCCCTCTCCCTTTACCCCTCCTCCCCACTCGTGCGTGCTCTCTCTCTCTCTCAAATAAATAAATAAAATATTTTTTTTTTAAAAAGTACAACTGTTCACTCATTTTTCATGTTCCTGTTGTTCCTTTTTTTCTTCACATTGCTGTTTGGCATAGAGGTTAGTTGCTTACTGGTTTATTATGAACAAAGGTTTTTAGTCGTGTCACATTTCATTGTTCTTGTTTACAGGAGTAGTTAATATGTGAATATTTGAAGATGTGTTTAAGTGCTTTGATAGTTTGTAGCAATATGTCTATCTTTGGTGCAACTCCCATATTATTGATTTTCTTGGAACCAATATGTTTACTGGGAGTTTTAGAAAATTTGCTGACCTCGTCTATATTAATTTACGTATTCATCTATTGGGAATTGTGGCAAAATGGTTCTAACCAGCTTTGAAATTGAAGCCAGTGCAATGTTAATGTTTTTGGACTCAACTCTTCCCAGATGGGTGGTGAATAAATAAAACTGAATTTCCCCCACACTGGGGAGTTTAAATCGTGCTTAAGGACAACTGTAGTTAATTTCTTTTTCCAAATATGGATGCAGTCAAAGATGGAAGGTGAAGAAGTATTAAAATTTTAGAAATGATTACAGAAGAATTTTGATATTATTTTTGACCAACAAATTTTAATTTTAAGGCAATAATAATAATTTTCATGGTGGGAAAACCAAAACCCACCTTTTCACCCCTAATATAATGTCACTCTATATTTTCATCTTAGACAATGTAGATAATATGTTGCTTCTGAATTTTACTTCCAAATTTATACCAGTCATTCTCTTGTTAATTTTGGTCATGATCAAGTACTTGCAAAAAAATATATATTTTTAAAGATTTTATGTATTTGACAGAGAGAGACACAGCGAGAGAGGGAACACAAGCAGGGGGAGTGGGAGAGGGAGAAGCAGGCTTCCTGCGGAGCAGGGAGCCCGATGCGGGGCTCGATTCCAGGACCTTGGGATCATGACCTGAGCCGAAGGCAGACGCTTAACAACTGAGCCACCCAGGTGCCCCTTGCAAAAAAATTGAAGTATATCCTTTATATACTTTTCTTGTATTCTCTTAATCTGGAAAAATATCCCTGTTTTTGTAAATTGTTTTATTAAATATAAAAAGCAAGCTCCTGTTTATATATCTCTACGCATTTATTAAAAAGGGGGTTATCTTATGTGTACATATCGTGTTTTACCTACAATACAGTGTCTCCTTTTGGGAATAGACTAAATTTTCTACTGTCTTTGAATGGTACAAGAGTGCCAAATTAAGTGTCCCGCTCATTGTCACTATTAATATTTGTAGGTCAGTGTACCCAAAGGTATGGTTAAAAATCATTGCCAACCAGCTCTTTGAAGGCATTAAAGAGAGCACTAAAGTAGCATGGATAATTGGAATAGGATTCTGTTTAACTGTTAAGCCAGATGCACGCTTGGATGTTGGGAGCTTTGTACTTAACTGTTCTTTCTGCTTGGAATGTCCTAGCCCCTCAACCTGTGTGTGTGCGTGTGCGTGTGCATGTGTGTGTGTGTCTATCAGTCATCTACTGACCTTCTCTGTATGCCTCTATCTGTCATCTCCACATGTCCTTCTTCCTCACCTCCTTCAAGTCTTTGCTCAAATGTCACCTTCTCATTGTATCCTTTCTAAGGGTCGCAGCCTGCTCCCCTTTTCTGCCCTGTCCCGGCACTCACTCTTCCTCGTGCCTGCTTTATTTCTCTTCTCACCACCTTCCGGCAAGCTGTACTTTACTTATCTTCTTTATTGCCTGCCTTCCCCCTGCACCTCATGCCGTAGAATGTTCAGTGTATTCCTGGTGCCCATAACAGCGGCTGGCCCGTGGCAGATGGTCTGTAATATCATTTAACTAGATCCAATAAGCCTTAATCACATGTTAAAAAATATCTCATGTTCCAGGAATTCATCTCAAAAGATGAAGCCAAATTGTAAAGACTTTGTCTTAGCTTGATATTTAGTGACTGCTGCAAGCAAAGGAAAAGAGAGGAGAGTGGAACTTCAAATGGTTTAATATAATTTTAAAGTATAGGAAATAACTCCTTTACATATTCATAATGGAGAATGGAAAATAATAAAGTTATTCAAGTATGAGGTTTGAGTGTATCTTGAGAATATTATAGTTAAATATTCACAGATTAACTTGCACTGTCAGTACAATTATTTGTGGTGTTTGAGTTGTGGATGTCAACAAAGAATTTATGAATGGGAAATATTTAATTCTAGGGTTCCTTTCAAATGTAAAATTCTATGGGTATATGGTTCTCTTTTGTGAGAAATGCATGGTATATTTTAGGAAAACAAATCATTAGAAATTGTTTTTAACATTATGAAAGGTTTGCTTCAGTTGTCTAGAATAGTTAATGGGGCGTGTGTGGGGCCATTTCATTCTATGGAGTTTAACCAGAGGTCATGGTCTACATTTGAGTAATCAAAGATTACTAACAAATCTAGATATGAAGCTTGGTTTTGCCCTTCATTGTCAACTCTGTCACTTGTGACAGAGATTCTTCTAGTAACTTGGAGATGTAACTGAGAGGCCTTATTTGCATTAAAAAGAAGGCAAATATTTTCCAATTCTCTTTTTAGAGACGACTCTCAAGAAATAAGTTTTAACTGTTTTTGAGTTATCGGTGGCTGAGAGTTGGTTTATTTACATTGGAGATCTTAGTGAATGGATCAATAGATTCTCATAAGCATATGCTTCCTTTTTAGTATCTCCACAAAAGCATATAAGGCAAGAGTCCTCTTGGAATTCGCAAGAAAGGAGAAGAATACTGGATTTTTGCAGAAAAATTGAGGACGTTTGAGGTGGTTGGGTGAGGGAATTAGGGGATAAAGCACAAAATTAGGAATGTGCAAATAATTTCAATAGATACAAAATCCATGTCAACAGTCATGCATTCAGAATTCCTGTTTCCATAGCACGTGGCAGGGCAAAAGCCCTTTGAAGTTTCTGTCAACTCAGCGTTGCTATAATTTATTCTGCTTGACACTGAAGACTTGTAATAGTTTTGAATGTCAGAGTTTTAAGTGAATAACTGAAAAATTTTTGAGAAATTGCCTTTCTTAGTTATGCTTATAAGGGGGCTCATATATTTTGAAGCAGATTTATCTACCTGTCTATCTACCTAACTACTTATCTATCCATCCATCAATGTATCATCTCCCCCCACCAAACAAACACCCAAAGAAGAGCTGTTACCTTTTACATGGATTTTAGTTACACTAATTGCATTATTTGGCTTTTTATAGTTCAAAAATGTGTGAGGAATGTGACTAGGAGCTAGTTATTATATCCCCCCCACACACATTGAAAATTGACAGGAGACAGCTTACTAATTTATAGCCAATATTATAAAATGACTAGCTTTTTTAAAGTAGAGTAAAGGAAACAAAGTAAATGAGACCCAAGCAAAAGTTAATACCATGATGTCCTGTACGGTTATTGAATTTGGATTTTCATATCCTGGTAGTGAAAACCAAAAGGAAAATATGATCAGTTACAAAATTATTTTTGCACATAAGATCAAAGCACTTGACTTGCTCAAGAGAAGTAAAGTTCTCCTTACCAGTTAGATTTAAAAGAAACTTCTGGGACTGAGGATGTGAAGAATGTCATCTTGAACACCTCTCAAAATTTCCCTGCAGAAAATAGAGTGGTGAATTTTATATAGCTGCTTCTGATGCTGCTTCCCTGGAAGCTAAGCTAAGCCACTAAAGAGGACATAGCACCCAGAGCATGGGTGAGGAAGAGGAAGTCTATAGGACACGTAAGGCAGTGGTTGTCATTCTGGGGTGCTCAGTAGGACCACTGCAGAACTTGACCAGAATCTGTGGAGTTGTGGGGCACCGAGGAACAAGGCATCAGCGCCTGAGGTGCTCCAACATGCATCCAAGGTGAAGAACCACCAGTACAAGGGCCTAGCTTATTGGTGGTTTGAGTTGATTCAGGAATGCAAGGAACAGGGAGATTGCACTTTCTCCTTCCGGTGATACTTCTGTGACAGTTTTATATGTTCTCTTTATTTGGTTTCTGTTTCCTCATAACTGGGCTTTGAACTAAAGGTGTTCTGCAGACATTTAGAGTTGTATTCTCTGGAAGAGTCCCAGAGTATACACTTTCTGTTGTCAAGAAAAGACAGAGCCTTAATTTTTTTTTAAGGATTTATGTGATTTTAAAAAATTTATTTATTTGTCAGAGAGAGCAAGCACACAATCAGGGGGAGTGGCAGGCAGAGGGAGAAGCAGACTCACCTGCTGAGCAAGGTGCCCAATGTGGGACTCGATCCCAGGACCCCAGGATCATGACCTGAGCCCAGGGCAGACACTTAACCAACTGAGCCACCCAGGCGTCCCCAGAGCCTTAATTTTAAACCTGCTGAGTGATAGGTGGGGCTGTTATCATTTTATGAAAATTGACAACAACCAAGACTTGTTTGAATCGATGGCCCCCTCCTCTCTGTAGAGATGTGGGCCATAGGACAAGATAAATAGAAAATTGTCTAGACTGGCACTAGTTTGTGATGATGATTAGGCAATTGTGTAGGGCAGGGGGATGGTCCCAGTCTTCGGGCCCATCACCCACCTGGAGAGCGATTGCAGACTCAGGTATTTTCTCCGTCAGCAAGGTTTTGACATACACACACTAGGGGAGAGCAGTTATATATGTGCATGCACATGTGTGTGTGTTTTCTATTTTTAAACCTTAGCACTAAGGTTAGGAACCAGAAAGTATTTTTAGGAATCAGGATTCCCTGTCCAAATGACTGTTTTATATAGATTGCAGGGAAATCCTCCTCCGATAAATGTTCACGGTTCTGAAACCTCCTGAGAAACACGTCTTTGTTCCAAATACTGTAGATTTCCTTCTCTGCCACTAAGCCTACTGTTGGCATATAGAAAGCTCCAGTGGGGGTAACTGGGCATGATTCTCGGACCTGTCACTAAATCTGTTGGATTCAGTAGCATGCTAGATCTCAGGGGCGAGAAAGGCCCAGGGAAAGGGGCAGAGGGCCATTGCCACAGGCTTTGTAGGCGGTGTTTTTACCCATTTGAGTTAGGAAGATTTAATGTGTGAGGAGTTTTTGAAGATTTATTGGTTTATTCATCTGACAAAAATGTTGAGTGCCCCACCTCTGCAAGTCCCAGTGATTTTCTTGGTGCAGAAAATCTGTCCTGAAGAACATAAATTGCGGGACATTAACTCTATGCCTTCTTCCAGGGCGGAGGTTTTTTGTTTGAGGGGCAGAAGGGGTCTGTGATGAGTGTGACTCTTAAAAGGCCATGGTGGAGGGAGAGGCTTGAACTTGAGAGTCTGGAGAGCAGAGACAGCCTCATTTTCATTTTTACACCCTCTGCTGCCAGGCCAGTTCCTGGCGGATTGTAGGCACCCCGTAGCTAGTGACTACCAAACTCTGCAAGGAAATTAAGGATAAACAGGATAATTTGCTCAAGGGGAACCTAGAAAAGTGCCTGTAAAACTCTTTTGGAGAAGAAAGGTCATATAAAAGGTGGGTTTCTAGGAAGGGTAGGAGCAGACTATTCTCAGCAGCCAGTCCTGGAAATGACTAATTGGCTTCTGCCTCTTAGTTTAGGAACTAGCAAGGATCTGGAGTGTTACTAGTGCAAATATAATCGCACTTTGCCTTTCTAAGGCAGAAGATTTTAGGTGATCATTTGCCTGTGTCTTCAAATAGAATGTATACAGACCAGCATTAGAGAGAATTGCCGAATACGAAGACATAATCTAAATGAAGAATTTCAGCGAGCAAGTGTAAAGTAGAATCCCATCCATCTTTAACTTTCTTCTTTGAGTATTTCAAATCCATGGAGCTCTTTCTTGTAAAGATATGAATGTGCACTTACATATGCATACTTCAGTAACATTTCTTTGGATTTCTCCTCTATTAGGTTTTTTTTTTTTTTAATAAATAGTTGGTAAGCAAACACAGACTTTGAAAATGCCATAAATTAATTTTGTCAATTTCTTGCATGAGCAGGAGAAAAGACTGTTAGGATTCATTACAGAAATTTATTCTGAGCATATACTATATGTCAGGCACGGAGATGGTGAGTCATAATTCCTGCTCTCAAGGGAGAGAAACTGTAATAAAAAAAGTCCAAAAATTAAAACACCATATGCTAGGGATATAATAGATATATAAAGGGGATTTTATAGGTATACAGGCAGGGAGCTCCTGGAGCAAGGGGAATCACCCAGGGAGGGCTTCCAAGGGAAGAGGCTATTTGGTGGGGGCAGTGGAGCAGGGGGGAACCGATAGGGAGATGAACCAGGAGAGAGAGCTAAACCCGCTCCTGGAAAGAGCCTTGCTTGCTTTTTAACATGTAGTCCACCCATGAGAAGCAAAGCTCCTAGAGACTGGATTCTATGTGAAGATAAGTCCCTGCCTTATCTTTACCTCTCGAGGTAAGCAGGAACCATTCAAGAGACACATGAAGTTTTTAAGTTCAAGATTTTGCATTGAAGATAGAAGCTTGTCTTGAGCTTCTATTCTGTAATAAAAACATCCACTGGCACTATGCATAGGTCTCAAGGACCCAGTGTTTGTATCCAGAGTGCCTTAGGCGTAGTCGGTTCTCATCTGGGCTCTCTCGCCACTACCCTGCTGATATGGGAGGGTTGTTGCTGGCTTTCAGGACTTTGTTCTTAGTTTCTCGAAGATTGGTCTCTAAGGACCATGCCTTTATCAGATGCCGACATCTGGTGATGAATACTACCTGCCTGTTTGCAGATCCGAATGTTTCTTTCTCTCACATAAATATGTGATCTGTGTATGTGACCTGTCAGTGCAGCCGTTTTCTTGTGGCCACCTTGCCGACAGAGTGACATGGCTTAAAGTACTTGAAAGCAGACGTTTGAGTGCTCTGTCCTTGAGGTCACCTTGGAACTGTGCTGTGGTAGGATGGAACGGTGCAGGAGTTGTATCAGACCCTTTTGGGAGTGTCAGGACACTTTCTCCGGATCCACATTGAACCTTTTTGCAGCAGAAGCGTTGCTGTTCCATCATTTCCTGCGAAAGTGCTGGACTATGCTCTGCCGGGGTGGTGCAGAGCCAGGGAAGCTTGTCAAGGAGGGAATGACCCATTCACATTTTAGAAGGAGGAGGGTTGCAGGGAAGCCAGACTGCGGGCTGAGTGGACTATGGTATTTTTGGTTTACCCATTCTTATGTGGCCACTCTGAAGCCATTTTAAAAAGGCAAACATTTTAACATTAAAAGAAACAAACAACATGTAAAAAAACAGTAAGTAACTACTGTGCAGAACAGACCTGGCATCTTGAGCCTTCCTTACCTTATCATGGAGTCCTTTCCCTTGGGTGGGGACCAGAACCAAGGGTAAGGGAGGGAGTGGGAGTAGAACCATCTGCAAAACACACCCAGTAAAGAGTAGTCATCCTTTGTTCACCAAGCTGGGTTTTCTCAGAGAGGACTATCAGTCATCCCAAGCCCAGAGCCTACTTTTTGGGTTGCAGGGGGTGGCGGGGGAGGGGTGCGGTAAGTGGGGGAGGGGTTCTATCTTCATGGTCTGATTTGTGGTCCTCTGATTTCCCCCCTTCAATCACTGAGTTTTGTTTTTTAAGATTTATTTATTTATTTTAGGGAGGGAGTGTAGGGGAGAGAGAGAGCGCGCGCACAAGCAGGGGAGGGGCAGAGGGAGAGACTCATAAGCAGACTCCCTGCTGAGCACAGAGCCCAAAGCAGGCTCAATCTCAGGACCCTGAGATCATGACCTGAGCTGAAACCAAGAGTCGGACCCTTAACCAACTGTGCCACCCAGGTGCTCCAATCACTGGGGGTTTTTTTGTTTTTTTTTTTTAAATCAAGACAAAGATTTGGCTGTGTAATAATGGACTCATTTGTTTTCCTTATGGAAATCGAGAGGAAAGGTTTCTGCATTTTATCTATGTCCTGAATTTGCAAACTTCATTTGAATAGATTTTAAACCCCATATTAAAACCCTGGGGGTGTGGGAGGGTGGGGAGCCTATGGGCCACTAGGATCACTTCAGTTCAGTCCAGACTCCTAGGAAATCCTCGAACACGTATCTAACACTTCTCTCTGATACCTGAACAATATAAGTGTGTGATACTTAAAATTGAGAGTATTCCATAGAACCCTAGTTTTGGAAGATGAGAATCTATAGTCTTGCTTTGAGCTTTCACACATTTTTCTTTACAGAAGCAGACTTTAATAAACTTTGTTACAGAAACGCATAAAAGCAAGAAGTCAAATCTGGCTGTAGGGAGGTCAGGATTAGGGATGGAGAAAGAGTCATGGTTTATAAATAACATTGTATTTTGACAGTCTTGTATCAAGATGACTTGTGAAAATGTCTTGTTGGAGATAAAGAATATATATATATATATATATATATATATACCCTTTAAGAGTTACTGAAGCTCAGGCCAGAAATGAGGAACTTGTCTAAGGCAATAAAAAACCGGTAGTGGGGAGGAGACGAAGGGGTGGATTTGAAAGGTGTTGGGTACCTGGATGAAAGAGTCAAGCAAAATTTTAATTCAAAAAATTTTTTTCCTGGTGCCAGTCTCCCTCATGCCTCAGGGAAAGGTTTTGTTGTTGTTTTTAAGTAAGCCACATAGACCAAACGACTTGTCCTTACATGATTAGATTATTATCTAGTTAGATAGTACATGATCTCTCTACACTGAGTGTGTGGGGGTAGGGATGATATCATTTGTATTCCTCTGCCAGACACATAGAATGCTCTTATTGAATAAGTGAATGCTGAATTCTCTTTAAATTATTTCCAAAATGTTTCCTCTCTTATGGTATCATGATGTGTGTTTAGCTAATAACCGAGGTCGTCATCGTCTTCTTTTTCTTCTTCTTCCTCTTCCTCTTCTTTTTCCTCCCCCCCCCTTATTCAGTTCCCCTTCTCCATAATAATGTATGTAATGTGTGCAAACCCCGATGCTTCATTACATATATACAGTGGTCTGCATGTGTGTGTGCATCTGTCTACTTATTATCAGGCATCCTGTTAAAATTTGTTGATTTCATTGAATTTCGCGTCCACTCTACGAAATGGTGGCAGATCTCGCGTCCCAAAATGTGAATTGATTTGTGACCTTGATTCTAGAAGGTAACCATGCAGACTTAGCCCCCGCTGGCCTTTTAGTCCTTTATCAAGGGCCTGCTCCATTTCAGACATGGAACGTGGTGCTGTATAAGCCTCCCCTGTACAGCTCCGTAGACTGGAAGCACAGAGCTGGAAGAAGTTGATACCAACCTTCCACTACTGCCCACTCCCTCCTCTGTGCATTAAAAAAAAAAAATAAACCAAAGCAGTGTGTACTTGGGGTTCCCATTCCGATGCTATCTCCATCCGATGCCTTCTGTGATAAGCGCAACCAGATTTCTCTGCACTTCTTCAGTACGGGGTGCAGAGTAGGGCCCCCAGCACAGCATCTTCTATTGTGGATAAGCATCCCCTGTGTCTCTTGCTTCTACTGGAGGAAGGCTGGAGCTCAGCCTCATTGTATCCTGGGTGCACAGCAGGCGCTGAGGGGCTATCCAAGTTAAATGATACGGGCTTATATTTGAATATCGTAAACCTGAAAGGTTCACTTTACTGAACAGGCTTAACTCTTCGGGATGTCGATGTGAGATACCTTAGATCAGAGTATCTGTGCCAAGCTAGACAAAGACACACAGAGTGATGTAGGAAGTGGCACATCTTCAGGCTTTAACTCAGTTAAGGAACATCTATCTGGAAAATCAGCATCTTGAGAATTTGAAATCATTCCGTTTACTTTAATGAATAAAACATGAAATCCTAAGGGTAATTAGGAAGGTCTTTGGAATAACTTCTCTTGGGAGAAGTTCTTCCAGGATTTGGTTGCC
Organism: Mirounga leonina; assembly: GCF_011800145.1. Taxonomy (NCBI): domain Eukaryota; kingdom Metazoa; phylum Chordata; class Mammalia; order Carnivora; family Phocidae; genus Mirounga; species Mirounga leonina. The sequence goes on along the minus strand of NW_023270377.1, from coordinate 42,221,108 downwards.
TGTAATAAAGTCATAAAAATGGACTATGAAATTAGTTGAAATAATCTGTTTTTCCAAAAAGCTTAGAAACAGTTGTGTTGGGAATTTATTTAAATTGTGTTTACCTTGAGCAGGAAAGGCTATTTTTATAGATTGTAAGTGTGTAATTATTTTTATGAGAATCGGGTGATAAAAGTCGGGTGATTGTTAGTATTCTTTTGTTAAGAGGGATACTAAAAATACTTAAAGGGCTTACTGAATTTGAATTGAGAGCCCAATTGTCTGCTCTTTCCTCCAAATCAGGTGTGTTTTGTTAATTTCTGGACAGGGGAAATAACATAATTTCCTCCTTGCCATCCATGTCCCCCCAGCCTCTGTCCTTGCATATGCCGTGGAGTTTTGCAGCTTTCCGTGACACAGCTTTCTCAATAAAAGTCATTTTTTCCTTTTCTGAATGTCTTTAGGAGATTGCTGATGTGTTAATTACCTTCTCCCACCTCCATTTTGGGGGACTTCAGTGTCTTTCCTGTTAGATGTTAAGCTTCTAGAGGACAGATTTTCCTAATCATCATCCTCAGAACCCACACCGTGAGTACGATGTCTCTTCTCTCATGGGTGCCTGTGAACTCCCTGGGAACCCTGGCCTTGTGGATGGTCTCCATCCTCCACACACTCTTCATTTTACTTATTTAGGGGATTGATTAGATCTTGAATGGTAGAAGCCATTCATTCTTCGTTAATTTGTGAGATAAGGCCCTGTGGCTGCAGACACTGATGACGCGGAATCAGCCTCTTTGCTTCTGGGTGCCTGCCAAACCCCAAGCAGGATGCTGCGCCACTGGAGGGCTTTCCCCCTGTGGCAGCTCATGCTCTGGGCACCATTTTCAGAAGGAAGTCCTGATCAGTACAAGGGATTTGTGCTAAATTCCAAAGAGCGGCTTCCAGGCCCTGAAAACAGATGTTTCCTCCTCACTGCTTTCATATCTTGAGTCCAGTCCTTTTCCTTCCTGGCATAATTTAGTCTCTCTAAACCTCTTGTCTCTTCCTAATGCATGTCTCCAGTACCTGGCTTTTGCAGTCTTTGAAAGTGTCACCCCTTGGCCCAGTCCCCCTTGGTAGCACTCTCTAGAAGAAGTGACTCTTGGCTGGCTGGCCCTGGATGGGGTACACATGGGATATCCCATTGTGATTTTGATAATGGTTAGGCATATAGGGTCAGAAGAATTTGGGTATCCCCCAAAGCTTCTTCATCACAAGAGGATTATAAATAAGATTTCTAAAATCTTGAAAGATGACTTCTTAAGTGCTCTTTGCTGTTAATTTTGGATTATATTCCATAATTAGCATGTGAACATTTGAAATAAAGAGCTTTGTAAATTCTAAGAAGAATTTCTTGTCCAACTACATAGGGATTTCTGTTGTTCCTTAAAACATTATAACACAAGTGAACAATTTTATATATATAAAACATTCAAATACTATGATTTTTGTCACCTTGGTGGTTACATTTGATTGTTAAAGATTAAAAAATATTTTTGAATGACCCATTAAGAAATAATGAGAGGCTGGGTGTACATTGAGGTTGACTCAGGCAGTCTATAGAATTTCACAAAAATACTGTGTGGGAGTCTATTTTTCAAAAACCAATGTAATTCTAAAGGAAGAAGAAACTTTTTGTGCCTATTTGTCATACCCTATTTTAAAGCCTGACTTTTGAGCTTTATATGATGCTTTACTTGTGTCACTTCAGAACAGATGTCATGTTAAAATGATTCATCCCTGATGAGATTATTTCTGTTTTGTAGCTAATAGAAACAAGCCCTTTTCAATTATGTAGCCAAATCGGGGCATCTGGGTGGCTCAGTCAGTTAAGCATCTGCCTTCAGCTCAGGTCATGATCCCAGGGTCCTGGGATCGAGCCCCATATTGGGCTCCCTGCTCCACGGGAAGCCTGCTTCTCCCTCTCCCACTTCCCCTGCTTGTGTTCCCTCTCTCACTGTGTCTCTCTCTGTCAAATAAATAAATAAAATCTTAAAAAAAATATTATGTAGCCAAAAGAAATCAGTGTGGCTCCTTATGTTTAGGATATACAGATGTCTATGGATTTAGAAAATTAAGCATTGATAAAATTATTAAAAAATGATTGTAGCTCATTTTTCAAGATAACTAAGTCTCATTTGCTCTACGCCATATGCCGTGTCACCACGTAGTGTCCCTCTTACATGGCAACTAGGGACCTCTTCGAATTTAAATGTATTTTTAAAAAGTACGGTGCCATTTTTTTCTTAACCAATCATTTTGGCCTAGTATATCTTTTTTTATCTTATTTTCTTTCAGCCTATCTATGTCTTCATATTTTAAACGTGGCTCCTATGGGCAGCATATCGTTGGATTTTGCTCTTCTATCCATTCTAACATCCTCTGTCTTTTAATTGGAGTATTTTTGTCCATTCACATTTAATGTAGTTATCAGTATGGTTGAATTTAAGTCTACCATTTAATAATTTATTTTCTGTTTGTCCCCTCCATGTTTTTTCTTCTTTTCCAGCCTTTTTTTAGGGAATTATTTGAAATTTTTTTTTTTTTTTTTAAGAATTCCATTTTAATTTTTTAGTTATTTTGTGCTCTTTGTGTTATTATTTTAGTTGTTGTTCCAGGTATTATAATATACTTTTCAGGACCATTATTGAGTTAATATTGTCCTACTTTATTGTAAAATAAAGGAATCTTGCAGCCATGTAGGTCCATCCCTCTTCCCCCAATCCTGTTCTTTATGTTTGTTTTCATATTCTTTCCTTTTTGCTTCGTAGTGAACATTTTGCCCATTGATGTTTATTTTGAGGAGAGGCTTATTTTTGTTGTCTGTCTTCTGTTGTTCTGAGGCTTGGATTGTGAGAACAGCTTACCAATAATGTGGCTACGAGGGCATAACTGTATTGTGAAAATGTGTTAATTTACCGTGTTTATGCCGGCATAGGACAGAATGTAATAAAGCTTTCCAGAATAAAAAGTTATAGTTTCTTACTTTCCCTGAAGTTTTCCCTTCAGATATTATACGGTGAATGTCTGGTGGTAGAGCATAATACTAATTTAACAAGGTAATGTTTTCAAGTGGGTGAATATTTTCTGACTTAGGAATATGAGGCAATGATTGATGTACAGATAACTGCAATAGTGTTTTACAAGAAAGGCCAACATTTTGCCTCTCCTCAAAAATAAGCAGGCAAATAAACAATCCTCATGGTTTCCATGCAAAACACACCACACATAATTCCCTTTCTCCTTTTCCTTCTCTTCTCTGTCCTTCTTGTGGACTCTCTCAACCCTTGATCAGGTTCAGATGAACTTAGAAATTGGTGGAACACTTGGAGTTTAGGAATTTTTTAAAAACACTTTTTGTGTGTGTGTGTGTGTGTGTGTGTTACATAATTTTAGAAAAACCTAGTTTTTAGGGCTGAGCCAGAGCTAGAAAGAAAAGCAATAGTGGAGGTTTGTAGATCTCAATTGTAGATGAGAATTTTGAGACTGGCTATCCTAAGAAGATTAAAGTCAGAAGCAGAATTTTCCTAGTGTGATTCAAAAATATTCTAGAATTCCGGATTGAATGAAAGGCAATACCATTTTGAGAGCTTTTGAAGAAAATGTCATGAAACAAATCAGTAGAAACAGTTACCTAAATTCAGGAAAGTTTCCTGAGACAAATTTTGTTCTGTTAAACTTTGGCTCATGGGAGATGACTGACTAAAATGGATTAGCCTGCTGTAGGGAAAGATCTCAAGCAACTCATTATGGGAGATGGAGAGAGAGTGCAAACTAGAGGTCTGCTGGGAAGCACATAAGCTTTAGGTGGTGGCGGTGATGTTTTTGCTGTGACATCTTTCCTGCTTTGCATTGTAGATGAAATAAACTTAGAAAGGAGACTGCAGGGTGGAGAGCATGGAGTTTTGGGCAAAGAAGCCCTGCCATCACCTTTGGTGACCATGAAAGCAGAACTGGAGATTAACATTCTGAACAGAAAGACGATGGGGGAGGAACACAAATACTGACTAGATAATTTTGAACACGCAACCCAACATTCCGCCCTGATGGGAAATAACAGATGAGCCCTAAACCAAAGTCCTAAAACCGAAAAGCGGTAGATAGAGCCGTTTGGGAATGTGCAGTGAGCATCCTTGGTGTTGGGGAAAGTTTGGCTCTCCACGAACAGAACAGCCGTGTAGCTGACCTGGAAATGAAGGGGAGACTGGCTTTCAAGTGTCAGGCCGTCTCTATTCTTAGAGCTCAACTAGAGGACAGAAGATGTGGATGAAACCGCGCCCTTGATGTGGCGGGGCATAAAACCCATGCTGGGACCTGACGCTGTCGTCCTGGCATCAGAATAAACCGTTCATTTCTGCCTGTGGTGACTAACAATGCTGACATGCTCACAAAATAATGTGAAGCATATGGATCGCAAGTGTTTTGAAGTAAAAACTTCTCTAAAGATTTATTTAGGTTCCTTAATTACAGAGTGGTTTGGAGGACTGGCGTGTGGTTTCAGTTTATAGTTATAAATGTTGGCCTTGGTGCTGGGTCCTTGCTGATGTTGCCAGAGAGAAAAAGAACGAGACCGGGAGCAGGGCTTGTGTCCTTGATGGCCTGCCCCCCTTGGTCATCGTTTTAAATAAGTCAAGTCACGATCTGAGTTTATACGTCGTAAGTGTATGATCACAGGTGTACTGTGCTGGGGATGGGCGTGTCAGAGGCCTAAGCCAGTTTTTCCCGTGCTTATGTACCTCAGTTGGTGTATTTTCGAGGCACTTTGAACTCAGTGGCTGTCTAGAATCTTGAAAGAATAACTATCCCTTTTCACCTTTATCTTATATGAAAATATACTCTGTTAGATGAATCAAGCCCAGTCTGGGGGACAGCAGTTAAGTATTTCTGTCTGGACAGACAAGAAAAAAAACCTAAGTGTTTAACTTAAGTGTTTTGATGTGAAAGAAACGCATGGCAGGGTCCCTTGGTGATCTTCTAAAGCTTCGTGTGTGTGTGTGTGTGTGTGTGTGTGTGTGAGTGCGCATGGCATACACATGCACACACACAATCCTATATCGTTATTCATGTTAGCAGTAATTTTGCATCATTTGGGATCTGTGAATGGTGTAGTATATAAAACTAACTTGCAGTCTTAGGAGCATAGGAGAGGTGTATGTTAACCCATGAAGTCAGTGCATATGGATTTGGAAAAGTTCACTTGTAGTTGCCGTGATGTGTTTTCCAGCATTTCTTGCCAATGAGGATAATGACAGTGTCATCTCTGCACTGTTGTCTGGAGGTGCGAGGAACAGGAAGGGGAGGGAGACTGATAAGAAATGGAAGCACTGCTTTTCTTTCTTGCAGGAAGGTCATGAGAAGAAATGAATTTCCTGATTACCATTCTGTGGGGCTCACTCCAGTAGTGACTTTGTCAATACTTGGCGAGAATTCACTCGTTCATTCTTTCGTATTTTGATATTGGCGGTGTCTTATGTTTATAACTGTGCAGGATGGCACAGAGATGAATTAGACAGAAAGGCTGTGCCCTAGAGGAGCTTACCTTCTGGTAAGGGATAAGAAGATGTGTACATAACTAATTGTAACACAAAGATTTCACACGTTTATTTAGGACTTTACAACACTTAAAGAGCTTTTATATAGCCTTCTCAGCTAAAGTATGTGGCTCCATTCTCCAATTTGTACGTGAAGAAACTGCTGTTTGGCCAGGGTGAGGGACTTGCTCAAGGTCAGGCAGGTGGTAAGCTGTGGGTCTGGGGCCTAGAGAATCCTACCCAGGGTGTCTTCTCCCACAGTCACTGTGTTTTTCACTTTCCCTGGTATGCGTGGTGCACATGGGAGCATGCCTGTTTTCACCTGGGGGCATCAGAGAACATGAGAGAAGGATGCTGATTGGTCTTGGGGGGTGAGCAAGGTGCTGGTTAGATAGGGAATGGCTGGGAGGGATTTGAGGGGTGAGTAAGACCTTGCTGGGCAAAAGGAGATCACCATGCACTGGTCACAGAAACAGGCTAAAGCCACCTGCTACTCAAAAAAAGTCCCTTGTGCCAGATATTTCCATTCTTTTTTCTTATTCATACATTGATTCGGCAAATGCATTTAGAGTATACTTATGGGCAAGGCATTGGATTCATTGAAATCACGGTTTAAGAATAAGGCTCGTGGTGGCTCTTTGAGGGCCCCGCAGTAGTCCAGCCGGAAGATAAGATCACAAATAGTCCTAGGAGGATGTGACAAGAGGGGAAGAATGTGGTACGTGGTATTTCTGGGTGCAAGTTACAACTTTCCTGGGAAAGGAATCACAGACGCATCAAGTCATGTCTCAGTCTGAGTTGGATCATTTTTCTTTAAGGAGGCTAACACTTACTTCATAGAACGGTTTTAAGGGTCAAATCTGATTGTGAATATGCGAGCGTCTCATCCTGGCACATCGAAGGTGCTCAGTAAATTGTCAGTATTAATGGTATGACACACTTTCTCAAGAAAAGCCAAAGTCATTGATTGAAAGGCTGTCTGTGGTTTGGTTAGCCAAATTTAAACCCTCCCTGGAGCCTAGCCCTTCACTGGCCTCCTGGTCTCCAGATTGGTCTCCTGTGCACTCTTGTGGCCTGGTCCCAAATGCAGAGGCGGTATATCTGGGTGGTCAGGAGCAGGGCTCAGATCTGGCTCTACTGTGTCCCACTGGCCGTGTGACCTTGGTATGTCACGTCTTCCATGCCACAGTTTCATCATCTGGAGTGGGATTAGTAATAATTTATTAGTAGTTTTGTTGTGAGATTTAAAATGATTAAAGAGGAAGGGCTTGGGGCAGTGCTGGTAAATGTTGCTATTTTTAGCTCTCATTACTATCTACTTCTTATCCAGTCCTGCCACTCTCCTGCTTACAGTCCTGGAGTGTAGTTCCCTATCATCTCTGTTCTAATTTGGAGTCTGCCCATCTCTCTCTCTACCTTGTCACTCATCTGTCCCTTCCTTAGGCTTTGCCTTCCAGTAGCAAGAACTGCTCATAACCCCCCTCCCCCACCCCGCCTAGGTTATTTGTCTTTTGCTTTGTTCCCTAAAAGCCCTGAGTCTTGCTACTATATTCTTGAGGACTGGTTTTTCTACCCCTGAAGATTGTGCAGCTCCATTCCCCATCCCCTGAGGCCTCTGTCTTGTTCTGCAACGTTTGCACATATCTTTCTCATTGCTTTTAACTTGCTGGGTTGCTGTTTTCTGTTTCTCTCTCTCTCCCCTGCCTTTGACTGAGAATTCCTGAGACACAGTTGAGTCTAACTTATCTTTACATTTCCAGCATGTTCTTTACACAAGGTAGATTCTCGATAAGTACTCGTTGATAAATGAATTAGAAGAGGGACTTTACCTATTTTAAACACAGTACCATATTGTCAAAATTATTTTTCAGTTAGCTAGAGGGGGCACATTTTACCTTGTTTGTAGATTTCGAGGCAGGGAAGATCAACCTGAGGACTGACTTGGTCCTCGATAGGGGGCCCTTTGTCATCACAGGGCCCAGTGAGGAGCTTGAGGGCCTGGGACTGGACAAGACCCCTGGCAGACGCATGATACCTCTGGCCTCTGGTGGGTGGTTAGCTTCACTTATGTGTCTGGGAAGGCAGTAGTTCTGTCTTTAGCTTAATGATGCTAATACCAGCTATTTGGTATTTGATAACGTTTTTCTAATGTTCGAAAAAATTTTTTTCTTGTTGTTTTGAAACGAGTGTATTGTTCTGAAAACCTCTACATCGTCCAGTTTTGGGCATGTGATGTGACATTTTCTCCTTGGTTCTCTGAATTGTCCAGATTTTAATACAGTGAACCTTAAGTATCACATGTGGGTTGAATAAAGCAAATCTAAAGAGTACAGTAAATTGGTACCATTTTGTTTACTAGAGAATTCGAAGGAAAAGGTAACATGGGCCACAATGATGGATGGGTTTATTTTTTCCTTTAAGAATTTGAAGGAAATAAAATCTGATGTCTCAGCTTCCTATCTAAAGCATATCAGTGTCCTTTAAAGAGCCTGTGGTTGCATCTGATAAACACATGATAATGAGCTGAATTTTAAGGACTTTTCTCCCATTATCCCCTGCAGCTTTGCCCTGTCAGATGAAGCATACAGATCCCTGAGAGATCAAGATAAGGACCAATGTATTCTCATTACTGGGGAGAGCGGAGCAGGAAAAACAGGTAAGGCCAGCCCTGGACAACCTTCCTTTCTCCTCTCTAGAAGGTAAATGCGGCACAGATGATGTTCGAGCAGAGGGCGGGGCTCATTAGCATGTAGCTGCACAGGGCCACTGTGATGGCTCCTTTGCAGGAGGCTGCTGATTAAGATCATGGGCTGTTCTCTGGGAAGGACTTAACATCTCTCACTTGAAGAAACGGGTAACTGTCAAAGGGATTCCAACCAGTATGGGAGTCTATTTCTGGATTCCAGATCTACTTCAAGGTCTTTTACCTTTCCTCCAAGGCCCCAGACCTTTGAGGTCTTACCACTTCTTTGATGAATGACAGATTGTTTGGGCTTTGAGAGGCCACAGGCACATCTTACCTCTGCTAAAGAGTGAGGAGGGAATATACCAGAAAAATGCTTAATTTTACTCTAAAGACTTTGAAGCCTAAGGAATTGAGATTTTCTATATATTTCTAGATAGGCTAGCAACCTCCCCGTAACACAAACCCTTGAATGGAGAGATTATGCTTTTTTTCTTGTGCTTGTAATAAAAACAATTCGTGTGATTGATGATGCTTTTGAGTGAAAAGATGATTTTACACTTGATGCCCAGCTAACCTGGAAAAAATTTAGAAGAGCTGTGCTCTGTGAGTCCAGACTTGGGCAGGTTAAAACCACTGTTGTCAGTGAGTTTCTTTGATGGAACTGATAAGTCCCTGAAGGAGGAGGATGATGAGGGAGATGGTATTTTCACAGCCATTTTATCTGTAAAATGTTCTCGTTTTATACGCAAGACTCTGATGAATCTACTAGTTTGCTAAAAAGGGATTTAAACATTTCTACTTTGCTTGGCTATTAAGTGATCAGATTAGCATACTTTGAGTCTCTGATTATTAAGAGAAGAAAATTGTCCATGGTTATTTCAGTCATCTGACCGAAATGGATATTTTGTTCATAAGCCCCTCCTAAAATTTGTGCCTTTGAAGTCTTATTGACTGACATGTAAGAATGGAAAGTAACAGGGGCGCCTGAGTGGCTCAGTCGGTTAAGTGTCTGCCTTTGGCTTTTGGCTCAGTCATGATCCTGGAGTCCTGGGATTGAGCCCAGTGTTGGGCTCCCTGCTCAGTGGGGACTCTGCTTCTCCCTCTCCCGCTGCCCCACCCCGTTTGTGCTCACTTGCTCTCTCTCACATAAATAAATAAAATCTTAAAAAAAAAAAAAAGAATGGAAAGTAACAGAAAGCATAGTCTCATATTGGAAGGGATTGTAGTTGTACACTGCCTACTGTAGGGTCCTTCCCATAGAACAGCCAGACTCCCTTCTTTTGTAGTGATGGAGGGCTCACTGCTTTGCAAAGCCGACTCCTACACTTGCCATACAGGTTCAGCTAACACAAGTTCTTTCTTACCTAGAGTTGGATTCTGCCTCTACCGAGTGGTCTTACCTCTGCAGTCTGGAACCTTATCCAGTTAGTGTACTTTCTTTTCTATGGGGCAGTCACTCAGTTATTTGAAGTCATCCATCGTGTCTCCCTAGGGCTAAACATCCCTTGTCTTCACAAATTTCCCATGTAATGCACATTCATTTATTCATTCATCCAGGAAATAATTTTCTTCTAAGATTTATTTATTTATTTTAGAGGGGTAGGGAGGGGCAGGAGGAGAGAATCCTCAAGCAGACTTCCCGACACGGGGCCCAGTCCCAGGACCGCGAGACCATGACCTGAGCCAAAACCAACTCAGCCACTCTACCGGCTGAGCCACCCATGAGCCCCTGGGAAATAATTTTTGAGGACCAGTAGGAATACTAATAAGGTGAAAGGTACTGTGCTAAGTACTAGTGGTACATTGGTGAGCCAGACGCCATCCTGGTCCTTATAGAATTTGTAAACTAGTGGAGGAGATAGACGATAGCTCTGTGTTTTATATACATGTACATAGTATATATACTAAATATACACATATACATATATTGTATGTATGCATGTATACATATAGTCTATATACAAAATGTTAAGTGCAGTGAAGCAAAAGTAGAGGGTGCTTTTAAGAGCATTTAATAGGAGGATTAGATCTCATTCTCCAATCCCTGACTATCATGGTCCTATTATTCTGGAATAATCCCATTTTGTCTATATGCTTCACAAAATTACATCCCAAGAAGAGAGAGAGACAAAATAAATACTTCAAGTTTGGTCTTGGTTATAGTGGAACTATTCCCCCTTTTAATATGGCTACCAGGCTTCTGTTAATATGACACATGTATGGAATCATACCAGTCTTTTCATCAAGCAAGATATTGTAGGTTTTTGTTTTTGTTTAAAGATTTTATTTATTTACTTATTAGAGAGCGAGCGAGAGAGAAACAGCATGAGAGAGGAGAGGGTCAGAGGGAGAAGCAGGCTCCCCGCCGAGCCGGGAGCCCGATGTGGGACTCGATCCCAGGACCCTGGGATCATGACCTGAGCCGAAGGCAGTCGCTTAACCAACTGAGCCACCCAGGCGCCCGATATTGTAGGTTTTTTGAATCCACTTCTGTTAAGTCAGATATGCTCAATCTAGTATTGTCCATCAAAGTTATTGTAAGCTTAAATGTAGAATCTTTTATTTATTTTTATAAATTTTAGACCATTGTTAAAGCCGCTTGTGAAACTGACAAATTCTGATTCTGTTCCCTCCCGTAGAACCACTGTTGTGCCATTGGGTAATAACACTAGCTACCCTGCATAAGTACACATTGTGCTGGGCATTGTGCTTTAGCATATTACATGCGTAAGTATTCTTCTTATCCCCATTTTTATCATGGGGAAATTGAGCCACAGAAAGGTTAACCAACTTGTCCAAACTTCCTAGTGAGAAAGTGACAGAGCTGGGATTTTGAACACAGGTATATATAAAGCTCTAGAGTCCCCACTTGTCTTAGTCAGTTCCGCCTGATTTAACAAAATGCCGTAGACTGGGTGGCTTAAACAACAGATATTTATTTCTCACAGTCCTGGAGGCTGGGAAGTCCAAGATCAAAGTGCTTGCTGATTTGGTTCCTGGTGAAAACCTTCTATCTGTGTTGCACATGGGAGAGATAGAGATAGAGACAGAGAGAGAGATAGAGACAGAGAGAGGATGAGTGAGAGTGAGATAAGCACACTAATCCCATCACTGGAAGTTTGTGAGTTTTTGAGGAACCTCTGTACTGTCCTCCATGGTGGTCGTACCAATTTACATTCCCACCAACAGTGCACAGGGCTTTCCTTTTCACATTTTCTCCAGCGCTTGTTACCTCTTGCTTTTCTTGATAATAGCCATTCTGACAAGTACCAGGTTGTTATTTTGAATTGCATTTCTCTGCTGATATGGAGCACATCCTCAGGTACCTGTTAGCCATTTCAGTGTCTTATTTGGAAAAATACCTATTCAAGTCCTTTGCTTATTTTTACATCAGATTATTATTATTATTTATTGCTATTGAGTTGTATGAGTTACGTATTAACTGTTTATCAGATACATGACTTGTCAAGTATTTCCTGCATTTTGTAGGTTGCCTTTCCATTTATTGATTGTTTCTTTGGCTCTACAGAGCTTTTTAGTTTGATGCAGTCCCACTTGTTACTTTTGCTGTTTATACTTCGCATGTCATGGCCAAGAAATCATTGCTAAGACCAATGTCAAAGAACTTTTGCCTTATGTTTTCTTTTAGGATTTTTTATGGCTTCAGGTTTTAGAGTTAGGTCTTTAATCCATTTTGAGTTACTTTTTGTGAGTGGTATAAGATAGGGTTCAGATTTATTTTGCATGTGAATATCCTATTTTGCCAACACCATTTATTGAAAAGACTGTCTTTTCCCTATTGAGTATTCTTGGCTCCCTTGTGAAATATTAGTTGACTGCATATGCACGGTTTTATTTCTGGGCTCCTCTGTTCTGTTTTTTTGGTCTATGTATCTATTTTTATGCAAGTACCATACTATTTACTATAGCTTTGTAGTGGTTTGAAATCAGGAATTATAGTGCTTCTAGGTTTATTCTTCTTTCTGAAGATTGCTTTGGCTGTTTGTAGTCTCTTTGTAGTTCTGTATAAATCTTAGGATTGTTTTTTTCTTTTTCTGTGAAAAATGCCATTGGAATTTTGATAGGGATTACATTGAATCTATAGATTACTTTGGGTAGTATGGACATTTTAATACCATAAATTCTTTCAATCTGTGAATATAGGGTATTTTTCCATTTATTTGTGTCTTTAATTTTCTTTCATGAGTGTCTTATGAGATCTTTCACCTCCTTGGTTAAGTTTTTCCTAAGTATTTTATTGTTTTTGATGTTATTGTGAATAGGATTGTTTTATTTCTTTTTCAGATACTTTGTTGTTAGTATAAAGAAACACAACTGATTTTGTATGTTTATCTTGTATCCTGCAACTTCATTGAATTAGTTTATTAGTTCTAACAGTTCTTTTGGTGGCATCTTCAGAGTTTTCTATATGTAAGATCATGTCCTCTACAGAGACAATTTTACTTCTTTCTGATTCTGGTGTCTTTTATTTCTTTTCCTTGCATAATTGCTCTAGCTTCCACTACCATGTCGAATAGGAGTGGTGAGAGTGGGCAACTTTGTCCTGTTCCTCATCTTAGAGGAAAAGCTCTCAACCTTTCACCATTGAGTATGATGTCAGCTGTGGGCTTGTCATTTATGTCCTTTTCTATGTTGAGGTACGTTCCTTCTATACCCAATCAGTTGAGAGTTTTTATCATGAAAGGTTTTTAAATTTCATCAAATGCCTTTTTGCATCTATTGAGATGGTCATATTTTTATCTTTTATTCTGTTAATGTGATGTATCACTTTTATTGATTTGCACATGTTAAACCATCTTTGCATCTTAGGGATAATATCAATTGATCATGAAGTATGATCCTTTTTTTTTTTTTTTTTAAGATTTATTTATTTTGAGAGAGAGCTGTTGATTATGTGAGTGGGGGGAGGGGCAGAAGGAGAGGGAGAGAATCCAGAAGCAAGACTTCCCACTGAGCATGGAGCCTGATGCAGGGCTTGATCCCAGGACCCTGAGATCATGACCTTAGCCGAAATCAAGAGTGGGACGCTCAACTGACTGAGCCACCCAGGCACCCCAGTGTATGATCCTAAAAGTCTTTGAATTCAGTTTGGTAGTATTTTTTGAGAATTTTAGCATCTTTTTTCATCAGGGATATTGATCTGTAGTTTTCTTGTAGTATCTTTATCTGGCTTTGGTATCAGTGTAAGTTTGGCTTTATAAAATGAGTTTGGAAGTGTTACCTCTTCTTCAGTGTTTTGGAAGAGTGAGAGGGATTGGTGTTAATTCTCCCCTAAATGTTTGGTAGAATTCAACAGTGAAACCATCTAATTTTGGGTTTTTCTTTTTGGGGAGGTTTTTGATTATTGATTCAATCTTACTTGTTACTGTTCTGTTTACCACAGTTCAGTCTTGGTAGTTTGTATGTTTCTAGGAATTTATCCATTTCTTCTAGGTTGTCCAATTTGTTGGCATGTAATTGTTCATAGTAGCCTCTTAAGGTTCTTTGTATTTATATGGTATTTGTTGAATGTCTCCTCTTTCATTTATAATTTTATTTATTTGAGACCTCTCTTTTTTCTTGGTTAGTTTAAAGGTTTGTCAGTTTGGTTTATCTTTTCAAAGAACCATCTCTTAGTTTTATTGATCTTTTCTGTCATTTTCCAGTTCTGTGTTTCATTTACTTCTAATTGATATTATTTCCTTCTTTCTGCTAACTTTGGGCTTAGTTTGTTACTCTTTTTTGGTTCCTTGAGGTGTAATACTAGGTTTGTTTGAGATCTTTCTTTATTCTTGATGTATACATTTGTGATAAACTTTCCTCCTAAAAGTTGCATCTCCTAAGTTTTGATACATTGTTTTTCCATTTTCATTTGTCTCAAGATACTTTTGTATAAACATTTTAATGGTTTCTATTGCACTAAAATAAATGTCAAGTCCATTGTGCTTGCTATATAAGATTCTGTGTGATCTAGTCCCTACCTACTTCTGCACCTTTCTCTCTTGCTTTTCTCCTTTTCAATAATTGCAGCTTGTGCTACTTTTCATTAAAAGTTTTGCTCTCTATTATATATAGACATATAAAACTATATATAGTTTCCTATCCCTTTTCAGATCATTCATCTGAATCTCTGGGTATGGGCTCTAAACCTCTGTTTGCTCAGAAATTTGTGACATCTTTAGCCATTCAGAACTCTCTCTTTAAAAGGACACTGGTGTCTTGCGAGAAAGTTTTTGCCTCTCTTCTGTCACTAACCAGTTCTTTCTTATGAAACAATTAAATTCTTAGAAGTAGTACAGCTTCTTGTTACTTTCCAAGCTGACCAATGGAAATGTTGCAAGGCAAGTTAAAAACCATGTCTCTTGACAGGAGGCATTTGTAGTGGTGTATCTCATGCCCCCCCACTCCTTACCTCGATCCTTTTGACTGTATCTACAAGCCTAGTCACTTCATACCTTTCTTTTCATTTAAGCATGAGGGAGGAAGAGATGAAATTATTCCTATGGCTATTAATTTTTTTTAGGTTTTTACTAATTCTTCATCATGACTAAAGATACATTTTTTGAGAGTCTGATTGTATCACTTTGTTCCTAAGTGAGTCATCAGAAGTGGGTTGTGACACATGAAAAAGTGCTCAATATCGCTCAGCATCAGGGAAATCCAAATCAAAACCTCAATGAGATACCACCTCACACCAGTCAGAATGGCTAAAATTAACAAGTCAGGAAACGACAGATGTTGGCGGGGATGCAGAGAAAGGGGAACCCTCCTACACTGTTGGTGGGAATGCAAGCTGGTGCAGGCACTCTGGAAAACTGTATGGAGGTTCCTCAAAAAGTTGAAAATAGAGCTACCATATGATCCAGCAATTGCACTACTGGGTATTTACCCCAAAGATACAAAAGTAGGGATCCGAAGGGGTACGTGCACCCCGATGTTTATAGCAGCAATGTCCACAATAGCCAAACTGTGGAAAGAGCCAAGATGTCCATCGACAGATGAATGGATAAAGAAGAGGTGGTATATATATACAATGGAATATTATGCAGCCATCAAAAGGAATGAGATCTTGCCATTTGTAACGACGTGGATGGAACTGGAGGGTATTATGTTGAGTGAAATAAGTCAAACAGAGAAAGACATGTATCATATGATCTCACTGATATGAGGAATTCTTAATCGCAGGAAACAAACTGAGTGTTGTTGGAGTGGGGGGTGGGGTGGGAGGGATGGGGTGGCTGGGTGATAGACACTGGGGAGGGTATGTGCTCTGGTAAGTGCTGTGAATTGTGCAAGACTGTTGAATCTCAGATCTGTACCTCTGAAACAAATAATGCAATATATGTTAAGAAAAAAAAAGAAGAAGAAGAAGGTAGCGGGAGGGGAAGAATGAAGCGGGGGAAATCGGAGGGGTAGACGAACCATGAGAGACGATGGACTCTGAAAAACAAACAGGGTTCTAGAGGGGAGGGGGGTGGGAGGATGGGTTAGCCTGGTGGTGGGTATTGAGGAGGGCACATTCTGCATGGAGCACTGGGTGTTGTGCACAAACAATTAATCATGGAACACCTCATCTAAAACTAATGATGTAATAATGTATGGGGATTAACATAAGAATAATAAAAAAAAAAAGTGGGTTGTGGTCACTGGCTTGACTGGTGTTGGCCACGTCTTCATCTCCTCTGGAACATACATTCCAAGAAGACAACACATCCACTAATGAGCCATGTCAGCGCGTGACCACCTCCTTCTCAGAGAGTTCTAAACCACACTGCCCCCTCCTGCAGTGAGTTTCCATCTCCCAGTGGATTCACGTGTCTTTCTTATTGAAAAGCTAAGTGGAGGTTGATGGTACTGGGTTGGTGTTCAGTCTTTTCCAAGAAAAACAAAAGCACCTCATTCCTCTGGTAGAAATCTAGTGGGATGGAGTTCATTCTTCTGTTCTGTAGTTTTTCTCTTCTCTTGATATTTTGTTATGTAATAACTTGTCCTTTGGGTTTCAGTATCCCACTCACCACTTGGAATCCTTTTCTCCCTATCATCCTCCCCAGATTTTGTCCTTCCTAGGATCCCTTTGCCCTCTGTCATAAGAACGGACAGCTGCTTCTTGGCCTTTGCTTTTTTCCCTCTGGTAGGGCTGTTCTATTTACAGCACACAAGGTGAGGTGCTGCTTCAGGTGGGAAGCTGGAGGAGGGTACCATAGCCATTCTCAAGCAGTGCTTCTCGAACCTTCCACCGTGAAACACTGGTCTCTCTCCTCCCCAAACCTGTTCCTGACTGATACCAGAAAAATGAAATAAAAGAAGACATAGAAGAACCAATCTCTAATTGTTTTTCATTTAAAGAGACAAAATAAAAGACCAAATTGCTATAAAAACTTATAAAAACCTATTCTCATGTGTAGACTGGGAATAGTCCATGGACCTACCAACTTTGAATAGTGATGGTTTTTGGATCATACTTTGAATAGCACTGCCTAGAGGTCATTTGATGCATTTGTCTTATTTTTGAGCTACTGTGATTCCTGGATCTTGTGATCTTCAGCTGTCCATTGTCATTAAACCTCCTAGTGCTGGGAGGTGGACCCTAGTCCTGAGTGAGAGCTGCTGTTTTAAAATATCCACTCAAATACACTCTTTGGTAGCTGCTAATAAGCTCTTCCTTTTCATTTACAGATCCCAACAGCATCTCCTACATCTCTGTCCCCAGGGACATTTAGTGCTTCACTTACTGATTCATCTTTTTCTACTTTTCTTTCACTTTGCAAGGAGTGGTACAAAAATTGCCTCAAAATTTATTATGGTTTTAGTTGTCATTACACTATCCATCTGAGTAAAGCATAGAATTTATGTGTTGATTAATGTCTCTGGTTCATGGAGATTACTTACGGGAAAATGAAATGATGGAAAATAATACACAGATTGTAGCATGGTAGTGTGAGGAGTTTGGAGATGGGGTTTTGTCAGTTCTGTGGGGAAGAGGGATGCCAGGGCACTTTTGAAATGCCCCATTATCTTGACCACTGAAATTGTTTTTGAGTACACATCGTTATTAAAGATTTTGTTGGTAATTAAATGAAAGAAGAAGAGAACTAACATTTATGGAGGGCCTAGAATGCGCTGTAGAGTTTATGCACAGTATGTCTTTTTGGTAAGAATCTTTACTTGATAGCTTATACAGGACTACCCTGCAGTATTAGAGGGCTTATTTTACAAGAAGTAATTAATTTAATGAGGTTGTAAACCCCCTTGGCGGATGATGATGTTATTGGCCTTAAGCAGTGGAGATATTCTTATGCTGCACGGTTATATAATATGGGCATTCAGGGAGAGGCATGAACTCTTTGAGTCCTTTGGGGTCCTATTTAATTCATTACTGCTGTGCTAAATAAAAAATTCATCATGCCTCATAAAAGTGCCCAAGTATTTCTAGGCAGTGAACTCAGAATTCACTACTGTGAATACAGATAGTTTGTGGAGAATCATTCAAGAGCTGATGGGGGCAGGGGACGTAGAACGTGAAGGAACCATCATAACTACATTGTTTCAAAGACATTACAATAAATCTGTGGGCCTAAGAAGATGATCCTGACATAAGAAAACAGCATAAATCATTTGGTTTCTAATTTTACAGTTACATCAGTTTCTAGGAACTCTCCAACCATCAGCTAGGAGAGTTATGAAGCCTGCCCTGCTCATTAAGACTTTTGGTTCTGAACCCCAACTGACCTTGTACGACTTTACATCTCCTTACGGAGGTGTCCCAGGGAGGCAGAACAGCTAAGCAGACTGAAGCCCCAAATATAGTGAGCTTTTGTTTTGTTTCTTCCCCGTGTGAGAAAGGCCTCTCTTGATCCACATGTTTTATATTCATTATCAGAGATCTCGTGGCCAAACTTTCGGAAGCAGAGCAACTTGTATATAGCGTTGTATTTCAGTGAAAACACTGCCCGTCATGACTCCTCTTAGAGGAAAAGCCGTATTGCTCATCGCGAGACCCAGGCTCTTTGTACCACAACTGGAACGGTTTGAGGTCACCTGTCTGGTTAGTTTGGATAGGCTGCAGCTGGCTTGCTGTACAGCCTTGCAGGCTCGTGGCTGCTAAGAAGGGTGTGCCTCTGGGTTGCAGAATCTCTCTTTCATTGTACACAGAGGTGGCCTCACTGATTGAGGTAGTCTTACTCTTTAGGTCACTGGACCGTGAGACCTATGTAAGCTCAGTCTCTAGAAAAACTTGGATCTTTTTTCTTTTTTTAGATTTTATGTATTTATTTGGGGGGGAGGAGCACAAGCACAGGGAGGGACAGAGGGAGAGGGAAGAAGCAGACTCCCCGCTGAGCAGGGAGCCCGATGCGGGACTCGATCCCAGGACCCTGGGATCATGACCTGAACCGAAGGCAGACGCTTAACCAAACTGAGCCACCCAGGTGCCCGGAAAAACTTGGATATTTTAACCAAGGAGTTAGAGAAGTATAGAAGCAGATAAATATATCAGTATATGTGTGTGTGGAAATGTGTGGCTCTGTTTGCTTTATGACATATATGTGTGTTATGTGATCTATACGTGACATGCATGGTGTTGCATGTACTATGAATGCATACATGGATACCTATTAACTCCTGGATAAATTACGGGAAGTTCTGTGAAGAAAACTCGAATAAGCCTTGCTTGTACCCATACGTTTTTGGTTTTTTTTTGTTCCTGATACCATGATTGAATCCATGGGAGCCTGCTCAGTTAACATGCACAGGTTTTGCAGTTTTAGCAGCAAGATTCCCATCCTGCTGTCCTCATGAGCGCAAATGTCTTTCACTGAAATGTTTTTCCTTTCTCATCCACCTACTACTACTTTGCCGTGCTTTCTTTCATAAAAAAAGTTATTACGTAATTATATGATTATGTAATAATTGCATAATAACAGATGATACATATTGTTCACAGTCTTTTACAAGGTACCAGAGAATACAGAGTTAAATTCTCATTTTTTCCTTATCAGGAATTTAAAATGCCCAAATCTCTATCTTCTGTAACCCCTTTCGTTGATATGAATCTGATCCAGATATTCAG
Organism: Mirounga leonina; assembly: GCF_011800145.1. NCBI lineage: Eukaryota > Metazoa > Chordata > Mammalia > Carnivora > Phocidae > Mirounga > Mirounga leonina. The sequence goes on along the minus strand of NW_023270377.1, from coordinate 42,201,805 downwards.
ATTTAGAAGTATTTTGTGACAGGCCATTTGCCCATTAGTGCAGAATATCTGTTCAACCCTAGATGTCCTACCATTTTCTGGTGAGAAGAGACTTTACTTCGAAGACTTAATATTATGTTTGTCTGACTGTTGATGAATTTTAGGATTCAAGTCACATTCAAACATATATATGTACATAAATTTACATATGTGAAGTATCTACGAGTGAGAGAAAACGATGAACTAAGAATTGATTCTAAGCAAATGCTGTTATGTTTTGCCAGTTTTAAATGCCAGTGTTTTTAGGTCTAAAATAGTTGTGCTTTTCAGAGTTTTGTGTATACATGAAGAGTATACTTTTTTGTCTCAAGTAGAATCATTTTCTGTTTTTACAATGTACATGAAAGACATTGTCATTGAAGAGTATGATTACTGGATTAAAGTATCCACGGTCTGTTCAAGAGTGTTGTTTTGGAAAATGCTTATAATTGTATACCGTGATTGCCAAGGTCATGTTTAGTTGGTTTCTGTAACAATCTACATAATCCAAAAACTGGACTTTGAGATATGGAAGATGATAATTCTTGATTCTTAGAAATATATTTCATTCATAGAGGTTATTACATGAAGCTTTGATTTGGATAAATATCTAAGTACTTGAATAAAGATACAAATTTATTTGAACTTTAGTACAGAAGGGCCAAAAGGAAATGAAGCAGAAAGCTTCATGAGATAATCTTATTTCCTGTTTCCAGCATGGTGAAATATTACAAGAACAGTCTTCTAAACTATGTTGGACCTTGCAACATATCCTTACTGTTCTATTTATTTCTCTGAAGTAGTGAGTATCTCATGAGCTGCTTAAGTTAAAGATCAAGTATTATGTCAAGAAAAAATATTATAAGAGTTGTCTCTTTTAGATAATGAGACTGTTTAAAGAAAACTACTCTTAATCCCGGCTTCCAAAAATGAATTATCAAAATGAATCCAGGATTAGATTTCCTGAAGATAGTGAAGAATTGAATATACAAACTTTTTAACAATTTAGGAATAAGTATCCTTGAACTATATTTAAAAATTATATTTGAATTACTTAAATAGATTTTAAGGTTAATAAAAGTCATTCCTAATTTCAATTAAGTCCTCTTTCTATCTCAATAGATATTGTGGGTTTATACACAGTTTAACAACCAGATGTAAGTTCAATCCAGATTCCAAAAGATCTGCTCCTTGTACCATTTTTAAACAGATTTGACCCTGAGAAAACTTGATTCTTTTCATACTGGCCATTAAAAAGTCTCTGAGACCAAATCAACAGCCGCCAGAGAATTTTGATTCTTGGTTGATTCCTGTGTCCCACCCCCACCCCAGCATTTTGTCCCTAAGAGTCCATCCTGGTCCAGAACTGGATTTCCAGAGAACTCGGTGTGGTCGTGTAGCTAAACTTGATGTTTGGCTACAGTGAGGTCCATAATCACTGGAATAAGCAAAACAGCCTGACCTGGACTTTTAATATTTATTGTCAGTTTACCTAAAAGGAAACTTACCTTTTCATCTAAAGTATATGTGTGTGTGTGTGTGTATTTGCCACAATCTGAGACCGTTATTGTGCCTCTAAATGCTTTCAGTCTTGCCATAGTGTAATGGGTAGAAAGGCCAGAAATTCTTGTTAGGGATATAATAACATATGTGAGGGTAGAGGCGAGGATGGGGAGCGGAGGTACCAATGAGAAAGTGGAATGATGAGAAAGCAGGCCTGGAGGTGAGTTGCTTCAAAGGCCAGACTGCTGAGTTGGGATGTGTGGGTAACTGAGGAGAGGTGGCCCAGCATTGGAGACCAGACAGCACAGGATGTCAGGAATTTCCTGGGAGGGCAGCCTCTCCTGAACTTGAAAGCCATAGAGCCTAGAAAGAAAGTATCCTGAAGTGACCAGAAGAAGAGTTCCAGCTCGGACCGATGGGTAGAGGGAATTGTGGCACCAGGAAGTCAAATGACATGTGATAGCATATAAACTCTTTGTCCATATATAATTCACCAGCTTTTAGATGCTGAAACCCTGAGAACAGTGGGAAATGTAGTTCAGAAACTTTACACAGTGGAAGGTGTGTGAAGGAACAGTGCCCTTTGGAGGAAGAGAATCACAGAGATGAAGAGATTGGCATTTCTCAGTTGCAGCCCCTAAAAGGAGACAATAGAAATCAGCCATCACAGACCACCAGAGAACCTGTGTGGACCCATTTTCATTACCCAGAAAGCACGTTGAAGGAAGACTTAACTGCAAGCATGGCAGAAATACCCAGTCTCCCACCTCATTTCTCAGGGTTCCATGAGATTGTTTGCTTTCCCTCTACCCTATTTGCTCCTGCCTCAGGCCTAGAGAACTTTGTGTGACCTGATATAGATTCTTGGTGCTCAGTGGCTTGTTAGTCAATGCTTTGGGGTTGTTCTAAAGTCCTAAAGCAAGTGCCAGGCAGTGTGCCCAAGGTGAATTCCGGTTGTTCATTTATTGCTTCTTCGTGGTGGGCAGTGGGACTGGAAGCCACCTGTCGGTCTCTGTATGAGAAATGGCAGTGTTGAGATCTGCCCCCTTATGCCTGTGGGCAGAGGTATCATCACTCAGATCTGAGGAAGCCTTCCTGCTCTCAGACGGTGGCACTCGTGCGCAGACTTCAGAGAAAGCAAGACTTCTGATGAGTCTCCTTACCTCGGCCGCCCAAATGAAGGTGTGTGTTGAATTCTGCTGACAGTTAATAGTTGAGCCCTTCCCTGGTTATGGAAAATCAGAATGAGGACAGCTCAGTGAGAAACAGATTCCATGGCAAACCAGTCTGGGAAGTGTAGCATTCTCGAGCCTTTTCCAGAATTCCACCATGCATGTGATCCTCCAGGAAACCCTTTAAAAAGAAACCTATTTCATTTCATCTAATTCATTTAACTTCGGACATCATTTTCCCTGAATATCTATTAATATTCCTTGGAAGGCACTATTCAAAAGATCAGGTCCTAAGAAGCAGATGCTGAGAGAGGACACAGGCTGATAGACACCAAAAGATAAAACCACCAAAAACAAATCTTGCCCACCTTTGAGCTAAGAATTCTTTGTATGCTTCAGGGTGGCCAGCTTCTTTTAGCAGCTTACCTTTCAGAGTTCCTGGTGAAACCTTTGAAAACAACTGTGCCCAATAAAAGCTAGCTTTCTTGTTACCAAATCCTTACATTAGTGGCTTAGTTTTTTAATTGAGTTGAAGAGTAACTAATTTAGTCTAGTTGTGAGCAAACTAGTTTGATTTAGAAACTATTTTTGAGGAGGACAGTTCTTTTAAACTTTAAAAATACTTTTGTAGCCTTTCGGCCGGAACCGCCATCTTCCAGTAATTCACCAAAATGACCAACACAAAGGGAAAGAGGAGAGGTACCCGCTATATGTTCTCTAGACCTTTTAGAAAACATGGAGTTGTTCCTTTGGCCACATACATGCGAATCTATAAAAAAGGTGATATTGTGGACATCAAGGGAATGGGCTCTGTTCCAAAAGGAATGCCCCACAAATCTTACCATGGCAAAACTGGAAGAGTCTACAGGGTCACCCAGCATGCTGATGGCATTTTTGTAAACAAACAAGTTAAGGGCAAGATTCTTGCCAAGAGAATTAATGTACGCATTGAGCATATTAAACACTCAAAGAGCCGAGACAGCTTCCTGAAGCGTGTGAAGGAAAATGATCAGAAAAAGAAGGAAGCCAAAGAGAAAGGTACTTGGGTTCAGCTGAAGCGCCAGCCTGCCCCACCCAGAGAAGCACACTTTGTGAGAACCAATGGAAAGGAGCCCGAACTGCTGGAACCCATTCCCTATGAATTCATGGCATGATAAATGTAAAGAAAACAAAAGACCTCAAGACTGTAAAAATGTTTCTCTCAATTGAGTAGAAGTGTGGTGTCCTTTCCCCCCAAAAAATATTTAAAGCAAAAAAAAAAAATAAATAAAATAAATAAATAAATAAATAAATAAAAATACTTTGTAAAGCTACCCAGGTTACCAGGTTATTTTTGCCTTGAATTATCTGTGTATAATATTGTAATTATGTGTGAATGATTGCTTTAAGATAGTTCTTCTGACATGTTGTTGGCTCTATTACTCAGCAAATTTTTTTTCATACTGGTGATAATCTTCAAGCACAATTCCTATTATATCTGAAGTAAGGACGTCATTGAAAAGAAAGCACAAATATTTTTTTTAATTTTTAATTTTTTTGCTTTTATTTAAATTCCAGTTAACACACAGTATAATATTAGTTTTAGGTATATAATTTAGTGATTCAGCACTTAGATACAATACCCGATGCTCATCATAACCAGTACACTCCTTAATCCCTATCACCCATTTAACCCATCCCCCAACCCCCATGCCCTCTGGTGACCATCAGTTTGTTCTCTATAGTTAAAGAGTCTGGGGTGCCTGGGTGGCTCAGTCATTAAGCGTCTGCCTTCAGCTCAGGTCATGGTCCCAGGATCCTGGGATCGAGCCCCGCATTGGGCTCCCTGCTCAGTGGAGAAGCCTACTTCTCCCTCTCCCACTCCCCCTGCTTGTGTTCCCTCTCTCACTGTCTGTCAAATAAATAAATAAAATCTTAAAAAAAGAGTCTGTTTCTTGGTTTGCCTCTCTATTTTTCCCTTCTCTGATCATTTGTTTTGTTTCTTAGATTCCACATACAAGTAAAATCATACAGTATTTGTCTTTCCCTGACTGACGTATTTCACTCAGCATAATACTCTCTAACTCCAGCCACATCATTGCAAAATGGATAGACTTGATTCGTTTTGATGGCTGAGTAATATTCCATTGGATATATTCACCATATCTTCTTTATCCATTCATCTGTCAGTGGACACTTGGGCTCTTTCCATAGTTTGGCTATTGTTGATAATGCTGCTGTAAACATCGAGGTGCAGGTGCCCCTTCAATTCAGTATTTCTGTATCCTTTGGGAAATACCTAGTAGTGCAATTGCTGGATCGTAAGGTAGTTCTATTTTTAACTTTTTGAGGAAACTCCGTACTGTTTTCCAGAATGGCTACACCAGTTTGCATTCCCAGCAACAGTGTAGGAGGGTTCCCCTTTCTCTGCATCCTCGCCAACACTGTTGTTCCCCGTGTTGTTAATTTTAGCCATTCTGACTGGTGGAAAGCACACAAATTTTAAAAGATATCCAAAACATTATTTAGTCCCAGGTATAAAGGCATTTGAAAACATTAATGGATCTTCTACACCCTATTTCCTTCCTCTAAAATTTGTTTCCAGATTTCTGCTTAATTTATTGATAGGATTTGTTTTCATCCACAGAGGCCAGCAAGCTTGTCATGTCGTATGTAGCGGCCGTTTGTGGAAAAGGAGCAGAAGTGAACCAAGTCAAAGAACAGCTTTTACAGTCCAACCCAGTCCTGGAAGGTAGGATTTCCTGTGTACATCGGGTCAGTGTGATCCAGTTTGCAGGGCTCTTCAGGTACCTGGTGGGCTGGCAGTGGAGCTGGGGGGAGGCAGGGAAAGAGGAAGGTTCAGGCCCGGACCTGCAGGGCAAATGAGCTGTGTCCTAAGAACTCTTGGCTTCAGGTGCTTAAAGGAGGAAACAGTTTACTCATCCAAAAGGAGCTTTCCCACTTACATTCATTTTTTTTCCCTTTCAATTTTTATTTGAATTACTTCAATTTTGCCTAAAAATAATCACCTGATATTTGCATTTGACTTGATGGCTAGGAAGACCTTGGTGAAAAAGCGCCGCATGAGTGCAGTGCTATTTTATCATTTGGGATAACACCTGTGGCTGCTTATTTCTGTTGTCAGAAAGGCCGTGCCAGAGAAACATCTAAAGGACAGTTTTTTTCAGGATCACAGAAAGCCTAAACCTGTCTCTGGAGTTCAGATTCTATGGTTGGCCATCTGTGTTAGTTAGCTCAGGCTGCTCTAACAAAATACCATAGGCCGGGTGGCTTAAACCACAGATATTTGTTTTCTTACACTTCTAGAGGCTCAGGAGTCTAGATGAAGGTGCTGGCAAGGTAGGCCTCTTGGCTTGCTGGTAGCCACCATCTTGCTGTGGGATCACATGATCTCTCCTTTGTGTGTGGTGGCTGGGGGCAGGAACCCTGGTTGGCTCATGACCTCGTAGAACCCTAATTACTTCCCAAAGACCCCAACTCTAAACACAATCACATTGGGGTTAGGACTTCAACATAAAAATTGGTGGGGGACACATACATGGAGTCCATACTACCATCAGAAAAAGCCAGAGGTGAGTCCCCCTAAAGCCATGGAGGTTGGCATAAACCAAAGGCATAAACCATTGTTTGCTTTGGAAACAGTAAATCAGTCTTTCCCTATTGATGGCAAGTCCTTGATTTTTGCTTTATATTGTAAGCCTGTCTTTATTGTCACTCATATAGTTGTTGGGATAGAGTAGGGTTTCTCAACCTCATTTTGGACTGCATAAATCTCTGCTATGGAGTGCTGTCCTGTGCATTCATTGTAAGATGTTTAGCTGCATCCCAGGCCTCTACCCACTAGGTTCCAGAGGCACGCCTGGCCCTAGTTGTTAGCTCTGAAAATGTCACTGGACACTGCCAAATGTCAAGGGTCAGAACCAGCCCTGATCAGAGTCTTTGGTCTAGAAGAGTAGTTTGGTTTAACTCTTTGTTCACAGTCATGGAGGGTCAAGATTTAGCATGGATTAAAGCAGAACTGCTTTGGGGTGAGTAAGATGCCCCCCAGTGTGGAGGGACAGAGCCCTGCCTATTTTCTTTGTTACCTAGACCTAGCCCCTCCTTCCGCCTCTTCACCCCTCAGATAGTGAGATAAGACTAGTGAAAATACTTTAAGTTGTGAAAAGCAAAACCTGAAACACCTATTCTGTTGTTATACCAATCTTTCGTTCCCTTCGGTACCTTAACGAATAAAGACGCTATTACGGAAAGTGCTGTATCTTCATTTTATTGTTCCAGTATTTGACTTTTTGTTTACTTTCCCTTTTGCCTTTAAGTTAGGGTGCTGTACGTGTATTTCTGTATATGCTTATTTTAAGAACGCTGTGATCTAAAGGAGAAGCACTGTGGAATGCTACAGCTTGCATCTGTGATGAGAATCTGGCCCTTTATTTGATGGTATTTAGAACTAGGCCCCAGTGCAGGAAATGGAAGAAATGTCTGCTGTGGGCATGTATTATCTTTTATGGGAATGCTTTACTTTTTAGCTGGAACTGCTACTGTAAATGAACATTTAGAACAATGAACTTAAAAAAACAATTGAGGAATGTGTCTCAAGTGTTCTATAATGAAACACTTGTTTTTGATTCTGTGGCTCACAATAAAAGACTTTAGTGTTTAGAGCTGTGTGTGCAACTCAAGATTTGTTTGATGAAAAGATGGTTTATGGCGTGCAAATGGCCCCTTGAATAAAGTTTTTTTGAAGCAATTCCTTCACTTGCCCTTGACCTTCAAGCCACAATAAACTGTCCTTTATGCATCAGCATCTCAAGCTGGACTTTGGGGCTATGCAAGTTAGTTAACTTGGCCCCCCTACATATTCACACCCACCGGGAAGACTAGCCTGTTAAAACACGAGAAATGTCGTGGTCTTCATGACCACTGGGGCAACACTCAGCCTTTTCAGGGTTGCATTTATTAAAGCCTCTTAGCTGGTGGTGGACATGGATAATGATGTGAGCCTCTTCAGTAAGCATCCTTTTGAGTATTTCCTGTGTGCAGGTTTCCCCACTCAGTAGAGCCTCTCAGCTGATTTTCTATTAAGGAGAGAATTTGGCATCAGGGACCTACCAAACTATACCCCTCCCAACCTTAATCGCTGATACGAAGAACTTTCCCTGTGTTGACTTTGTAAATTTCTACTGAACTGAGCCGGAACCAACTATTTTTAAAAAATCAAAAACACAAAAAAAGCCAGCAAACGTGAAATATAACGCATCGGGTTTGGCTACTGAATATCCAAGTGAACTTCAACAGAAACCCACGGTCGCACCTTGATCACGCGACTGCTCTCAAAACTTGGATCAGCTTTTAGCCCTTGGTAACCATTTGAACTCCTGTTACTCTAATCTTCCCTCTGTTTAATGAAGCTATGGAGGCTTCCAGAGGTTTGATGCCTGGCTTCTTAATCTCAAGATTCATTTTTCTGGTTGCCACATTACTGAGTAGTCTTCTGTCCCTGTTAGCTGCAGCGGGCCCAGGGATCCTAGTAACAGCGGCGGGTGGGTTGGGGAGTATTGGGAGAAATGCAGAATTTCATGACCATCCCAGACCCATTGAACAAGATCCTTAGGTGACTGGTTTGCATGTTGAGGTTAGAGGTACACTGCTGGGCTTCTTCCAAAGCAATCAAACGGGGATCCTTCTGCTTATATGCCTTATATTTATTCAGCTTAATTCTCTGCTACTGTGGCCCAGATTAATTTGCCCCTACTTTGTGCACAAGCTTGGTGAAACAGACCTTTTTCTTTATGACGCCATGAACTACCTATATTGAACGGGAGCATTCTGTGCCTGGGGTGGCATCAACCTGTGGTTCTTAGGTGCCCTTATTTTCTTAAAAGGGACTCCTGTGGGAGACTGGGCTCCTCACAGCAGCTAAGTTTGGAATAAACTTGGATTCTGCATTATGGGCCCATTTGGTTTTCTTTCTTTTCTGGAAAGTTTCACTTAGGTCCGATGGGTATGAACTAAAGAAACTATGTAGTATTTTTAGCCTATTGGAGATGATGTTAGTTTCCAAATCTCTTACTCTTTCTGTATTTCACAGTTACATATGTAATCACATTTCAGTAGCTTTATTTTTAAATTAATTAAATAATTTAAAGTTTCTTGTGCCTTTTCCATCTGGAAACCTCATCAAGTTCCATGAAGCCTTTGATAATACTAAGTAGTCAGTCATCTCTGAAATAATCTTATTTACACTGATGGTAATGGTGGAGAATACAAGCCTTGCTTGCTATCCACTCAACTGACTACTTTTAAAACAGTAAAAGGTTATTTAATTAGACAAGATTCCATTTATAGTAATATTTGAAAAAATTCCATGAATCATAGGAATGACTCTCCTTTTCTATGAACTTGTCATAAGACGTGGAAGCTTTCTTAAGACTTGTGTTATGTTTCTATGGGAAGCTTGGACAGAAATGTCATTGCTGCAAGTTGTATTTTCTAAGATTTATAGCTATCAAATATTCATTTGCTTTAAATTTCTGCTTGAAATTATTTTTCTGTCAATTTTACCCATGCATCTGTTTCTTTCTTACTAGCTTTTGGAAATGCCAAGACTGTAAGGAATGACAACTCCTCTAGATTTGTAAGTATTTGTATAAGCATAAGTGTTAACACTAATATTTAGCTCATGTATGTTTAAACAACCAGTAGATGTTTAGTATTTCTTAATATACACATTTGAAAAATAAGAACACCCCTGCTGTTGAGACACAGAAAGTTCTCTAAGGACTACTTTTTGCTTTCTGGGATTTTTCTTTTTAATTCTTTTTGGAGTGACAGCCAGACTTTCATAGTTTCTTGTCATCTATCATAGAATTCCATGGGCAATTGAAAGGAGGCTCTTTAGAAGAACTCTTTACTTACCTGAGTTTTGGCATTTAGAAATCACAATTAAGAATCAGATTAAGTAGAAGGAAGGAGAAACCGGGTGTCAAGTTTTTGTACTCTACAGCTTTTGTCCTTTATTCAGTGGGACAAGGAAGGATGGAAGGGTACACTGAAACTTTACAGAGGTAAAAACTGCAGCTGATTGATGTTTCGAGTTTGGTTGAGTTGGAAAATGCTGAGTGCGGGAAGACACACCTTCGTGGTCTCCTCTCCCGGCTCTCCCCAGCATGTACTGCCCTCAGCAGCCCGCTGGGGTCTCTCCTGCTGAGCACGCGCTGTCCTGCTTTGGTCTTTATGGAGACACAGACATGGCCTGATGGCGGTTGGGGGAAGTGCGTTGAGTGTGATGGTGATACTTTGAAATTGGCCCCTTTTTTCTACAGTTTAACCTATCTTATAAATTTTATAATAAAAGGTCATTTACTTTATAAGCTCTTCTTATATACATTACTTGGGACCATTTTGGGTGATTTTTATGCTTCTCTGCCAGGGACCCTTCCTGCCCTTTCTCCCCATCACTTCTTTTAGTCTCCCTTTTTGCTTTTTTCTCGTTAGAGTTATCCAGTGCTCAAGGCAAGACAGTGACCTCAGGTAGAGGTAGTTTTAGTAGCTTGGAAAGTGGAGGGCTGAGGTTCCTAATTCCAGGACTGTAAATTTTTTCCATTGGATTAGCCCTTTACGTGGTTATAGCTGATTTGAGCCATGCCTGTTGTAACATGGCTAATCTCATTATATAAATAGACTTAGAAGCAAGGTGTGGGCAGATAGAAGTAATTCTAAGAGATCAAACTCCTTTGTGAAGACTTTTTTTTTTTTTTGCTTGTTGGAAATGTACACATACACTTTTTAAAAATGTCTAAATTATTTAGTCTATAGACTACAAAAATGCAGAAAACCATATTGCCTAAAGAGTCATTACTACTTTGTGATGTTTGAAATCTAGTGAAAGACTTGGCAGGTGATTTGGCTTAATAAGTAACTTGAAATCCTATTATAACATGGGTGTTAGGATACGAGATTAATACTTGATTATAGACTAAATCATTTCATACCCAGTTTTTAGTAATTTCTCTGCTTGGTGGTCTGTGACTTGATCAGTAATATACTCAAATCCACGTTATAATTTGACAGGACTCTACTATATTTACAGTCACTACTGTATAGAACAGTGGTTTATGTATTAAACATTTGTACTCTGGGGAAATTGCATTTCCTTTGTGTTTGATGAACTTCTTGATCTCTTCACTGAGCAGTGTGGTAGACGGTGGTGTGGTGGTGTAGTTACGCATGCTCATTGCCACTGACATATCAGACGAGTGTTCTCAGAGAGGTACCTCACATTGCTCTCTACCCCCCAAGTACCTCTAGTTTGACATATTGAACTTCTTTTTTTTTTAAAAGATTTTATTTATTTGAGACAGAGAGAATGAGAGAGAGAGAGCACATGAGAGGGGGGAGGGTCAGAGGCAGAAGCAGGCTCCCTGCCGAGCAGGGAGCCCGATGCGGGACTCGATCCAGGGACTCCAGGATCATGACCTGAGCCGAAGGCAGTCGCTTAACCAACTGAGCCACCCAGGCGCCCCACATATTGAACTTCTATTAAGGAAGTGACCCCCACTGTTTTTGAAAAGAGACATTTAAGGCTTTGGAAGTCACTATTCTCGACCAAGGGATTCAGGGGAGGGAAGAGGAGTAATAGTGGAGCGTCTACCATCTGCAGAGAGCCAAGCTAGGAGAGAAGGCATAGGGTCCGGAAAATTCCGTTACCAAACCTTTCATTCAGTAAGAATAAAAAAAAACCCGTACAATGTATTCATTTGTTTGAAACCTCTGGTTTTTGTTTTTGTTTTTTGAAAAGTTAATTACGCATGGGTCTCCCTGCACCTCCTCTTGCAGCCTACAGACCTTTCCCTACTGGCATCCAGAGTGATCTTTACAAACCTGTCTCACTGCTGCTCTTCTGAAAGCCCTCGGTGGCTCCTCCTTGCACCTGGAGTGCAGTACAGGCTCCTCCCAGAGCTTCCCACGCCGGCCTGCCTGAGCGGTGGCCGGCTCTGCCCCGCCCCGCCCTTGCACGCCCCGCCCTGCCCTTGCACGCCCCGCTCCGCCCTTGCACGCCCCGCCCCGCCCCTGCAGCCCCGCCCCACCCTTGCACGCCCCGCCCCTGCACGCCCCTCCCCACCCTTGCATGCCCCGCCTTGGCAGCACAGGCCTTTGTGACAGGAGCACTGAGCGCCTTCTTGCCTTAGATCTTTGCAGTTGCTGGTCCTCCTGCATGATGTGCTCTGCGTCCAGATCGCTGCATGGCCACTGTCCTGCATCATTTAGGTCTCACCTCAAGTGTTACTTCTATGATGCCTCTTCTAGACTCTGATTTCATCGTGCTTTTAACTTTTTCAGGCACTCGTTAAACTCTGGAAAGATTACATTCACTTTCTCTGTTTCTCTCTGATCGTGGACCTTAGAGAGGAGGAGCCATGGGAGCAAGGAGCTCGGCCTTCTTGTGTCATAGAACGGTGCCTGGTGTCATAGTAGATACTCAGAAAACATTGACGAATGAATATTTTTAAGAAGCTTATAGACGAGTCAGAAAAAAATGGACATGTCTAAAAGTAATTATAACACAACACATAAAATAGTAAGTTCCCCATGAGTAAGTTCCAAAAATAGCTTTATGGAAATTCCGAATAGAGAAGCTGGAGGAGTCTGGGGCAGGGGGCAATTCTGAGTGGGCCTGTAAGATTGAAATGTGCCAAAATCGAGTAGAAAGCCAGGAGAGCTGGTATGGGGAAGCCGAGGAGAGAGACCAGAATGGACCTGCCCTGGTCCATGTCAGTGGTGGGACAAGAGGATCTGTGAAGGGAGCCATGGGCCAAAGGCCTGGAGAGATGGGTCGGGGCCTCCCCTGGAGGGCTTCGAGTATCAGGTTCAGGGTCTTGGGTTTTATTTTCTAGGCAGTGGGAAGGCATTGGTCTTCTCTGAGAAGACTCATGACAAGCTCATGGGAAGAATACCATTCCAAGATCATCTGAATTCTCAGTGCTGTCCTTTCGTTTATCCCTGGTCAGCTTCCTTTCCCACTCTGTACGGGGTTTATCGTACTGTCGGCAGAGCCCCTATCCTTTACTCTCAACTGATGACAGGAGGCTTACTTCGTGGAAATCATTGTCATCAGCACCTTGCTCCTCCTCCTCATCCACGTCCTCAGCTTTGGGGCCTCACCTGTCCCTGAATCTGTAGAGACACCCTTCTGTCACACTGGGAGAGTCTCAACTCCCATCTTTTGCTAATCCCTCCACCTGTGCTCTGGATCTGGTGACTTCCTCTGTCCAGGAAGCACCTTCCATCAAAATCACCTCCTCTTATATGGTCAACCTCTGACTCTCCTGTGAAGTTACTCTTTCTCCCCTCCTTAGCATAGCTATCTACTCGTTTGCCTGGACTTTCTAATCACAGCCCTGCTCCTTTCTTAACCTCCTACGTCAAACCGGGATCTGTCATGGTGACTCTCTGGGGAGCTCTCAGCTCTGCTTACTCTGCCCGATTTTGCTCACTCCTGCTTAAAGCCATCAACATTTCTCCCATGACTCCTGCCACCTCCTGTCAGCTGTGTCTGGTTTTGCTCCTTTCCAGTCCATCCCACGTTATCTAGGGTGATCTTGTAAATAGGCAAGTCTGATCATGGCTTCCTTGTTTAGAATCTTTAATGACAGGACTTTGCTGTCAGGAAAGTGTCTTGATGCCATGAGGTGTGCCAGCTTCCCTCACCAGCCTCACAGATACCTATTCTTATGGCCCTCCTTCCTGCTGTCTCGCCTTCTTGCTGCCTGACTTAACCCTGATACTTCACATTTGAGCTGGGGTGGACCTCAGCCTTTGTCTCCTACTCTTCGTGCATAGCAAGCACCCTGCCTCACTGTAGGATCTGTCTCCATACACAGTAACGTCCTGTTTATCTGGCTCAATTCCCTTCAGGCTGGAAGTTCCTTGAGGGCAGGTACTATGCCTTGCTTTCCCTTGTGCCTACTTTAAGTATCTAAGAAATGCTTGGTAGACATTTGCTTAATGAATAAGAGAATACTTTTGAAAAGGACAGGTGAGCCTTGACAATGAAGAAAAGAAAGGCAAGAGAGCATGTATAAGCTAATAAAAGGTCACAGACCGCATTGTTGACTGAGTGCCGTATAATCACGTTTCTGACCCCCTATGTTTATTTTGAAAATAGAAGGCGTTAAAGTAGTCATTCTTTGGGAGACTTATTTACAAGCCATCTATGTGATTATTACTAAAGTAGAACATGAAACAAAAGCAAAGACCACTTATTAGACCCAACACATCCTTTTTCAAACAAAAACCAGCTGTCAGGGTTGTTCTGTTACGCTTGTTACTCTTTAACTAGACAGTTATAGACCAGTTCTTTCAAAATCACAGTATGAAACTCCACGTGTGTTTCTGTGTGTTTAAGATACCATCTATAAAATGTAATAGGAAACTGGGATATATGTATTACTGTATAATCTAGATCAAAAGCCAAAGAGAGTGATAATGGTCAGTCTTCGATTCCAGATTGGTCACAATGTATAAGCATGCATTTGATTTGAGTAGATATAAAAACAGAACTTTATGTGTTCCATTCTATCCACTGTCCAGTATACTTGGAGTTTCTAGCCATGACTTAAAACACATTTTGCTTATAAAAATGAAATAATTTATATTCCCAACTAGTGCATATACAAGGAATACTTACTTTTCCCAGTTTTTATTCTTGAATTGAATACACACACACTCTTGAGACATTTGAAACACGTATCTGAAATGAAAAAGTCACATGCTGGCTAAGATCTATTCCTAAATTAGCAACATGATATGTTAGCTTTGAGCTAATGTGGTATTTAGTATAAATTATTTATGGAGGCATATTGTTTTGCCTCATGGTTACATAAATTGTGTGTTAATTACATTTGAACAAATGTGTAAAGTGTTAGCATGCTGTTCTCTAAGAAGATATGCTGACTGAATATTTTGAGGTAATCTTGAAAACTCACAAAGTCTTTCTTTGGCAGGGCAAATATATGGATATTGAATTTGATTTTAAAGGCGATCCACTGGGAGGAGTGATAAGTAACTGTGAGTATTTTCCTTGAATCCTTTTAGAGAAGTTCAGAATAGCAAAACATATATTAGAAGATTTAGGATAATTGAGTCTTTAAGAGATAGACATAAGACTATAATTTCTTTTCCTTAGACAATGCGTTTCAGACTATGTGTTAGACTATAGTGTGAGCATGCATGTAAGCTGGTGGAGGGGCAGAGGGAGAGGGAGAGCGAATCTCAAGCAGACTCCTTGCTGGAGCGCAGAGCCCGACTCAGGGCTCTATCTCATGACTGTGGGATCATGACCTGAGCTGAAATCAAGAGTTGGACGCTTAACCAACTGAGCCATCCAGGCGCCCCTCCTAAATCTTTTTTAAAGATCTCTTAAAGTCTTTACTGTTGAAAATCTTTAAAATTTTGCTAAACAAATAAGAATTAGTCCAACTGTATTTTATGTTCTATAGGTTTTTAAGTCAATTCATTAATAAAGGATCCTCTAGTGGTTATTTTCTTTAACAAAATTATTTTATGATTAAAAATAAAATATAAATAGTTGATTTTAATTTAATAACTTTTTAGTAACTTTTTGGGTAACATTTGCTCAATAAAATGAGTGGACTTGTACTTCACATTTTATTGTGGGAAATTTTGCTTGTCTTTGTGTATTTACATCATTGAAATGTGGTAAACCTGGTAGGTAGAAATACAGATTTCTTAGCCTCCTTAAGTCATGATTGGTGATTATGGAAATGAAATGTTTTTGTCAAAGGTAAAAAAATGAACAGTGTCTGGCGAGTCTGCTGAACAGCCCCAAGTCCAGAGTTCTCTAAAGTGGGTGTGATGGTATTTGTAAATATGGCTTTGTCAACAGTACTTTGCACCCGCGGTATGTGCGGCCCGCCCTGAAGCTTCTGCTTCTGCTGATTTCGTAGTTGATTTGTTTGGAAGATCGAAGATGACACCTTAGGGTTTGTGCACGTCCTCCTGGAACCACGGCCTGGTCATCCTCTTGAATTCTCCTGTGATTTTTGGGGCCACACCACGGAACCTCCCATCACTGCTGGCCTCCTCACCACCCAGTGGTGCTATTGGGATTGAAAAAAAAAAACCTAAGTTTGCACTAGAAAAAAAGTAATGAATTGGCTCAGGTATCCAAAGCAATGCTCATTAGATTTGTTACAGCAGTGCAATTCCTTCTTCAAAAGAAATTTCATGCTGAACCCCAAATAAGAAATAGAGAAAACAAGATCTGACCTGGTTGAAGAGAAGATGAGTAGCCAGAACCCCTTGGCCCCCAGGTGGCCCCTGAGATCTTTGCTGATGAACTCTAGAACCAGAGGACTGCCGTTTGAAATCAGTGTTTTAAGTGATTTGAGGAAAGTATGCAGCTGATTTTTTTTTTTTTTTAAGTTTTTAAAACACGATTCATAGAGAAACCTAGGGCTAAAGTTTCCTCATCTTTGAAACAATGGGATTGAACTGGATGAACTCTTTGGTTCTTCCTGTTTCCACTCTAATGTAGTTCGTAAATAGTTTAATATTCCATTTTAGTTTCCACATTGTGTGCCATGCATTGGGACCAGCCATATTTGTAAAAATATATAATTGTTCAAGAAGGGTTTGAAGAGAAAGCTTTACTACGAAATGAAATTGGCTGGGATAGTGCTACTTAGGTTATGTGTCAAATATGGAAGCAAAAGTACTCCTGCGAACCGGATGTGATATAACCAGAAGCACTGAGGACCAACCCACCAAGCTTCCTGCATGATTGTGAGGGAAGAGGTGGGCCTCAGTTTTAAGACCACCATTTTAAGGAAGGATTAACTTTTATTCTGAAAGATACTCCTAAGTCGTTAACACTTAACTTTTTACAAGACGGATTAGTTCTCATTATTAATTTAATACACTGTTTTTTAAATGAGGGTAATGCATCTAAACATTGTGGAATGATTGAATTATAATTGCTTTTGAGGACTCTAGGAAAATATTTAAGGATTACTTTCTTGTAAATTTTAGAAAATAACTTAGGTTTTACATTTTGAAGTTTAAGTTCCAAGTAGAAATGTCTTCCTGCCCCCTAACTAATTCTTGCAGTATCCATGGAGAATAAATATTAAACACTCAGTTCTTTTCCAGTTAAGATTAATATAACATCATGAATGGATTTCATATGGTGTTTGTTACCGTTTGTTCCCACAATGAAATTATATGGAAATCTGTGGTAGTGGGAACACCCTGTATTTTAGAGTACCCTTTGCTTTGGGAAGGAAAGGAGTACGTTTGCGGTAAGAGCAGGAAATTTCACCCTGTGTAGATACAGGACTGACTCATAGGTGGTCAGTGGGAGTTGCTGTGCGCTGGCTTCCGGGGTGTAGAGCAATGGGCAAACCCATTCTTGTCCTCTGCAAGCTGCCGAAAGTCAGCTTCTTGGAGTCTAGAAGGGAAGAAAGGACATGCCATTTTGTGGGAAGTGTGTTTTGTCTCGATTTCCAGCAGCCGTGTAGTAACAGCGTAGGTTGTTGTCCGTTGTACTGATCACCTGGAAGAAGACACACGATCACTCAAGCCAGCTGGGTTGCCAGGGAATTTAAGAGAAAGCCCAGTAACTTTCTCTTCCTAAAAGAGGTGTGCCCGAAAACAAGTCTTGAATTCACCTGAAAACCATGTATCCCTGGAGTTGGTACCATTCGGCCAGGGGTGTTGCAAAAATAGAAAATGACACAGCTGCTTCAGCACAGAAGATACAGTGTGGAAGCACATCTAGCAGGTCTTGGCTTCTGTGAGATAATATTGCTGCTACTTTGTTAATGCTTGTAAGTATCATAAGATGTATGCATTTATATTTGAGGATTCGGGGCCTAGTGTTATGAACTAGAAACCTTGGACACCTGTTGCTTTAATTGGTAGTCGTAGGCACTTTCTTACAGCTGTGGCACTTGATGGCAGTTTTCACTGCGGAGAAAATGCGGTACAAGTCTCTGGGGATTTTATCTCCTAAAAGGAGAACAGCACAGAGGCAGATATGCTGTGAAAAAGCCTTACGATTTCAGGTGGCATATATACCTGTCCTTCCAGGTTAAAGCAGGAGGTATGGCTTTCCTGTTCACGGTAGGGTATCAAGAGCCTCCTGTCATACCTGATACACCGTAGGTGCTCAGTAAATGCTGAGGTGAGGATAGAATTGGTTATATATAGGCAGGCCCTCCCTTTCCCTGCTCCATTATTTGGGGCAAACCTATGATGTTACTTATGCAACTCTTCTCATGTGGTTTTTAATGTCTAAACAAGACAACAAGTGACTCATTTTTCTGTGCCTCCATTTCTTCATCTTTGAAATAGGATAATAATATTACTGATCTTATAGGGTTATGAAAAGGTGTAAATTATTTGTTAACATCTAAAGTGCGTGGAATGGTGCCTGGCACCCAGTAAACATTGAATAAATGTTTGCTTTTTTTTTTCATTATTATATACTTACGGCTTATGGTCTCCAGCCCCTCGCCAAATATATGTCCTATAAGGACAGAGACTTAGTTTGTGTGGCTCATTGCTGAATGACAGCAACAAAAACAGTCTGACACCTGAAATATATTTCTTGAATTAATTAATAACTACACAAGTACACAATGAATAATAAGTGACATAACTGTGACATAGAAAACTTTATTGAGAAATAAAACTCCTGCTTTATTGGATAATTTTATCTGAGTATTTAAAACAATTTTTTATTGAGCTGTAATTGATGTACAACATTATGTTAGTTTCAGGTGTACCACATCATGATTTCATATCTGTATACATTGCAAGATGATCACCACAATAAGTCTAGTTACCATCCATCACCATACATAGTTACAAAAACTTTTTTTTTCTTGTGATGAGACTTTTAAGGTCTGCTCTCTTAGCAACTTTCAAACATGCAGCAGAGTATTATTAACTATAGTTGATATGCTGTACGGTACATCCTCATGACTTATTTATTTTATATGTCGAATATACTATGCTAATCATTTTTAAGTGCTTTTTCTAAATCCCAGAAAGGCAGCAGAATTATTGGTATTCAAACTTCATCTGTCACTGCCTTCTCTTTTCAGCTTGAAAGAAATAATATCTTGTGAATTATGAGGGAAAGCAAGTGTTGAAATTAGTCTACCTATTAATACAGCCCAGTAAACCACTCCAAACTTAGTAGAGTAAAACAGTGGCCCTCTTTTATGCTGTTGGATGCTGTGGGTCAAGAATTCAGATGGGGCACAGTAGGGTTGGCTTGTCTCCATGATACATGGGGCTTCAGCAGGGAAGACAAATGATTGGGAATGACTTGCATGAGTGAATGCTGGAATCTTCTGGAAGCTTTATCGTATGTCACATGTCAGGCTCCTGGGCTAGGATGATTCAAAGTGTGTGCTGAGTTGGGACTGTTGACTAGAGCCACCTATATGTGGCCTCATGTGGTTTGGGCTTCTCACAGATGGCTAGGTCCTGAAGGAGAGTGTTCCAACAGGAAACCATCCTGATAGAGAACCAAGAGGAAGCCTGCAGTAGCCTGGGAGATCAGACAGTGTCACTTCTGCAGAACTCCATGAAGTCAAAGTCAGCACAAGCTTGCCCAGAGTTGGGGATGGGGCATGAAGATTCCACCTCTCAATGGGAAGAGTGTCAAATAACTTGTGACCATTTTAAACAGCCTCAATCTGATGGGTTGTTTTCAGAAATGGTCACAATAATCTCTCCCCTTGTGTCTACACCCTTGGGTAGTCCTCTGTCTCAGTGACTCAGAGTTTGGCCATGGGATTTATTTTGGTCCATTGAACAATTAGTAAACATGGCACAACCAAAGACTTGAAAGTTGGTCATATATTGGAGCTTGTCCTCTCATGCTCCTCTTGGGAACGCTCTCCTTACCACCATGCGAATGAACCTGGGCTAGGCTCCTGGATGGTGAGAGACCACATGGAGTGAACCACCAGAGGTAAGGGTGAGGGCACCTGAGATCAGCCAGCTGCTGGCAGTCCGCCAGCCTGTGAGCAAGCCCAGGAGAGATCAGCTGAGCTGGCTCAGACCAGAACTACAAAGCTGATGCTCAGACTCATGAACTGATAAATGGTACTGTTCTAAGCTGCTAAGTGTTGGGACAGTTTGTTGTGCGGCAAAAACTAACTGATTCAGAGGTCCAATAGATAACCTACTTTCCTACCCCCGGTTTGGCATCATGAGAAACAGGCACAGGAATCAAGCTGGAGAGGAAGCAGCTTTATTACTGTGAGAAGTGGCTTTTGGTTTCTCGCGTATGCAGGTGTGCTGGGAGCCTGGAAGTTAGGCAGGCATTGACAGCCTTAAGGAGCCTGGAAGTTAGGCAGGCACTGACAGCCTTAAGCAACCTCTGACCTCCTCCTGTGCGCAGTGCTCCAGTTCTCTTAGACCGCGCCGGTGAGCAGAGCCAATTGGGAATACGGCGTGGGGACCTAGAGGGCTGAACTGTATGTGCCTGCTCATTTCCCTGTCTCAGTCGCCCTGCTCAGAGATGTCCTTCCTTCTGCCCAGGTGAGGAGTGAGTAAGGGGCTGAGAGAGGCGAGGGAGTTAGTCTAAGGAGAGCCTCCCACTAGGAATCAATAGAGCAGGAGGGAACATCCACCCCACTCACAGGGCAGATGGGAGATGGAGCGAATCTCTTGGAATTCCTCTTCTAGATTTCTTTTGAATTTATGATGCAATTGGCTTGCACTTTTATGTGCTGTCTCATGACATGTTTGTATATATGACACATCCATGCCATTTGTAGGATATGGAATACAATTGTACTCTTTTATTTTTATTTTTTATTTTTTATTTTTTTTTAAGATTTTATTTATTTATTTATTTGAGAGAGAGGATGAGAGGAGAGAGAGAACACATGAGAGGGGGGAGGGTCAGAGAGAGAAGCAGACTCCCCGCCGAGCAGGGAGCCCGATGCGGGACTCGATCCAGGGACTCCAGGATCATGACCTGAGCCGAAGGCAGTCGCTTAACCAACTGAGCCACCCAGGCGCCCCCAATTGTACTCTTTTAAATGGTTTGAGATTTATAGCTTTGTTTTTCCTTTTATATCATATCTTTGATGTTATTGATGACAAGTTAGGAGCAAAACGGCTTGTTGGAACACTCCCTAAAGGAAACTCTGCACTGCTTTGTTTTCTGAGAATACATAGAGATTGAGGTAGCATTGGAGACTAGCCATACATGAGTCATTTCTCAACAGCTAGTCAATATTCATCAATAAACAGTGTCTGTTTTTAACCTGTCTTCTTTAGGATCAAAATTCACCGAAAACAAAGACAATGCATTGTCTAGTTTATAACACAGGGCTGGGCTTTCTTAGTGCTTCAGTATTCAGAGTGCTCTAATATTCAGAAGACAGAAATAATCCACCATTGGTTGTGAAGTATCCTTAGCAATAAAACAAATTTCAAAGAGCAGTGCTGTTACTCTGTAGTGGATGGCTTTGTATAAAAATGGATGCTTTCCTTCATCTCAATTTTACTTCGGTGGTTTTTCTATTACAAAAATATGTTTACTGTGAAAAAAGACTATTTGTTTGCCACGAAACAAGATTATATACAAATACAGAAGACATCAGATATTAAATATGTCTAAATTAATTAGGATAATATATCTAATAATATGATACTATGGCCTATATTTCATTAATTTTATTTCAGGGTTGGAGATGGAGTTTTAGATTCAGACATGTACATATATGAGTAAATTTTTAATTATTAAACATTAAATTTGTTAGGAAGAAATCTGTTGTGAAAATACGTATATATGCTATAGGTATATAAACAGATCCTAATAAAAACCAGTTGTTGATTAAGTAGATAATAAGCCAACTTTTCCTGGTGTTTTAAAGCCCCAATTAATGTTTCATGTGCAGACACCAGACACCTTTTCACAGCTTCCCACGGAGCAGGTGCAGCTATCGTTAGAGCTGATTTTATAACTTTAGGATACTGACTTTGGAGTGAAACTTGAAGCTGATTTCTTAAAAATTCCCATTTTTTTTGGTGGAGGTGGAGGTAAGGGAAAATCGTAATGTCGTGGCATGCCAGGTGGTTCACATGTCTCACAGCCATTGACCCGCAGGTAGATGGAGCTCCATGTGATGCCCAGGCTGAGAGAGAGCCCCGTGGCGACTGTTCACAGGTGCTCTGGTTCACCGTAACACACGTGTGCAGTGAGTGCTTTGTAAGAAGACCTTCGCCCTTTTTTTTTTTTTTAAGATTTTATTTATTTATTTGAGAGAGCACAAACAGGGGAAGGGGCAGAGGGAGAGGCAGAAGCAGACTCCCCGCAGAGCAGGGAGCCCGATGCAGGGCTCGATCCCAGGACCCTGGGACCATGACCTGAGCCGAAGGCAGACGCTTAACCGACTGAGCCACCCACGTACCCCCACCCCGTCTTTTTGACTTTGAAATTTGTTATTAGTGAAACTTCCTGATTGTCAGTCAGCCTTGAGGGTTTTGTTGTCTATTTCCAGAAAAAGTAGAGGGTTGACTTTGGAGTGTATGCCCTACTACATGAGCAGACTTAAGCTCATAGTCCGTTTTCCACTGAGACTGCCATCGGTTGTGCGAACACACCGGTTACTTAGATTGCAGGCCCATCGTTTTTGCTAAAGCAGCAGTGAAGGGGCATACATTAATTGGAAAAGCCTAAATGCCGCTCAAACACTTTTTTCATAATATTTATCTTTGAGCAACTGGAGAGGAGCACAGGATCTCTGGGGCTTGGTCAGAGTTGTGCATCATGGTGCTTCCGTTGTCATTCCGGTCTTGGCAAAACTGAGACCAAGCTGATTATTCTTTTTTTTTTTTTTTCAAGATTTTATTTATTTATTTGACAGAGAGAGACACAGCGAGAGAGGGAACACAAGTAGGGGAGTGGGAGAGGGAGAAGCAGGCTTCCTGCTGAGCAGGGAACCCAATTCAGGGCTGGATTCCAGGACCCTGGGATCATGACCTGAGCCGAAGGCAGACGCTTAACGACTGAGCCACCCAGGTGCCCCCAAGCTGATTATTCTTTAAGCCTTGGACTTGGACTGGTTTTGGTTGGTTTTTTTTTTTCAGGAAGGGAGACAATACATAAAATAAATTGGATCAAACTATCTAATCTTTCATCTGTTATATTCTAAAGTAATGTCAAGTTTTTTTCTTCCCAACTGCTACTTATCTTGCTATTCCTGTGCCAGTTAAAAGACTTCCTTCTCTAGCAGGTGCAAATATGGACCTTTTACTCCTTTCATGTCTTGTACTGTGGGGAGGTTGGCCTATGCTGTGCACAGGCACGTGTCCCTGCCCTTGACTAGTCACATTAGTAATTAGTCAAAACCAGGATACTAATTAATATGAACTTAAATTGACATTTTGAGAGGGAAATGTATCTGCATTGGAATACACAGAGACTTATACTCTCTTCTCTACTAAATGCTCGGCATATCCTGCACTCTTCTTTACTAAATCTTGTTAGCAGAGGCTCAGTCAGTGGTGGCAGAAGCGTGTAAAGCCACAGGGAAGGCTGAGCCAGTGTTTGCTTTGACTAATTCAGGGGAACATTCAGTAAATTAAAATGGGCAGGTGGCAAGTCTTTATATGTTCTGTACTTGGAGTAATTATTTGATATGGCTTCGTACTCTTAGATTATGTTGGTGCATGCCCATTAAAAATGAATAGGGAATGGTTTTAAGCATTAGTAAATTATTTTGGGGCAGACCTTTTCCCTGATTACTCTTCTACCTGAAAGCTTGTAACGTACGAGAAAAGTCATAAAGACATGAGAGGCTCTAGAGTAATAGACTAAGCATTTTAGGTGCTAAAACCTTCAACTGCCTTTAATAAAAGTTTTCTCATTTTGTGATTGAGTTGCTTAGGTGAAATCAGTGTTTATGGATTTTGCATTCTTTTTACTGGAAAATTACAAACTGTAACTTTAGTCACCTAAAGCTTTGAATTCTGGCTCTTGTCACTTGGTAACAATGTGATATGAGCCTTGTTTACTCATCTATAAAATAGGGATTATAAAACCAACCTCAGGGGAGGTGTTTGGGGCCGAATATGATGATGAATGAAAAGCACCAAATGCATAGCAAAAGGTCAGTGAAAGTTCCTTTCCTCCTTCCCCTCTGCACCTTTCCTTTTAAACACCTCATATTATGCTTCACGTTTGAATGTGATGGTAATCACTGATCATATCAGCATGTGTGGTTCAAGAAGTACATTGGCCAGCATTCCTTTCCACACTGTGCACATATGAATATTCTTCTTTAACCTGGTGGCTGATGTCTGCTGAATCTTCTAGCCATTGCTGTTTCAGACTCTCCACTTTCTGTGAGCATTTGTCCAAAAAGTGCCAGACCTGAGGCTGGCCAGAGTGTGCCTCTCGTGCAGGGTGGCTGTGTCATGCGTTGAGGGCATTATTGAATGTCTTGAAGTACCACGGTTGGCTTGTTAGAATGTGATTGGATGAGTGCCATTGAACAATTGTCATCATGATTAAGGTGCCCCTGTGAAATGAGAGGACTGTGTGGCAGAACTCCTACCGCTATGGGAAGAGCCTGGGGGTTCGTGGGCTTTGACCCCAAATGCATAGTCATTCTGCCTTCCTCACTCCATTTCCTGCTCTCTCTTGAGGAACTAGGCATCCCACCTTGGAAAGAACTGCTGCTGTTGATTTGGGTGGTGGGAGTTGTCAGAGCGTGTGTGACTCTTGTAGGCCATGAGGGAGAAGGTCTTCATATTTGCAGTTGGTGCTGGGTGCGTTTCTAGATTGTTCCCGGCACGTAGTGGGTGAGCATTAAGCGAGCTGACTGAAGGAATTGTACATGAACAGATAAAGTGAACTGTAGCATTTGTTTATATTTTTCACGTAGTTGAGTTACTTCCTTCTAGACTTGAGGAATTTCCTCTAAAGATTAGCTTCCCAATGAAGAATCTGCCCGTGCTCTGTGGATTTTTTCTTCTAAAACTGCCTGTACCCCTAGGACCCCACAGGATCTTGGTCACATGCTAATAAGTACAGTCATACTGCGTTTTTATCTTCCCTGCTTATTCTGCCTTCTGCTTTGTATGTCAGTCTTTACTTACAAACCGAAACATGCAGTCCTTCGAGATGATGAATAGTACACGATCCCTTCTTTTCGACATTTTGTCTCACTCGTGCTTTTCGATTTCTGTTTTCTTTCTTTTTGCTAAATATGAAGTCTTCGTGATTTCTGTGTATGATTTGAGGGCATTGGCAGTCATCCAAATGAAATGAGAGCTGGAGATGAAAATTGAAACTCTAGAGCATCCTGTTCTTATCATTTTTGAATTTACGTATTTTTGTTCTCGTTTTTAATTTTATGTGTCCTTGCAACCCATCTCTTCATTCTTACAAGTGACCTCCGGTATTGGGAGGCCCCTAGGACTTCTCATTTCATCAAATCTGCACTCTTTATCTCTCCCTAAGCTCCTCTTTACATGCTAGTGTGGATTCCAGAAACACACACTGAGAAGTTCAGTGACCGTTCCCAGAGAAATTGCACATCTCTCCCTCATTCCTTTGATAATGTTTAGATTTCAACCTGATTAGAAATCAAATGTGTCTGTTCTCTAGAGTTAATAATGGGATCACTGATTCAGAATTTTACAACTCAATTTGGCTTTTGCCTGCAGGATCTAGACCCTCTTTATATCACTTTTATATAAGCAGGACTTCAGGTGAAATAGCTCTGCTATTGTACTTTGGCATCTCTTGTATATTGCCACAATGGCTCTTTTCTGGTTGGTTGGCTTCTTTCTTCCTCCTTTTTTCCCTCCCTTCCTTCCTTTCTTCAATTTTGGATAAAAGTTTGAAAACTTGATAAGACATCAAATTATTGGGTGAAAAAGTATCTGGAACCAAGGAAAGTATGCTGCCAAATAACAACACCAAATTCCATGAGATGAAAATCACCTTTCATTCTCTAAGACTTTGAAATATCCAGAAAATATACTTCCCTTATCCCAGGTGGGCAGGGTGTATGGATATGATGAGGTGGGCCTTGCATTATATCAGATGGCCTGATTTCAAATCCTACTTAAACTCTTGGACTGTTTTTTTCATCTGTTAAATAATATTTGATAAAATGGCTACGAGGATTCAGTGAGATAATGAGATATAAAGCACTTAGCACATAATAAGATCTCAGAAACACTAACTTTATAATTATTAAGTGGATTCATAACTGAATGGCTGAATTCCATTGCTTAGCTTTGTAATGCTGTGTTTTGAAGAACTTAATGTCCTCACATATTACATAAAACCAAGAGAACCTTAATATACAAACTGTATCGTTTTCTTTAATCAGCTCGTCGAATGTATTGTTGAACTTATTTTGCATATTCACTGTTGTATGACAAGAACCTGGTTTGTTTAACTTGGTGATCTTAGTTGGAGCTGGGCTTCTTCCTGAAGGAAGAACGGAAAATTTAGCTTCTGTTACTATTTCATTAATACAAAACAGAAAGTGAAAAAGAAAGTGAGGGGGGTGGAAGAGAAGAACTACGCTGGATTTGAAAGCAAAATTAACAATATACGATGATTTGACTCTTCTCTTTAGATCTTTTAGAGAAGTCTCGAGTTGTGAAGCAACCAAGGGGTGAAAGAAACTTCCATGTGTTCTATCAGCTGCTCTCTGGTGCCTCTGAAGAGCTCCTCAGTAAGTCCCTGTGTCTGTGCTTTAATTTTTAGTGTCACAGCATTTCCCAAAACATTCTTTTTCATGTTCTTAAAAATGTTCCATGCCTGTGGTTGAAGTGCAGAACATGGTCTGTTTGCTCCTGTCATCCTGCCCCAGTATTTGTTTGCTCTGTATCCCTGTACCTCACCAGATGCTGTGCACAGGTCTCAGAAGGCTAACTCAAAGAGCTAACTAAATATTAGGGAGGTGAGGGGGAGGGAATCATAAATTTAAACAATAAAATGGAAGTATATGATTGTTCCACTCAGGAAGAAGAAATTAACAGGGAGCAGTAGATGAAAACAACTATAAAAAAAAATTGCTCAGTGAAAATTAAACATAGTGGGAAAACATTTGTAATTGATAAAAGAGTTAAAAATCTGACCTTTGGCTATTTTAGGGAATTAATATAAGTCTATCAGAATAGTATCCAATAAGCTAAGTGATGAAATTTTTGAACAAATAGTCCAAATGGGAACTATGGGAAGTAAATGACATTTGGGGAAGAATCATCCTCACTGATAATCAGCAAGCATAAACCAAAAGCACTGATACATTCGCTGTACATATATTAGCAGAAGTCACAAAAAAGGACTAACCTGGCAGAATTATCGGGCCCTGGTCTGCTTAGAGCTTGTGGGTGTCACTTCCAAGTGAGGACTTCTTCCTGGGGACTAGTTAGCAATCCAGAATAAGTCATGAAATGATCAGAGCCCACTGCCCAGGCGCACCATTTTTTTTGGAATAGATCCCAATGAAGTAATTCAAAAGAATCCAAAGAACACTTTATATGAAGACCTTTATCACTGCTCTCGTGTCCAATGGCATGGGAATCACTTGGCAGACCTCATGTGTTACAATGAAATAGTGCATTGAAGATGGTTAAGTTATAAAAATATGGAAGGGGCCTTACTATGAATAAATGTAAAAAAAAAAGCAGTTTGAAATATGTACAACAGTGGTGTAAAGGTAGATTTTAGAAAAATGCTATTAGTATTTGGGTATCAATTTTTGTTCTGTTGATTGAGTCCCTAATATGAAAGTCGTTTTATCTGGAGGTCTTAAGGAATGAGATATTAAAGATGCTTAGATTTATTGAAGTAACTTACCAACTTGTATGCGTGATTCAATAGATAAACTTACACTCGAGCGGGATTTCAGCAGATATAACTACCTAAGTTTGGACTCTGCCAAAGTTAATGGAGTGGACGACGCAGCAAATTTCAGAACTGTCAGGGTAAGCAAGATACAATCCTTTCATTATTCTTTAAAATGGGCAACACTGTATATTGCTCATTTGGAATTGATAACAATTCTGAGTTTTCTCAGAGGTCTAACTCATGCACCCTAAGGTTTTAGAATTGCACAAGAATTTCTTGTATTCTTATTAAAATTATACAATATTGTGAAGGCCCACGCTTTCCTAGAGCATGCGATTTTACTATTTATCAAAAGGAGCTTTCTTACTCTATTATCCTGAGTCTTTTAATGCTGTATTTAAATCATATATTTTCATGGTGATTGCTTAGTAGTTAATGTCCAGCTGTGAAAACTGTCCTAGGAAAGCATTAAATGAATACTGTTTTTGAGACAGAAAGTCATGTTTTTATATATTTTTCCACAAATCATATGTAAGCCAGAATGATTGGCATTTCATGCTCATTAGAAAATAGATTATTTTAAACACTATCCTAACTTTGAAAATTACTCCTAGTAGGACATGCTATTGTAACTGTACTTCACTTCCGAATGGGACAGCTGTGGTGGTGAGGAGGCGGGGGAGGAGGTCAGATCAGCTGAAACAGGACTGGCATCAGTTCATCTTCACGGCTGAGTGAAAATGACGTGGGGTTCTTTCCTGCTCTATTATTGTATATGTTTGAAATTTTCCATGAGAAGAAATGCACATGACTCCCTTCACTAGGTAGCCTCATCACAAACAAAGAAAAGAAAACAAAAAAGCTGGGCTATTTTCAAAAAGAAAGTATTTCCTTGAGTATGTAATTTGTTAAAACTCTGTAAACATCCCCGTACGGGAATCCTATTGATTTTTGGACGTGATTTAAGCGTTCGGTTCAAGTCCAGTTCTGTAATGCTTTGCCTGGCAAATCATCAGCACTCAGTAAAAGTTTATGACTGATGGAATGTTCCTTGTTACCTATAATGCCTTGGGTCAGGCACTTCACCTTTGCAAATCAGTTTTTCTCAGGTGAAATAAACGAGGAGGGTTTTATGTAGGATTAGGTTATAAAGAGCTTTTTGTTTGGTTTTCTTCCTAGCATCAGAACCCAGTATAAAAAAAGATACATATACACATGTACACACACACACACACACACACTCTCTCTCTCTCTCTCTCTCTCTCTCTCTCTCTGAGCTGCTGCAGATTAAATGGGTTAGAACTCAAGGCCCGGCTCCCAGCCTCTTTTTCCTCCATCTTCCTCTTTGTACTCCTGCACCCCCTTGCCACAGCATGCCAAGTGCCCTGGGGATCCTTGAATCACAGCATGAAACCACTGAACAAGTTAGAGCCCCACACTGGTGCTGCATCAGGTCTGTTAATAGGTTTGCCCTTCGGAGAGCTTATTCTCCGACCCTTGGTCTTTTCATTTGTTTTTTTTTTTTTTTTCCAGAAACGAATCTGTTATCAGATTTAGTAAAAAAAAAAAAAATAATAATAATGATAAGAGAATGGCAGAAAGAAAACAGCTGTTTTTCTCCCCCCCCACCCCTCGCAGAACGCCATGCAGATTGTGGGTTTTATGGATCATGAAGCTGAGTCTGTCTTGGAGGTGGTGGCCGCGGTGTTGAAACTGGGGAACATCGAGTTCAAGCCCGAATCTCGAGTGAATGGTTTAGATGAAAGCAAAATCAAAGACAAAAATGGTAAGTCGGTGGAGACTCAGCCTTGTTTAGCAAACTTGCTTTGAACTTCTGCCCAATTTTTAATCTAGAAAGTAAAACTTTTGCTTTTCATGGGTTCGAAAACACTTTCCAGTGAAACTGAACAGAAACATAATTAGAGCAGAGTGTTAAGTCTTTCGAGTTATACATTTTCTACTGTTTGATTTGAATGTGATTTAGAAGGAACACCGTAAGCCTTGAAAATGATTTTTAGCAGCACACAGGCAGTCACTTTTTGTGTCCATCCCCCCTACAGAGTTAAAGGAAATCTGTGAGTTGACCGGCATTGATCAGTCAGTTCTAGAACGAGCATTCAGTTTCCGAACGGTGGAGGCCAAACAGGAGAAGGTTTCAACTACACTGAATGTGGCTCAGGTGGGTGAAACATAATGCCCAGAAGAAAGTTTTTAAAAAGTCTGTGATATTTGTATTTAAGTGGAAACAAAAATTTTATTTTGCAGGCTATTATATGAACTGTCATACGGTTGCAGGCATTGTTCTGAGCACTCGGGGCAGAGCAGCAAACTAAGCAGATAAGGATCCCTGCCCTTGTGGAGCTTAAACTTTTGGCAAGAAGAGGAGTCCGACAATAGCCAGTTGACCTAGTCAATAAATCAATTTATATAGCAAGCTAGCAGCAGACAAAGAGAAAAACTAGAGCAGCAAAGGGAGACCCACAGTGCTGGGGCGGGGAAGTCGGCTCTGAGCGAGCGGGGAAATGACACCAGTGGCGTGACCTGCCTTGTATTGCAAAGGGTCCTTGTGGCTGCAGTGTGGCGAGCAGAGTGGGGAGTGGGGAGGAGCACAAGCAGGGTGTCTTAGTTTGGGCTGCTGTAACAGGATACCATAGTCTGGGTGACTTAAACAAAAAAACCCGTTTATTCCTCATAGTTCTGGAGGCTAAAAGTCTGAGATCAGGGGGCTAGCGCGGTCGCATTCTCGGTGAGGGCCATCTTCCTGGTAGACAGACAGCCACCCTCTTGCTGTATCCGCTTCACACAGCAGGGGGTGGAGGAAGGGAGAATGCATGCAGGTGTCCTCATCCCCTTATAAGGAACACTAATCCATCATGGGAGCTCTCCCCTCATGATGTCATCCGACATCTAAACCTAACTCTCTCCTAAAGGCTCCCCCTCCAAATACCATCCCATTGGGGATTAGGGCTTCTACATGGAATTTGGGGTGGGGTGAAGGGACTACACATACTTTCAGTTCATGGCACTGGGGAGCTGTAAGAAATGTGTGCTAAGCTAGAAATGATGGTGGCTGAACCAGGTCGTAGCCGTAGAGTGAGAAGTGGTCACCTCTGGGTATCGTTTGAAGGTAGAGGCCACAGGACGTGCTGCTGGCTTGATAGTCGGTATGAGAGAAAGAGAAGGGTCAAGGATGACTCCCAGCACTTTTCACCTAAGCAACTGGGAAAATAGAATTGCCCTTCACAGATTTGGAGAACACGGTGGGAGAAGCCAGTGTGTGGTCAAATGGCCAAATTGGCCTCCCTCCTTCCTTCTTGTCTACTGTCCATCTGAAGCCAGTGAAGTCTTTCTGAGACAGTCTGAGTTGCTTATTTCTTCTCTCTTTTGGTTCAGGTTAAGTGGATGAAGGGATGGATGGATGTGTGTGTGGATGTTATACCCAGGCAGCTTCTGGAACCCTTTCCAATATAAACCCTTTGTTCTACGGCTTAGACATTTTCCAACTGGTCAGTGCTGATCTGGGCTGGAATTAAAGGACTAATTCGGGACTGTTCCCACAGAGCCCTACTTTATTCTCCCCCCATAGTCCAACTGTGTTCTCCCCCTCTTTGTAAGTGGCTTTAAGCATCTGTAAGACAGTAGGTGGATTTCCTCTTTCTCTTGGCTGCTCTGAACTAGGCTCTGCTACTGACCCAGGGATGCCTGTGTGTCTGTAGTTTTCTTTCAGTGTTGATTTCTTATCTTAGGTGAGCTGTTTTGACTATGAAAAATACTATAACTTTGTGTATATGTAAAATTTTCTAGCTATAACTGTTGTGTGTCCTCCTTCTAAAGTACTACTTCTGCTGTCCTGTCTTTCCAGGGCAACCTTACTAATGCAAAGTCAGATGGTGAGCGACTGACTTAATCAAGAAAAATTCGTTGAGCCTGCTCAGCACAGGCCCCCATGTAGACCGTTAGCAGGGGCATAAGGGATGAAAGAAGACTTCATGGAGAAGATGGTTTCTGAGCCAGTCTTGAAGGATTTAGGTGTACAAAGAATGGGCAAAAGCACATTTCAAAAAGAAAACAGTGAGAAGAGGAGTCCACATCTTGGGGAGGGTTGGTCGGGCTCGGCTGTAGCTTTAGGCTTGTGACATGGGTTCAGAGAAATGGGGCTGGAAAGGTTAAGTGTGGAGGCGGTTCTCAAACTTGAGTGCACATCAGGACCCCCTGGAGGGTTTGCCAAACCTGGTTTGCAGGCCGTGTCTCTGGAGCGTTGGATTCAGTAGGTCTGCGGTAGGACTGAAGAATGTGCGCGTCTCACAAGGTCAGTGCTGCTGCTGGTCCAGGGACCACATTTTGAGAACCACTGTATTGAAGGTCACACTGAGTGTAGACATTTTCAATAGCCAGAGTGGTGATGGTTAAATATACGCTGTTGCAAAGAGAAAAGGCCTGCTGCTTAAGAAGCCCTTTAGGAATATCCACATATATATGGATATATATGGAATGTATATGTGGCTATATTGTGGTGTTTTTATTGTGTAGTTTTACTCTTGCCTTTTAATCATCCTCTACGGAAACCAGGCCCAGGTGCCTCCTACTTAATGAGCTTGAGTCACCTTGCATCCCTAGGTTAAACTTTTCCACATTCTTTTAACCTTTGGCATGAAAGAATTTTGCTTGAGATCCTTGGTTTTTCAGCTCCTTATTCAAGTTCTTTTTTAATGGAGGATTTAGGTTTCTACCAATCTTACTGCCTAAAAGGTTTCAATTCCAGCAGGAAGTAATTTGTTTTATTAACATTTCCTCATAGCTTCAATTCTTGGGCCCCATGATCATCTTTATTGCCCCGTTCCTCATTCTCCTCAAGGCATTTCGATCTTTCCTCAGATACAGCAAGGAATAGTGAAATGATAGACACTCAAGACAGAGCTGTCTTTCAGCTTCGGCCACATCCTCCCTCCCTGCCTTCCACGGCCCTCGGCCCTCGGGCCCTTGGTAATCTGACCCTACACAATTGATCTCAGTTTATTCCCTGTGCTGAGTTCTCTAAATGCCATACTTCTTTTTACCCAGTTCCTTTGCTCCTACTTCTCCTTTACCCACATGCCATGGCTCATTCTTCCTGTCTGTCTGAATGGTCCATCTAATTACACCTCATCCAGGAAGCCTTCCTAGATCCCATTGGCCCCCTCTTCTCCCTTCCCTGAATTCCTTTTTCTCTTGCTGTTGGGCACTTGCTCTCTGATTGTTCCATTCATCTTGGTTTGATCTCCACCGCCACACTGTAAGCTTCTACCGAGTGGGCCCTACAGCCATACATCTGTGTATCTCCTTCACCTGGGCCATAGACTAATAGCGGTCATGTCCGAAGCACATCCACTGGGGATCTTTCTCAGTAAGCTTCACACAGCTGCAGAAACGTGTAGTCTCCTCATATGGTGCTTAGAATCTGAGATGGTGAATCGGTGCATTCGGTGTCTTCCTTATTTCTGTACACCTCATTGGTGATCCTTAAGTGAGAGTAAATATTCCTTCCCCTACTTTGGAGGACATTAGTGTGGAAATGAAGTGGCATGAATCAGACTCAGGAAGTCAGGCCTGGGAGATGGGCAGCTCCCTGGGGACATTTGAGTTTGAGACTTCTGGAATAAATAATTTGTTTGAAGGCAGCAAAGAAGATTAATACATTGGCTGTGAATACACTTTAAAAAATACAATGTAGTGCCAGAATAAGTTGTCACTATTAGTTCGATTGCATATTGAAATGGTGGTTTTTTGGAAGCCGGTAGCATACCACGAGAAAAACCAGATGCCATTATGATGACATTCTGTTTGCAAATAAGTGATGTTTTGAGATTATGCGGTGTTTTCAGGTAAATGGAATTTGTAAGAAGAAAGCGGAGAGGATGAAGAAAGAATTCTATAGGCGCACGAGTGGGAAAGGAAGAAGATACTTCAGAAATCATGATATAAATAACATGTATAGACTTACTGTGTAGGGGCGCCTGGGTGGCTCAGTCGTTAAGCGTCTGCCTTCGGCTCAGGTCATGATCCCAGAGTCCTGGGATCGAGCCCTGCATCGGGCTCCCTGCTCCACGGGAAGCCTGCTTCTCCCTCTCCCCCTCCCCCTGCTTGTGTTCCCTCTCTCGCTGTGTCTCTCTCTGTCAAATAAATAAAATCTTTAAAAAAAAAAAAAAAAAAGACTGTGTGCCAGGCACTGTTCTAGGCACTTGTATGGCCTATTTGAAGAAAGTAAAACCTAGAAGGAAGGAGGGTAGAGAAAAGGTGTTTGTCTAAACCCAGGCTTCTTTCTCTATCTCAGCATTTACATGCATTTTCTGCAATGGGATCATTAACCATCACCCTCCAAGACAACATTGTGCAGTTGGGTTCTATTTGTCTGCCAACTTCTCAGTGGATTTTCTAGCTCTCACTGGAGTGGCTGCCTGAGATGTAGGGAGAGAGATTTGGGATTAGCATGGAAGTGTCAGATGAAGGGAGAAGGTGCTCTAAAGCTGCCGTACGTTGCCAGCAAGGTGACTGTGTGATTAAAGTTGTTACACTTCATTTAGAAAGAAACGTGGAAAAAGAACTTCCATATAACCTAATTCTTTATAAGATAAAAATGGAATGGTTTGCTTTTGTAGTAATGCCCACATTTCTACTTACCAGCAGTGAAATGCACACATAGGGCCAGAGTGTTAGGAATAGGAGCAAACCCTCCAGTTCTGCTCCCCGAGGCTGCTGACGCTCATCCGCGGGCCTCCCCGGGAGCACTGCCTCACACATCTCTTGTTGGTGCGTGCTTGAGGTACCCACGTGGCACCCGATGCCTGTAGGGACTCTTAGGTTCGCCCCAGCAAGGCTCCCTTTCTCCAGTGCGTGCATTCTAGGTCAGAGTCAGCGACACTCTGTCTTCTGCCCCTTCTTTGTCAGGTACGTCTGAACAGCTTCAAGTAAATGAATAAGCAAATAAAAGCATGTGATTTCTGTTTTATCCAGCACATTGTCTAACAGTGTATTGTGACACTAGTCGTTATGGAATTTTTTTTTAAATGTTCAGAGGGTTGAATGAAGGAAAAAATTTGCAGATCACATCAGTGAGACCCATTTTCACGTTTTTTCTTTGAGTTTCCTTTCCTATGTGTAGGGGTTGAAAAGATAGAGTCTTCGTATAAAATGTAGTTTCTTATTTTCATACAACATAAGCATTTTCCATTTTATTAGCTAATTTTTATAATGATCATTCTGTGATAACTGTGTAACTTCCCTTTCAGTGGGCATTCATTTATTCATTTTGCTATTCTACTGTTGTTGGACTTCTAAATTGCCTCTGATTTTCCTCTCTTCTGTAATACTGAGATGGATATCTTTCTGGAGAAAGTGTTTGTAATGTTTTGAATTCATTTCCTGGGATGCAAAAAAGCATAATAATTGGGTATAAATAATTTGCCCAATTCTCTTAACGGTTTGACTGTTCATCCAGAGTATAATGAAGACTGGCTCTGAAAAGAAATTGGAAATAAAACAGCTTTAAATATTTAAAGAAATGCCTTTATTATTTTATTGAAATTAAGCATTGTGACAATTGTGGGTGCTGAGTTTTTCTTTTTCTTTCTTCTTCTTCTTCTTTTTTTTTTTTTATTAATAGGCATATTACGCCCGTGATGCTCTGGCTAAAAACCTCTACAGCAGATTGTTCTCATGGTTGGTAAATCGAATCAATGAAAGCATTAAGGTACTGAATTTCAATAACCAGATAAATCAGTTGTAATAAATGGTATTCAGAGTATAAACATTAAGTTAAAAATACTTTAATTCTATAATCAGATAATTGATTATGACTTACAAAGTTGTTCCTTGAAAAGAATTTACCTTGCATAGGATTGAAATTTGTCAGGATTCTATTTATTTTGTTTTGCCATGTATGTTGTAAGAAATCTCACCCGTCAGTGGTCTAGTGGTCTTTGCAGAGTTACTCTGAGAGCATCCTAGGTCTTGGTTGTGGTTCATCTATCTAGTTTATGCACTTGGCTGAAAAGGTCACTTGACCTCTCTAGCTACTGATACGTTCTTCAGTAAAATGAGGGTATTGGAGTAGTGTGATTTTGAAAGGCCCTACCTAGATCATAACATTGAGCAATCTTTTATTATAATAAAGCATCACTAATACCATCTTTAAATAAGTCACCTATTAAAATTTCTGGAAGATTCCATACCAATATTCTATCTCATACATTAAAAAAAAAAAAAAACTAAACTAAACTAAATTACAGTTATTCTCCTAGTTGTGAAATGCAATTAATTTATAATGTATGTCTGTATTCCTTAGTATGCTTTTAGTGTTCTATTTCAGGCCTGAATTAACCCATCAATTTTAAACTTTTTTTAAGGCACAGACCAAAGTGAGAAAGAAGGTCATGGGTGTTTTGGACATCTATGGCTTTGAAATTTTTGAGGTAAGCTTTTTTCCTAGCTTTTGTATTATCTTTATTTATGTGGAATAGTTGGAAATTACATTGTATATTCTATAGACCACATTTAATTTAATTAATATAACTTTGAATCTACAAAGAAGCCTTTTTGCGGATGTAACAAAGTGTGTGTGTGTGTGTGTGTGTGTGTTTTGAGTGCTGAGAGCCAGCATTTTGGTGCCAGTGCTGTCAAAGGAAGAACTTCTTGTAGCAGTATTTGATTTTTGTAATTGCAAATTCAGAATTCTTCCTGTGAAATTGCTAACAAGGTATATGGACATTGGGCCTTAGTCATTCGTTCATTTGTAAGAAAGGGAAGCAAGATGGTGCCCTGAGAAAGCACGGAGCCCAGGAGCCGGATGCCGGCTGTGGCCTGGCTGGAGCTGGTCACCTCATCCCCGCTGGACTCAGGCAGAGACGGTCTCGACTGGGTGATGTGTTGGGTCTCATCCAACTGCAGTCTTTCGATAGGAGTTCTGTTGCAAAGGTTGAAAGAATTTCAGTGGAAGTTCATAATGAATTTTTTTAAAAAGACTCCATGCCTATTACAGATTAAATATTTAAACATTATATACTTATATTTGAATTTCCCATTTATCCTCTTGCTAACTTTGACATTTAGAAGCCATTTTAAGGACTTTTTTTTTTTTTTTTGCCCCCTCCCCCATTTTAAGGACCTTTTAAAGCATGTACTCTTACTTTTAGGAGTGGTATTTTAGTTTGGTTTGGAAAAATAACAAGTAGATCAGGCTCCTCCTTTTTTTATTCTCCCCGTAAGTAATGATTTGTGAATTCCTTTAAATAAGCAGTCTGTGCCCAGAATGACCACCCAAAGCCTTCACGTGTTCCAAATTATCAGGTTCACAGAATAGCAAAAAAACATCAGCCCATTCCCTGTGCTAAGCTAGGCCTTTCTAGCAAATGTCTTTTTCTTACAACATTTATTTCTGTGATAGTACCTTCTCCCTGCTTGACCACAGTCCATATTGAGGCCAGTTATTGAGGGCTACCTGTGTGTAAGCATTGTGGTAAGTGGTACATATATTGTTGGATTTAATTTTCACAAAAATGTCATGAAATTGCTGCAGTTATTCCTATTTTACAGGTGAGGAGGTGAGGCTCTGAAGGTCAAGTAGCTCCCAAGGTTACATGGTTACCAAAGGGCAAACTCAGGACCTAAACCCTAGGCCTCCTTAATAAATAATAAAAGATCTCCTATAGGGCACTTTTCTCTCCAAACT
Source organism: Mirounga leonina (assembly GCF_011800145.1). Classification (NCBI taxonomy): domain Eukaryota; kingdom Metazoa; phylum Chordata; class Mammalia; order Carnivora; family Phocidae; genus Mirounga; species Mirounga leonina. The sequence goes on along the minus strand of NW_023270377.1, from coordinate 42,164,541 downwards.
CATAAGGTCCCCAGTACCTGAAAATAAGGAGAAAACGCAAATGTGTTAAGTTTCTGATGCCCCATATTTCTGTGCACTTGTCATCATTCTGAGCTGGCCAGCACGGGGAGCCCCCCTGGGGTTCTTTGGTGTGCTGGTGGCCGAGTGTGGGGCACCTGTGCCGTGTGCTGGCTGCTGCCGGCCCCCCACCTCCCGCCCTGCCCCCCGAAGATGCTCTTCAGCACAATGTCTGCTTATATTGGTGCCCCTTTAGCAGACTCTGCAAAGGAAGGCTTCTAGGCTCTTGGTAATAGGGAAGAATTTGAGGTTTGTGAGTTAGGAGAATTGCTTGAATATACTCAGAACTACCCTGAAATAGAAAAATTCTTTTCTAAAAAAGCCCCCCAAATCAGAACTTTGAACCAAGACCAAATCTAACCAGTCATGTCTATAGCAGATCTTATGATGTACCTAAAATCATGAGAAATTAATTTTCCTTCTCCATGCAGTAAATGCTTTGATTTTTTTTCCCAGTTCTTTGAGAGAATTAAGATTTGTCTTTCATTGTAACTAACTGTTCTCTTCATTTTCCTGTCTAAACCTTCTCAGATCTTCCAAACATCCTGATTATTAATAATCTGCTTAATGATTTATTTTACAATTAAATTTACTTGGGTGAAGTCAGAATAGAGATTTGGTTGCACACTTTTTTTTTTTTTTAAGATTTTATTTATTTATTTGACAGAGAGAGAGATAGCAAGAGAGGGAACACAAGCAGGGGGAGTGGGAGAGGGAGAAGCAGGCTTCCCACAGAGCAGGGAACGTGATGCAGGGCTTGATCCCAGGACTCTGGGATCATGACCTGAGCCGAAGGCAGACACTCAACGACTAAGCCACCTAGGCGCCCCTGGTTGCACACTTTTAGATACTTTACCTGCTTTTTGATACGGAATTAGAGAGGCTTTTTTTTTTTAATGTATTCACATGCATGCCTCAGGTGCCATTCTACATTTTCCTGGATTCTCAGCAAAATTAGAACACATGGAAACATCAGGAAGTCCATCGTATTGAACATGAGGGAGCCAGGCAATTAAGGACTTAAAAGTACCAGAAGCTGAAGTATAAGCTCAAAGTCTGACTTGGGAAGAAGTATTCTGAATCCTCATCAGTGCACAAATGAAAATTTCTATGTTATTGTATACCCAAGTGAAAAAGAAACTGATGGAGTATAGAGAGAATTCTGCCTTCGTTTTTCCATGAAACTTGACTGCAAGAATTAAGTGTTCTACCTTTTAGAACACCCTGGGCATCACTTTAAAAATTGGACTGTGAAGGTTCAGAAAAAAAAAATTTTAATGTTTCTAATTCTGCCTCATGACCCCATTGACAGTTGCCATGAAAACGTTTTTCAGCTGAGCTGGTGGAAACCTTTCATTCATTTTGGTCTGTCTCTAAATGGAAGAGGGAAACTGATGCATTAAACCATGGGATGATGACCCATGGATTTGACTGCAAAGCATTCCAGGGCCAGCTGCATGAATAGCCCTGCCTTGCTGGCCGCATGTGATCTGATGTCAGTTTGGAAAACAGATTAGTGGAACACACTGATACCAAAAATAAGAGGAAGTGAGTTAAAACTCATAGAGAAGAAAAATCTAGCTATAAATCCTCGTTGAATGTAAGTCCAGTTTTGCAAAGGAAGAGAGTTCTATAATCCAGACACTCCAATTCCACACAATTAAGTTTGGATGTTCTTATAACTGCTCTCAGAAACATTTATAGCGTCACCATAAAATAACAAATGAAAAAATTAAATTCAGAGCGAAGTTGAGCCATCTAAACTGATTCAGCTTTTTTCTAAGTGCTTATCTAAGAAGTACTAAAAATGGCAGGTAGTTTACTGGGAAAATCTAACGAATTATTAGTGTGCTATAGACCAAAGCAGAACAGCAGGCTGGATATTTCACTTTTCATACAGTTGAGCTGGTTTCATATATCCAAAGTTATTTTGAATCAAGCACTCTTTGTTCATCTTGCCCTTATGAACCTCAATGAAAGTGACCCATATACAGTAAGAATATGATAGGCTGGATGCAATGATTGTTCCAAATAAAAGAACCTAATAGGTGAACAAGAGTCAGTCAGTGTAGCCTGGTAAGTCTTCTCATGATGATGAGATTTGTTTTCTAAATTGATTTTAAAAGAAAATTGATTCTGGTTATAGGTAATACCTTTTGTTCCAGCTTTTTTCCTTTAATTTTGTTCTTCGTGTGCTAGAGAACTTAAAGAGGAAGGAGAATTTTTAAAGTACATTTTAGAATGGAAATGATGGGAAATAATATGGTTCATAATATGTATCTGTACATCATGACTCTTGCTTTTTAAGTCAAAGCTTATTTTATATAAGAAAAGCACTATAATGTTGTTTTTCTTAAAATTTACCATATTTTAATATGTACTAGGAAGAAAAATGTTATGTATTTAGAGAGTGCAAGACTTAAATATCTACCTGTCTTAAAGAGCATAAGGTATCATTAGCCGCCTCTATTGCCGAGAAAATACAGATAAATTAGTAACAGGCAGGTATTTTTGACCCATCTTTCAAAATCCTTCCAGGCGGGAAGTTCATAATTGATACTTAAGAGTATAAAGTAGTTGTGAACTTCACTGGGAGTATGGTTTTCTGTTTGTTTGATGTTGAAAAGGTGGACTCAAACTCAGGAATTCTTCTTTTTTTTTTTTTTATGATTTTATTGATTTATTTACTTGAGAGAGAGAGAGAGAGAAACAGCATGAGAGCGGAGAGGGTCAGAGGGAGAAACAGGCTCCCTGCTGAGCCAGGAGCCCGATGTGGGACTCGATCCCAGGACTCCGGGATCATGACCTGAGCTGAAGGCAGTCGCTTAACCAACTGAGCCACCCAGGCGCCCTGAACTCAGGAATTCTTTAAAGAAGCCCTAGATTTTGAAGTTTTGGTCTATTATTTTATTTCTAAACCTAGCAAGTTCTTCCCACCCCAGTCTACACTTGGTGAATACAGTATAAAACAGCATAGAACCTAGACACCTTGCTGTGTATCTGTCTTCCCTAGAGCAGTCCGGTGGGGGTGGTGATGGTTCTGGGCTTCACACAGGGAGACTGTGTGATGGAAAATTCTGGAAATGCTTGTTCGAAGATGTTCCCCAAAGTTTTAGTTTTATCATAACCTCAGCCTTTAGGGATAAATATGAGTTAGGCAGTGGAGACACATTCCATGCGTGGGGCATGGGTAGAACACTGGAGAGAGAGAGTGCGGAGCTGAGTCATTCAAGCTCCTGCCCACTTCCTCCTGAGGAGACTTTGATTCATGAGACTGACATGTGGGAGACAGCGCCTGCCTCAGGGATCGCTGCCACCCACAGTTCTTGACACAAAAGTATCCAAATACCAAATTACCTTGGGGTCTTGAGATTCATGGGGTGGTTCCTAGACCCAGTTTAGCTATTTTCTAAAGGGGAAAATGACCCAAGAGGAAACCCCAGTGATTTTTAGTGCCTGTGTACATGAAGGCATGTTCTGGACCGAAGCGATTTGGAGCTATACGAACTGTTACCAGGACGTTCCTTAATTTTTTGCAAATTATAAATGTTTGTATGTTATTTTTAATGATTTGTGAAGTCCCGTTTCCCAAAACATAGGACGATGTCCACAATGTAAACATAGATCATGAGAGATGGGATTGCCTTCGCGTTTGGCAATGACGATTGCTCTGGTGATTCGTGACACGTTTTGCAGACCATGAGGTGTGTTTGCAGTAGATGTAGAGATACTTCGGAGGGGAAGTCAGCTGGTTTCTGCCTTGATGCTCGTGCTATTCTGTTTTTTTGTTGTTGTTCTTTAGACAGCAGGATGAGGTAGGAGAGACAGGTTTTTTTCTTAGGCCGTCTCCAGAACGTTCTCTCCTTACCACATTGTTTATGTTTGAGGGGAGACCTCGCAGGGACAGCACGGGGTGGGTTGCTGTGGTGAGAAAGAGGAGGTGCTTTTGGATTTTGCTGGATCTCTTCGTTCTTTTTGTGACCTGCCATTTGCCTCTTTCAGTGACTCTTTGGGGAGGGGGATGTGTCATTTATTTTTCCTGAGAATTTAGAATTAGAAGCGTTAGATCCCGAAGGCTTGGGACTTCAAGCAAGTTACGTGAGGCATTATTTGAGTCAAACTGTTTTTATCCTGCGTAGCTCACACCTAGCAGAACCACAGTTCAGACACCGCATGTAGGTATCGGGGGCCCGTTTTTTGAACTGATTGGACATGTGTCTTGATTTCAAGTTTTATGCCAATCAGAAACATAGCTTGAATGGTGAAATCTGTCATTTGCACCAATGAATAACTGTCAATAAGTGTTTACTTTTAGAGGTTTATTGCAAATTAAGAACTGACTGCATTTTGTGTAATCTGTCCCTTTTCGCACCAGAATGCAGTAAGTATGAACTGTTTGCAGTGACAGTCTGTTGCATGCTCCTGTGTGATTGGCTTCTCCAGCTGTGTGGATTTTGCAGTAAATGGCCATTGATTACCTGTGTGCGGATATGAAATAGAATTCATACAGGAATTTTTAAATATTGAGGGGAAATCTAGCTTGGGTCTAACTTACCCCTGAAGTTGTGTTGTAATTGTGAAGCTTTGCATCTGATTTCTAACCTGCCTGTGTGTATTTCGTAGTCCTGTTGCAAAGCATACCTCCAGCTGTTCAGGCCGTGTCATGTGTCTCAGGACACTATTCTGCTCTTGCTTCTCCTCATTAGTTACCATTTGAAGACTTAGCATAATTTTGTTTAAATAGCTCCATGAGTATAGACTTCTTAAATAACAGAAAGGATTTTAACCGTTAAATAAACCATTAAAACTTTAATTTTATTTATAAGTTTTTAAATTGGGGTAGTAGTATTATATAAGGATATATTTTACCAAACAAAGAAAGCCAGACTCCCTCGTAGAGAAATGGCCTTATCCTGATCATAATCGTAATAAGGCATCTAGGCCAGATTGACATCAGCTTCTAAGCAAAATTGTTAAGCTCCGAAGATTGGAGCGCATGGCTTTTAAAACTTTGTGAAAATGGGGAATGCCCTTTGTGTCTCAGACCATTTGTTGAAAGTATTGAAAAGAAATGTATTCCCTTTAGTAAAAACCTTCATGATTAAAAACAAAAAACCAAAAAACTCTTTTCCTTGACCGGACTTAACATTTGAAAGATTAACCAATGATCGTGTGTATGTGTCATTTATGGTTTAGAGTTAAAAGTTCTCCCTGATTAATGAGTTCATCACTGGCGATAGGAAACCCTTAGGTGAATTCCAAGAAAGAATGTAGTCAGGTATCAGCATCATAAGTCTCATTTTAAAATTTGTCCTACATAGGAGCAAAGTTGATTTTGAAAGTTCAGCTTTTGAAAAGCTCTATGACTTTTTTGCTTTCATCATTTACAGAGAGATTTGAAGGTCAGTTGCTCTGGGTATTCATGAGAAGCGATGAGCTTCAGTTTCACGCCGGGATGCTCGTGGCTCGCAGCTCGTTAGGGCCAGGACTGGCCACCTCGGTAGGAGAAGAGTCAGGTTTATCAGTGGTGGGGTCGTACTGTCCCTTGCTCCCATGGCCACCATCTCCTCTCCACAAAGACAGACGACCGAGGTGAAAATAACACGTCTTACTACCAGATCTACCTCTTCCTGGATGGTGTGGTTCTTGGTGGGGTGTATTCATTCAACAGACATGGACTTTGTGCCCTCAGTATCTACGGCAATACATTAAGCCCTGCGGATGGTCCAGAGATGATTTAGGCATGAATCTTCACCGGAGTTTTAGGAGATAACTATAATATGAAGGAGAAGCTGCTGAGAACCATACGAGCAATAAATCATGAGCCTTCTGAGAAGAGAGTTTCTCACTAGGGAAATGATTTTGATGTGCTGATTCCCTTGAATCTCTATTTTTTCGGCACTTCGCTCATTCATTCACTCATCAAGTCATGTGGAGAACTTGCTGGGCGCAAAGTGCTGTGCGAGGCACGGGCTTACACTGGTGAACAGAAGAGACACGCAGTCAGTCCTTGCCCGTCTAGTGAGACAGGGCTGAAACTAATCGATACACGTGTACACACATGCCCACACGCATATACACAGAGCGTGATTTTTAGAAAGTCCTGGTATCTAAGAGTCAGAATGAGGGAGCTGACCCTGCATAGGGGAACAAGCGGTCAGGTCAAGAAGACTTTCTTGAGTTGCAGAGTTTCACCCGAGAATGGCCGATTGAGAACTTGGGTGACAGAGATTATAAATTTCGCTGTTCCATTTTGGATCCTTTTGGGGAAACTATTTATTTATTTATTTATACATACATGTGTGGGGTGCTTCTCTGTCAACTAAAAATCCTCATCTTTCAAAATACTACGTAACTTGTGTATACTTCATTCACCCGCTTGACTCATGAACCATTTCTCGAGTGCCTGCAGCGTGCAAGCCTGTGTGTGCTGGGCCTCGGCGTCCCGGGAGCTGTGTGCTGGGCCACAGTTAAATCCGCCAGACGGTGTGTGTGTGTGACGTTTCTTGTGGATTGCGGTGGTAAGAGTGTCACTGCTGTGTGAGACCTAATGGCATGGCTTATAACGCGCTCTTCATTTTTCTCCATGTAGGACAACAGCTTTGAGCAGTTCATTATTAATTATTGTAATGAAAAGCTACAACAAATCTTCATTGAACTGACTCTTAAAGAAGAGCAGGAGGAATATATACGGGAGGTAATGTTAAAGTACATTTTGTTAAAGGTTCCTTTTTTTACTCATCATACAAATTGTGGATTCAGAAGTCGCTATAAACAGGACCCTAAAATCAGATTTATCTAAGTTTAGCCATATTTTGTCTTTTAAAAGTGCATTTGTTAGGACATCTAAGCTCACTGGGATTATCTTACTGCCCTGCTGCTAGAGCCTAGAACAGTGCCTGGCACATAGTAGATGCTCAGGAAGTATCAGTTGACTGGCTCGAGTCTTAGCGGATTCTACTGTAATGATGTAAAATAATAGTGTGTTAAAAAAAGATTCAGATGAATGAGCAAACAGCAGTGGTACATCCATACCAGGCAATAAAAAGGAACAAACACCATTTGCAACAACATGGATGGACCTGGAGGGTATTATGCTAAGTGAAATAAGTCGGACTGAGAAGGACAAATACCATATGATTTCACTCATGTGGAACCTAAAAAACAAAACAGATGAATAAATAAAAGGTGGAATCAGACCGATAAGCACAGAGAACCAGCTGATGGTTGCCAGAGGGAAGAGGGGTAGAGAATGGGCAAAACAGGTGAGGGAGAATGGGAGATACCGGCTTCCAGTTACGGAATGAGCCAGTCACAGGAATGGAAGGCACAGCATATAGGGAATACAGTCCATGGGATTGTAATCTTACTGCATGGTGACAGACGGGAGCTGCGCTCATGGAGCGCACAGCGTAAGGTATGGAGAAGCTGGATCACTGTGTTGTACGCCTGAGACTAACGTAACACTGTGTGTCAGCTATACTCAAAAGCAGTTTTTTTTTCAAACCAACATATAGTTGATCAAGGACTTATCTGAAGAATTGGCTACTCCAGAATAAAACGCATTAAAAATGAAAGAAAAAAATAATAAAAATGTCAGTCCACTGTCAAAAAAAAAAAAAGGAACAAGCAATTGATAAACACAGTGACATAAGGAATCTCAAATGCATTATGCTAAAGGAAGGAAGCCAGATTCAAAAGTCTGTGTATCCTAGGATTCCATGATACGTTGTTCGAGAAAAGGCAAAGCGGCATTGATTTTCTAAGATTTTATAATAAGAACAGGTAATATTTGTTGAGTGCTTACTATATTGCCAGGTGTTGTACTAGCACTGTGTAAATGATCTCACTTAATGTAATTTGAAAATAATCAGAAGTAATGTTTATGAAGTTTCATCCTTAATTGTATGACCATGTGTGGTTTTCACGCTTTCATTTTTTAAATAATGTTTTTTGAAGTATAAAATTATTTCAAACAAAAGGAGGAATTATTGTATTGTGTCTATATTGTATTACATTTTTGTTTCTTTTTATTTATTTGCTTTAATATTTTAATAATGGTATTACCTATTTTTTTTCATTTTCTATAGTGTTAACTGTAAATCACTAAAGACACTGAATCCTTTTTTCTTTCCTTTTTTTTGCTTCAGTACAGAATTTTCTAATGTGATTATTATCCCCAGTGTCTTAATAAAATAACCCAGGTACTCGAAAGCTAAATCATAAATATTTCATCTTTCTTTTAGAATGATCACCATGCTTTAGAAACATTTCATACTTGGCTGGCACCTTTTTTAACGTAAACATCCTAAAAGCCAGATTCATTCTCTTCCTGTCTTCTCATCATAAATAGATTGCCCAAACTTTGATCTGTAACTTAAAACAGTTGGTACAGATTGTCTAAAACATGTCTAAGAATATATAGGGAGATCCCTAGCTTGCTGTATGAATTAAGTTCCCCTTAGAAGAAAAATAAATGTTTACACTTACAGGCAGAGTGTAAGCAGATCCAGAATGATGACATTTAGCCTCACAGATTTGGCTTTGTAGCTAGCCTCAGAACCAGTGGGTCGATTTTTATGTCTTTCCTTACATTAGAAATATTTTGTCTTAGCACTGGGATGTTTTTACATTTGAATAGTCAACTGCCCTACAACATGGGATTGACTCTAAAATTAATTTTTCCTTGTGGTTACAAATTAAGAACAGAAAAAATGTGGGCCTTAGATTCCTGGGATCAAGTTCTGACTTATTTCCTTATAAACATTGTAAATATACACAAAGTAATATTGACCCAAGGGCCTGTTGAGTAAATGTTTGGCACAGAGCCAATGAAGTGCATGGGAAATTGCCACAGATGGGAGAGTGGAATGGGAGGCGGTCTCAGAACAGGTCAAGGGCGTGCACTTTAGTCACATCATGTTAGTGGTAGACCGCTGAAATTAAGGAAGTTTTGGGAACCGGAAGATGACATTTTGCAGCACTGATTTTATAAAGGAAATACCCAGAGAGGACATGAAGCATAGTAAGGTGGCACAGTGGCTGATTTATAGATGGTGGTGTGTGGCCTCATCATATGGAATCTGATTTTGTTCTCTTTTGTTTCTCAGGGCATAGAATGGACACACATTGACTATTTCAATAATGCTATCATTTGTGACCTAATAGAAAATGTGAGTATAAAAATTGCTTAGTAATAATATCCTGCACAGAAGATCTCGCAGGCTTCGGTGTTAAGCTGTAGCATTTTTGCTATTTTGACACTTTTCTTTACAGAACTGCAGAGTTCTGGAGACTCTATTATAGCCATCAGAGATCATGCACGGTTCTTGAACACACACATAGACAGCTGGACATTTTGATCCTTGGCTAGGATTTTCAGTCTCGTCCCATGGCCACATCACAGAGCCCATGCATGACGTTCAGATGCCATGCCCTCAATGCACGCCCCATTCTTGCCGGGAGCCCAGGTCCAGTCCCCGGCTCCTGGGAATATGAGCACTGGTCAGAGGAGGCTCGGGCAAAACGTTTTTGCCCAATCATATATCCATTTCATTTCCAAAATTCCAGGAACCACTTAATACACTGTTTAGTGGTTATTACCAAAAAGAGAATTATCGGTGAGGATGTGTGAAAATGTGCACGATTGCTGGGAGTGTAAATTAGTGCAGCCATAATAGAAAGCAGCATGGAAATTCCTCAAAAAATTAAAAATAGAACTGTTGTGTGATCCAGCAGTTCCACTTCTGGGTATATATATATGCAAAGGAAGCAGAATCAGGATCTCAAAGGGGTATCTTTACTCCCGTGTTAATTGCAGCATTATTCACAATAGCCAAGATATGGAAACAACCTAAGTGTCCGTCTATAGATGAATGGATAAAGAAGATGTGGTGTGTATATACAATGGGATATTATTCAGACTTGAGAAAGAAGGAAATCCTGCCATTTGTGACAAAACAGATGGACCTTGAGGGCATTGTGCTAAGGGAAATAAGTTAGGCAGAGAAAGACAAATGCTGGGTGATATCACTTATATGTAGAATCTAAAAAAGCCAAAGAAACAATAGGATGGTGGTTGCTAGGGGCTGAGGTGGGGGAAATGGGGAGATGTCCGTCAAAGGGTACAGACTTCTAGTTACAAGATGAATAAGTTCCAGAGATCTAATACATAGCATGGTGATTACAGTTAACAATGCTATGTTATATATTTGAAAATAGGAGAGCAGGTCTTAAATGTTCTCATCACAAAAAAAAAATGGTAACTATGTGACATGATAGAGGTGTTAACTAAGGCTTATCGTGGTAATCATTTTGCAGTGTAAAAGTATATCAAATTATCACCTTGTATACCTTAAAATTCTACAGTGTTATATGTCAACTGTATCTCACTAAAGCTGGAAAACATTGTTAAAATAAATTAATAAAGAACAACAAACATGCTCTTCAAGTTTAGGTAAAGGAGGATAAAGGGGCATGCTCTTCCAGCTACATGTTCAAGTAAGATAACAAAAAACACTTCTTTGAGTTAAGATAAAGGAGGATAAAGGGACAATCATGGGAGCTGAGCTAAGTGGGACCCCAGGAGCAGCTCCACTACAGACCCGGCCTTGGTTCAGATTGCCTACGTGGGGGATATTGTGTGTGTGTGACTTTGCAGGTGGCCAAGGGCCACGGGAATTTTCAGGTGACCAGCTATGGCTGTATGTATGTGAAAAGGCTTAAAGTGTGAAAAATTACCAGATAAATCTTAGATTCCAAAAGGTTACTAAATATTTTTTTTACATCGTAGTCTGTAGTTTATTATAAATGAATTGATTGCAGGAAGATTAATTTGTATGTGAAAACTTGGGAGCCCTTTTTTTAGGCTTAAGATTACTCACACTCTTGGCCTCAATAACAAAGTTATTGAAAATTGTTTGAAATAATGCGTAAACTTTATTGTCCTGCAGTCTTTTTAGTTGTCAGTGGTAGGTGAGTGCTGGAATAGAATCACAGGCTCTAAATGTCCAGCAAGTCACTTTCTGTTCATCTGTAACAAGACCTTTTGGACATTATGTAATTAGCCAGTATCTCTTCCCTCGGTTTTTAAGATACTCCTGAAGGCTGCACCTTGAATTAAATGGAACATTAAATTGAATATTCTGAAGTATGACTGTTTAAGTAAACTTTGCTTTGAAATATTTGAACAGTTTCGGAAGGTGAATGCTAACATTCCACCTAAAGCAATTCAAAACTCTAATATCCAGAAAAATCAGTGAATTTACTGAAAATTTTTTGCTTGTAAATTTTGTGACCAAAGTAATTTGCTGTGAGAACTTTAACTTTCAGAAGTCATGACTAGTACATTTTCCTTCATAAATATAACATTGAACTTAATTATTTTCCCTTCAAGAAGGAAAAACAGAGAGAGAGAACCATGGTAATATACTTAATTTAACTAGATTATCTCAGCTCCAAATCCCCTTGCATATATGCTTGAAGAAACTCAGGTTCACGTAGAAGCCTGGGTACATAAAGGAAATGTTTCCTTCCGGTGTTACCTAACAATAATATTTACTCTGGGGCTGTTGTGACCACACTTGATCCTTGAGAGTCCACACTTCCCCTGGGGTTTTGTGTGGAATGAGCAAATGCTGGTCAGAGGATGTCATGGCCTTGTGAGGAGAAGGGGAGAGGAACCAGGAGCTTTGGCCCGGTGGAAGTGGGTGGGGCTGATGGTCAGTAAAGTGGATTGTTCTCTTTGGAGTGGAGACATATGGGCCCATAGGGGCAATCCAAGGAAGAGCGGCCTTTATTTAGCAAAGTAGAAGATTCTGGATTTTTGATTCAGTTTAACTGGGCGGACTGCTCTTAGGATAAATAGGACCATAAGGTCTGAATACACAACAAATTCTCACTCGTGTTCAACATTCATTTCGAAATTTTATGTGGAAGAATTTTATTCTAAACAGATATTCTTGAAACACAACTTGATTGCCTTGATCCCAAATCACATTTTTTTTTTTTTTTGCTAGAAAGTAAACTATTTTGAACACATGAACAATCTGAAAACATCTGAAACCAATTTCCTTCTGAAGCTATGGATCAAATAATGGCCTTAGAAGACTGTGCTTTGTGATTTATGACCACATGTCGTAGAGATTGCATTGTCACATGTAGTTTCTGATGTTTAGATTTGTGTTTGAGTGTGTTTGGAATACGAGGTCTGATTTGCCTTTTTTGAACAATGTGGATTTCAGTCATCAGCCCACTGAGGTAGCTGAGGTGACTCCTAAGTCCTGTTCTGTGGGGGGGTGGGGGGGCAGAGTGGGGGAGGGAGACGGATAGAGATCCTTCCCCCCCGCCCCCAGCAGGGACACACACCTGGGACTGTGGAAGGGGGCCGGGACTCCTGTGGCTTTTTGTGGCTTGTTTTGATTCTCTGCTTTTTGTTGTAACCGAGCGGAATTTTCTTGTGACTAAGTTAATTGTGTTTGACGGTGTAATTAGGAATAATTATTTAAACAATACAGTGAGGAAGGAAAGAGATCTTTTTTACTTCCTTTCTCGCAGAACACAAATGGGATCCTGGCCATGCTGGATGAGGAGTGCCTGAGACCTGGCACGGTCACCGATGAGACCTTCTTGGAGAAGCTCAACCAAGTCTGCGCCACTCACCAGCACTTTGAGAGCAGGATGAGCAAGAGCTCTAGGTTTCTTAATGACACATCCCTGCCTCACAGCTGTTTCAGAATTCAGCACTATGCTGGCAAGGTACGGGGGAGCTGCGAGCACCCAGTGGGCCTGCAGTCGTCCTTCCCTTGAGGAGGCCATGCCTCAGGTGGCATTTGGACCAGTGCCAACTTGTAAGGATGAGTCGCTGAAATCGTAGGATCAGTAAATTGTTTAATAGAGGTAGAATCTGGATCGTGTTGAGTCAAAATCTTAACTGAGAGCTGAAAGGAAAAGCCAGTGGTCTGAATGAAAGAGCTCAAATGTATTTTAAAAATCGATGTTATTGTTTCCAAGCTCTCTCTTATCCTATAAAAATAGATCTCTCAACATGAATAAAAGGAGACTTGCTAGTAAAAATTAGGAGTCACTAACGACTGACAGTAAGGTTTTAGAAGCACAGATCACTTAGCAAAAACAATGAATTCTTAGATTGAGATTTTGAAACAACAGTGGGGAAAATACCTACTTCTTTAAAAAAACACTTATTGGGATGCCTGGGTGGCTCAGTCGGTTAAGTGTCTGCCTTCGGCTCAGGGGATCGAGTCCCACATCGGGCTCCCTGCTCAGTGGGGAGCCTGCTTCTCCCTCTGCCTCTCCCCCTTCTTGTGCTCTCTCTCTCTCTGACAAATAAATAAATACAGTCTTAAAAAAAAAAAGCACTTACTCATTTGCTTAATATTTGAGGGAATTAATTTTATGCCACCTAAGATCTATAAAGATAATGTTAAAACCAATTTTGACAACAGCTTAATTTTTAGAGTCCTGAAAGAGTATCAGTTGACGTTAATACCTCCTTTCTTTTACATAAGTTTGCAAATTCCAAAGAGGAAAACATTCTTATTTATATATTTAGTAAAAATTAAGTATATGGTACCCAAATTTCTGTTAATTTCAAAAAGTTGAAACTTAGTACTTCTTTTTTTTTTTTTTTTTTTTGCTAGCTTATGTTATTAAAAGCTACTTTTCTGGTCAGTTTCTTTGCCCGCTTAGGAGGTCTGAAAATATCAGTGCTATCTCTATTTTCTCCTACTTTTAAGCAGACTAGAATTGGCACATGTGAACTAAAAAAAAAGAAAGAAAAGGAAAACCTCAAAAATGTGCTCAAACACCAAAAAAGCCTACAATCCTTTGAAAATGTTACGATAGCATTTTTTGGAGTTTATTCTTGCAAATCCTGAAGTGTAATAGAATTTATTTTGAACTCTTCTGTGATTTAGACAGATGGAATTTAAACTTGGAGGCTAATTCGGTATTAGGAGTGTGACTAATGTGCCGGGGGGGGGGGGGGGTTGATGGGGAAAGTAGAGGCTGCATTATAGATAGTCTTGGAATATTTTTAACAGTTGTGTGATGCCCGGGACTGCAGTATGTCAGCTGTTGAGTTTCATGTGCTGCTCATAGGTGCTGTATCAAGTGGAAGGATTTGTTGACAAAAACAATGATCTTCTCTATCGAGACCTGTCCCAAGCCATGTGGAAAGCTGGCCACACCCTCATCAAGTCTCTGTTCCCCGAAGGGAACCCCGCCAAGATCAACCTGAAAAGGCCTCCTACAGCAGGCTCTCAGTTCAAGGCGTCTGTGGCCACACTGATGAAAAACCTCCAGACCAAGAATCCAAACTACATTAGGTATTTCTGGCACATAAAATGCTTTGACAGGTTCATTAGGAAGGTGCTTTCAAGGGAGATCATTTCCCTGTTTGCCTAAATCAGAATATAACCCCCACAGAGGATAACCCAAGTTCTTACCCATCAAATAATGTGGTATCTTGGGTTCGCTTAAAAAATACTCCAGTGCCCCTCCCACCCCTTCAAGCAAGGAATTTAAAAAAGCGGGGGGGATAGATATTTAATGAAATTGCATTGTTCGCACATAGGATTTTTCACTTTTTATATCTTTGTTTCATGACATGTTCAGAAATGTAAGCGTTTTTTCTGGTAAAGGTTTTGCAGAAAACTCTTCTGTTGGATTCATCTTCTTACATTAACTTAGAGCACAGCATTAAAGCAAGTGGGGCTTTAGTTCCAACTTTGGTGTTAGAAAATATGTCTCTTTCTTCCTGAGACTTACAGATTTGGAGAAAGGAATGACTCCCAAAACATTCTTAAATTTTTCAAAGCAACAGAAAGAATTCCTTCAGAAGCATCTGGTCTTTTTTTCCTGTTTCCAGGGCACCTTAGATCTCAAGATTCAGTAAAGCCCAATGAGGATTGGAGTTTTCAATCTGTGTATTTGGTGAAGTAGGTAATGGGGGATGTGTATCTAACAGGTCAGGTTTCGTATAGCGCACACACACTCACACATCCTTTCCATAACTGTCTTTGAAAATGCCATTGTGAGGAACCTAGCGGGAAGAACATTCTGTGTGGTTTGTTTACCTAATATTTATATTGGTAACAAATATAAATAGTCAAAACCCCCTGGTTTGATTGCAATCAGGTTGGAACATATAGCAGGCAAAGATCCTAGTTTCAAAAAAGAAAAAAAGCCCAGGAAACTTTCTGTGGTCAGTTGCTTTTGTTATTCTCAATTAAGTGGACTTTTAAAAAGTTACTATTTAATAATAATTTACATGATGTGATATGCACAGATCCTAGGTGAATAGCTCAGTTATTTTTTCATCGTTGTATTCACTTTGACAACCACCACCCTGGTCAACATAAGGAATATTCTATCACCCCAGAATGTTCCTTCATCTTCCTTCCTTTTTAGTGACTTTATTGTATCTCTAAGAAGTCTTAATAAACTATAAGCTTGTGAATATATTATATTTTTTTCTAGAGTCTTTGTAGTTTCAGATTTCATGTTAAGGTCCATATTTTTCCATATAGATATCCTGTTGCTCTGGCACCATATATTGAAAAGAAAAAAAATCGCTATTTTTTATTCAGTTATCTTGATGCCTTTATTGAAAATCAGTTGAAAACATGTGTAAGTGTTTAGGTCTAAACTCACTAGGCTGTTCCCATTGATCTGGTTGTCTATTTTTAAGCCAAAGGGTGGACATTATTTTTTGTAAATGTAAAAGGAGAAGCATAAAAACACCAAAGTCAAACTAGGTAAGACTTAATTGTTCACATATTATATATGTGTGAATTTATTTAACACTTGTAAGTAGGCAGATATAACCATAAATGTTTAATAGTGTATTAATTAAGATATAGAGATTGCTTCCATAAGATCCAAACATAACAATGGCTTAAACAAGACTCACTTATTCCTTATGTAACTTCTGAGTATAAGGATTTTGGAGCTAATCCAGCATTTTCTTCTATTTTGTGGCTCTGTGGTTCCCAGGGTGTTTCCCTCATCCATATTGTCAAAGATGGCTTTCTACCATGGCTCTATATTCCCAGCCAGCGGTTAGAGAAGAACAAGGGGAGTGCAAGTCCCTTCCTTTTAAGGACACTCAGAAATGCCATATATTAATTCTGTTGTGATCCTGGTGGCCAGACTTTTGATCACATGGCCACACCTACTTGCAAAAGAGGCTGGGAAATGTTCGTTGTTCCTTGGACAGCAAAATGCCCTGTTAAAAAGGAGGGAGATACAGGGCAATAGGGAAACAGTAGTGTTTTTAATAGTTTCAGTGAGTTATATCATACGGTACAGTAAAGTATATGAATCTTAATTGCACAGCTTGTTGAAGTTTTTATATATGTATACACCTGTGCCCATCATCCCCGAAGGTTCCTTTGTGCCCCTTCTCTGTCGATCTGCACCCCTACCTCTCCCCAGAGGTAACAGCAATACTGATTTCTAATCATAGATTTGTTTTTCTTGAACTTCATATAAATGGAATTAAAAAATATATACTCTTTTATGTCAAACTTATTTCAATCAACAGAACGTCAGTGATATTCATCCCTGTTATTATTGTATGTATTAGTATATTCTTTAAGTGCCTTGTATGTATGTCATATTCATTTTTAGGTTTCTGTAAAACAGTTTAAAATAATTTAAAAAGATATGACTAGGTTTCCCAAGGATAATAAATAATTATTGCAAAATAATTATATACTCTACTTTGTAAAACACAGATCTATCCTCAAGAGACAGAGTTTAAAACCTAAAATCTGTGTGATATTTTAGGTGCATCAAACCAAATGATAAAAAAGCAGCACACATCTTCACCGAGGCTCTAGTGTGTCATCAGATCAGGTACCTGGGTCTTTTGGAGAATGTTCGAGTGAGGAGGGCAGGCTACGCCTTCAGGCAGGCCTATGAACCGTGCCTAGAAAGATACAAAATGCTTTGTAAACAAACATGGCCTCATTGGAAAGGACCAGCAAGGTAAGAAATGCATTGATCACATTTAATAATGAAGTTTTAAAGCCTACAAATCCCATGCTATTTTCTTCACCTGCTGTTAGTAAAACAATTCTGTGGCAAGTTGGATGCTTCCTCTGTGTTGGACCCTCTTCCATTAGGGTACCATTTTGTGCCAATCAGTGATTGATTATAGAGGCCTCGATTGTAAGGTCTGAACAGGGCTTATCCACATTTGGAACTTGTATGTCAATAGAATTTTAAAAATATGCTGTGGCAAGTTCGTAGGAGGGGATTTGTAATTGCTAAATATATTTGTGTAGAATCATGAAAGGAGTTAGAGGCATCTCGGATCACTGCTCTTTGCTTTTTGGGTTTTTTTTTTCTGGGGAATTAACCCCAGAGACAGACGGTGAGTGGGGGTGAGGGTCTTACTCTTCGCCTGGGTCTGCACCAACTGAGAAATAGATACAGGAGCAGATAGGACTCAGAGTCAGTGTTATTGCTGGTGAAGCTGGATTGGAGAACATGGTGGAATCCAGGTCCTGCGGCTTTCCGCCCATCTTCGCTGAATTGCACTCAGGCATCTAGTCCCAGACAGAGCGACGGACCCCTGCAGGAGCAGCCCCTGTGAGCTCTCCACATGCAGACAGAACCTGTGTACTGCCAGGGGGCTGCTGCAGAAGAGAAAGCAGGCTTCGGCTGTCCACTGCGCTTTCTTCAGCTCTTGCCTGGCGGAGAAGTTGCCCCTTCTCTACAGGTGGCAGAAGCTCTCCCAACCACCACAGGAAGGCCGCCGTGTCTGTTTTACGGGCCTGTGCAGGCACTAGGGATTTGATTTCACCGTACTGGTATTGCCTCCACATTCTCACTGGACATGGCCTGGAATAGGACACTCACCCTGTATTACAAGGAGATGAACTCCAGACATATGATGTGGCCTCCGATGCCACAGGTCAATACCCAGGCAGTGTGGGATCTGCGTACTGTTTGTTCCCATTGCTAATTGCCACGGTAGAATGGTCAGTATTTACCATAATGCACAGAACATGCCTTCAATCTCTGCTTGGCACCTAGGCCCTAAGTTGGAGGGCTGAAGTTTCGTTAAAGATTGATGTTGAAAGCGGGGTCCAGGATGGAGAAGTCAGAGCCCAGCTCAGGCCTTGCTCCCATCGCATAAGGCCTCTGCTTCATTCCACCCCATTGATCTGGCACTTAGCACTGTCTCTTGGGTTCTGCCCATGCTGTGAGGCATGAGCGCAATATTAAAAATATTTTCAAGAATTAACTGAGCGGGCTCAAAAATAGATGTGAATTTCTTGTATCCCCTCCTGATCCTGGTTGGGGCTTTGTTATGGGTATATTTGATACAAAGATTGCCTCTGTTAATGAAATCAAGATACTGGTTTTAATGCCGTACTTTCCTAGACTACATAGTTCCGAACCCAAATTTACTCTTTCAGCGTTACTGGATTTGGTTTAATTTGTGGAGTTCAGTCTGAAAAATCTTTCACAAAAGACTGCTTACTGAAAGACCAATTGTACTTGGAAATAAAGCTATTTTTTTATGCTGCTAAGAACCTGATACCATGATTGAAGAGAAGATAACCTCTTTTTATAACTCAGAAAACTCACTGTTTTTATTTATTTTTATAGGGCTGGCGTGGAGGTTCTGTTTAATGAATTAGAGATTCCTGTGGAAGAATACTCCTTTGGTAGATCAAAGATATTCATCCGGAACCCGAGAACAGTAAGTAACCAAAATCTTGACACTCTGAACTTACGTTATAATCATATAGGCAAGTCCTTAAAGGATATTTAACTTCATAACATCACCAGAGATGCTGCCAGGAGGCCCACATTCTTGTTTTTTCTGCAGACCTCCAGGAGGATGGGCAAGTAGGAGGGCAGTAGAAGAACGTGGGTTTTTTTTGTTTTGTTTCGTTTTTTTTAAAGATTTTATTTATTTGACAGAGAGAGACACAGCGAGAGAGGGAACACAAGCAGGGGGAGCAGGAGAGGGAGAAGCAGGCTGCCTGCAGAGCAGGGAGCCCGATGCGGGACTTGATCCCAGGACCCCGGGATCATGACCTGAGCCGAAGGCAGTCGCCTAACCAACTGAGCCACCTAGGCGCCCTAACGTGGTTTTTTTAATGAAACATCAAAATCTTTGAACTGATAGATTGTACACCACTTACTAGAGAAACGGTTATTACAGCAATAAAACCTCCCTAATTCATAGGAATTGGGGGTAAATTCAGTCTGTATTGATTATAGCTGAATTATGTAATAATTTTAGGAAAGACAACCCTGTTATTTTAAGGTACGTGAAAGCATTCCTATTGAAAAAATTTTTAAGGTGAAAAGGACACTTAAAATTCTACGTAGGAACTCCAAGGGAACGTTTTTTTGTAAATGAATATAGACTAGGATGAAGTATAATTAACATAGCAGTGTCTTTGGTAATTTGGAGAATTTGGCAAATGTTTGAATTGTTCAAGAGAGAAACATTATCAGAATCCCCCTGCGCTTAGTAGTTGCATTCCCGTGGATAGCGTGAAGGTAAATCTGAGCTTCCAGTTCAGCCCCTCTCTGATTCGTCAAATTCTACATCGCCCTATTGTAAATAGTGGATCTTGTATGAATTCATCAAAATAGGTCTTCTCGTGGGTTGTTATTCCTATCATCTGTAATTAAGATGGTTATGCATTTTTTTTCTCAATGTGGTTGATTCTAACATTGTGAACTTTTTCCTCCTGGAGATGTCTTTCATGCATGTCATAAGGTTTTGGTAGACTTTTGATAAATCCATCTACCCTTTCTTATTAGTTATTCAAACTAGAAGACCTGAGGAAACAGCGTCTTGAGGACTTGGCCACTCTCATTCAGAAGATTTATCGGGGGTGGAAATGCCGTACACACTTCCTGCTAATGAGAAAAAGCCAGATCGTGGTAGCCGCCTGGTATAGGAGATACGCGGTAAGAGCCTCCGACCTTTCTCATCTGTAATAATGAGGCTTATTTGCAAGTATTCGTTATGTAGTTAACTGTGTATGTCATTTTTACATATTCGGTTCCCCCAGCAACTTCATGGAATGAGTGCTCTTGTGGTACCTTTGTTAAAGACAGGGAAACTGAGGCATGAGGCGTCAAGTAACTTGCCCGTGGGCAAACAGCCACTAAGCAGCAGAGATGAGGTTTGCATCCAGGACAACTTTAAAGCTCAAGTTTAGTATGTCACGACACTGCCTTCCCTGATATAGATACATGTAGTGAGAGATTGAAATCTTGAAATTGCTCATCACATTTGAAGAGGCAGTGTCATTTAACTCTCTTCATATCGTAGGGTCAATTTTCCAGAATAATTGGCTGTTCTCTGTGTATTGTAGCAGCGCTGAAAATGGCTTCGTTCCAGAAAACTAATGCCCCATTGTAGTAGAATTCTGGGTTTGGTGCAAGAGTTCAATTTCCTTCAGTCCTCAGATAGCTGGTCTTATTAACTAGGGGAAAAAACTCAAAAATACAGTTTGTTTACTTAATAGACATGGCATTTCTTTTTGGGATTTTCTTTCTCACTTGATTATAGATGTTTCATTGAAGGAGTAACATGTTTGACGGAAGCCCGGAGGTTTGCCTTTAGGCTAGCTTAAACCTGGGCTGTGTTCTCACAAATGAATTTTAGTGATAAAAACACTACTCCCAAGTGCTTTTTCAATCTATGCGTTTGCTCTAGAGAGTGAGTCGGAAGATGAATTGAATTTGCAGTCAGATCTCCTTTAGGGTATTCTGTTTCTCTGCTCTAGAAACATCTTACTAGGAGACGGTGTGTAACCAGGACATAGTGTTGCTGACCTAGTCTCATGTCATGTGTTTTAGCGTAATACGTCCAAGTTTGAGAAATTAAGGACATACTTAAATGATTAAGCCAAAGAAAAAAAACTGCTTGATCTTTAAGAGAGTACCTTTACAATTGCCTCCTCTAGTCGAAAGGGTACAACCAGTAGTATGGGTGTGGACGTATGGACCTGTCCAGTCACGATGATGGTTGTATTCCTATGTAATCTGCAAAGGCGCAGAGGACGGTTGTCAGCAACCTGGCTGTGGTGGATTCTCTTCCGTGCACACAGCAATGGCACTTGGCATTTCTGCAGATTCATAATGCTCTATTTTGTATTCGCCTGAGAAAGGGGGGACTGAGAAATCACCAGTCCTCAGGGGCCCTTTTCATCATTTATTTTTGAGATCATTAAGAAAATCCACGTTTGGGAGTGTAGTGAATTCATCTACCTTGAATCCTACGAATGCTTTTGCCAACACCTACTCTTCCAGGCTCTGGGGAGAGCACCATGAACAAAACAACCTAATTCCCTGACCTCCTAGAGTTTATATCTAGTAAGGGACAATATGGGTGTAAGCAAGTGAATAATCGGAACAATTACAGATCGTAGTCAGTGCTAGGAAGGAAACCAAGAGTACTGAGATAAAGGATAGTGGAGAATTAGGATGTAAATATAAGATACAAATTTAGATAGCAAGGTCAAGAAGACCTCTGGAAGGCGGCATTTCATCAGAAGTCTGCGAAGAAACAGGGCAATGAACCAGGAAAAGCAGGTACCATCTGTGGCCTTTCCTCCCTGTGTCTCCAGACGAATAAAAGAGCCACCATGTAATGTACCATTAAATCATGATGGGGAGAGTGACGATGAATACTGATTTGGAGAATAGAAACAAATAATAGCCTAACTTTCAGAGAAAGTATTAATTTTGCCCTAGTGTTAAATCTGCTTCAGAAGTTGAGCTAAACACCTCAACCAGTTAACTACGTGTTATCCACGCCAGGGATTAAACTCAGTATTTTTCCTCAATCAGATAACTCCCAACACTTTCTCCATGCCTGTTTTCAGTTGCTGATTATTTTAAAATCCATATTCTGTCCTTTTTAATGGCTCTATGAGATGAATTTTCAAGTGAGATAGAGTTCTTTTCAAGCCATTTAGGAGTTTCAGAAGAGAACAGTGAGGTACCAAATGGATGTCAGAAGTGATGGTCAGAGACGGTGGGTGTAGTTTGTTGTACAGCACGGAATATTCTTCTGTGAGGAATCTGGGGGCGGGGAGGGGTTTGCAGCTCCTCATTTGACAGATGAGGAGATGGAGACCCAGAGAAGGTAGTGACTTGTCCAAGGTCTTTGTCTCTGGTGTTCTCTTGCTTTGCTGCTCATGTGTTGATCACATCACCGTGTTTCCTCTGAGCTTCCAAAATACAACCTAGGGTGCCAAAAGGCATGTCTGCCCCCCCAGTAAAGGGAGCTGAGCAATCTAGCATTTCCAAAGTGAAAGAAGCACAACATGACTTCAGTACATTGAAAAGCTGAAATTTCACCCCAGATGCACATGTGCCAGGGAATATTCCACATTAAATACAGTAAGAGCTCACGTTTCTAGGGGTAGGATTCCAATCGCCTCCACTCTCTGAGGCATCAGCCCTAGAACTAAAAAGGGCCTCCGGGCATTGAGCTTGCTGTGCCAACATTTGGCCTGGGGCCTCCTTCTTGGAGGCTCACTGGGTTTGCTTTAACCTTCCCCACCCGGAGGCGACCTTGGCTGTATCTGAACCTACTTGGTGCTCACTCGACTCTCCCAAGATGCTGTTTCTGTTTCACATCGCCGACTGGTGTCCACTGCAAGTCCTTGGGTGCAGGAGTGGGGTTGGATTCACGTTTATATCCCCACAGTTCTATTAAAGTGATGATCATTGAATTATATTTAGCATCCTTAAAGCATTCTCTGGATTAACTGTAATAATTTTGGATCGTTTGATATTTTGATTTCTTTACATATTGGTTCCCAGAAGGAATATGGGAGATGAAGGGTTAATTGCAAGGGTTAATTGCTCACTAAGTGAGCAAGTCCTCTTTCTCAATCCTTGCAGTGTGTGTGTTACAGATGTGTAAATAGAACCACTAATATCTTTCCCTTTCGTCCTACAGCAACAAAAGAGGTATCAGCAGATCAAGAGTTCTGCCTTGGTAATTCAGTCTTATATCCGGGGTTGGAAGGTAAGTTTGAAAGAAGTGAGCCTTATTTATTTGGGGTTTTCAGGTTCTTCACAAAGGATGATGTCTTTAAGGTCACCCTGCAGGGGAGAGCTCCTCGTCTCCTGCCTACCCTGTAAACAGTCAGATAGAAAGAATAAATATTATGGGCGACGCTGGGGCCCTTGTGACCATGTCTTGGCTGCATCCTTCCAACCGGCTCTCTTTTCAAGAGCTTTGTTCTCTGAGCAGGAAGTCCTTAAAATAATACCGTACATGATTTCAGTATCCTCTTGCCCCCTGTTTGTCAGGGAAGTGTAGCCCAGAGGGCTGTCTCTCACACTGTTGCCTCTGTACCTGTGTGTCCTGCCGGACCTCAGCACCCCCAGCCTGGCTCCCTTCCGTAACTTCCTGGTGACTGTCTTGTGGGCTGCCCCGTAATGAACAAAACATCCTGAGCTCTGGCCATTCTAGTGGGGATCACAGCGCACCCATCACCGAGTTCCAGGTCCTTCCTACAAGCTTGGTTCGGAGGTCAGCAGACTACAGCCTCTGGACCAAATCAAGCCTATGCCTGTTTTTGTGCAAAGAATGGCTTTTATATTTTTTATTTATTTATTTATTTATTTTTAAAGATTTTATTTATTTATTTATTTGAGAGAGAGAGAGAATGAGAGACAGAGAGCACAAGACGGAGAAGGGTCAGAGGGAGAAGCAGGCTCCCCGCCGAGCAGGGAGCCCGATGCCGGACTCGATCCCGGGACTCCAGGATCATGACCTGAGCCGAAGGCAGTCGCTTAACCGACTGAGCCACCCAGGCGCCCGGCTTTTATATTTTTTAAAGCATTGTTTAAAACAAAAGAAGAACCATCTCATGAGGTGTTAAAAATTATATGGGATACAAATTTTGTGTAAATATATATACAAATATAAAATACATATATAAATATATATACAAATATAATTACAAAGTTCATATAAAGTTTTATTGGTACAAACCTTGCTTATTTATTTACATCTTGCGAGTGGCTGCTTTAGTGCTCTCACATCAGGACTGAGTAGTTGTGATAGAGACGTAAAACCTGGAAAGCCGGAAATACTACCCGTCTGGCCTTCTACAGAAAGGTTATTGACCCCTGCTCCAGGTCGAAGATCCTTCAGGGCCTCTCCTGACCACTTTCCTATTGGGAGATTTTGTGGGGTGAGCTGGGTCCAGAGGGGCTACTCCAAGGTAGTTCCCAGGCCCAGGGCCCCTTCAGAGGGTAGAGCCCTGGGCCGGGAGTCCAGCGGCATCGATTGACTTTCGTCTAGGCCCGTGGGACACTTTGGTCGTTGTCCCACAGCAGATGCCAAAATACAAATCCAAACACATAGAGGAAGTGCAATTACTGCCTGCCAGTTCTTCTTTGACCTCATTACTGGGTCATGGGGCCATGACTCCAGTCTAGAGACTTCAGACATTCAGAGTCCACCTCCAAACCACGCGCTGCCCTGGCCCCCACAAAGTCAGTTCCTGGTGGCTACTGGGAAGGAGCTGCTGGTTTTGGACCAGTGAGATTATTTTAGCAAGTTTTTAAACATCTCTTCTGAATAAAAAGTACAGCTCCGGTTACGTTCTGTATACAACAATAATGAAAGTGATAAAGAGATTTTGGAGGATCATTGGAGACCCTCCGACCACGTTCTGAGAGTGGTTCCTTCCATCCGATGTGCGCCAGCTTCCATTGCTTGTGCTCAGATTTTCCTCCTGTCACACGTGAGGGCACAGGAGGCCGCTACCTCAGTCTGAGTGGCGGCTACACTGTCGTGCTCGACGACGGCCTCATTTACCACCTTCTCCTGGTCCGTTGAGGCCTACTAAGCAAGTTCTCCTTTTTCTCTCTTTAAGCTGTAGATCTTTCACTTGAGAACGGATATGATGACTGTCTCCTCAAGTATTTTTTTTCCCAAATCACTATGGAATTCCATTTTTTTGGTTAACTCTCTATTTTCCTGGGTGATGCTTCCCCTCAGGCCCGGAAGATCCTGCGGGAACTGAAGCACCAAAAGCGATGTGAGGAAGCAGCCACCACCATTGCGGCGTATTGGCGTGGGACCCAGGTAGGCCAGAGACTGCCCCCCAGCCGCCCCCACCCCGGGAAGGCAGTGGGTCGGGAGTAACGTGTGGGGCCACGGACCCTCTCCTTCGGGGGCCAGAAATGTTTCCCTGGCTTAAGCTACTGAGCACGCCTTTAGCTGCCTGTCTCTCCGACATTGTGGTGTGGGGTGGAGGCACACGCTTTCGCGTTCACTGTGTGATGGTGACTGGTGTCTCTCTTCCTCTTTCCCCTTTGGGAACCAGCAGTAACCTTTCTTGCCTTAAACTTTTCTATAACTCCTTTTCAAATGCATCACAGGCGCGAAGGGAACTGAGCCGGCTGAAGGAGGAGGCTAGGAATAAACATGCTATTGCAGTTATTTGGGCTTACTGGCTTGGATCTAAGGTACTTGATTCGCACAACCCGTCCCTCGGTCCCGGAATCCGCCACGATCAGTTTGGATCTTTAGCCTGTCGGGCTGAATGACTCCAGCTAACGGTGGCTCCCACTGGTGCATGTCCTAGCAGCCGGATTTGATAAACCTGGGATGGTAGTGTCAGAGGACCCATTAGGATCCCTAAGCATGTGTAGGCCGAATGTGTAGACTCCCACTTGCTTCTTAATGAGGCACCAGTATAAGTGCTCCTTTTTAAAAAAAAACTCTCAAGTAACGTGCATGTTTAGTTTAGGGTTTTTTTCCCCCTCCCCCTTCCCTCCCTCCAACCCCCCAACATACACTGACAGTTTTCTTGAGGGATTTTTGTTTGGTGGGGGGGCGGGGGGGCATGTTGGGAATGTTAAGGTTTGGGCTTCGGTCGGTCTTCTGCAACATGATGATGATAGGACCACCTTTAATGCATGCCTTAAAACATATTAATCCGTGAATGAAATGTGTTGTAGGCTCCTTGTGGCAGCCATTGATTATTATGAGCAAAATGTGGTATGTGGAAAGAATGATCATTTGTGATTTAACAGAAAGCTGTGTTCATACAAAGCTAGCTATAATTGCCACTGAAGAATCCCAAGAATTTCAGCATCAGCTGTTTGTGTTCAGAAACAAAGGCCTCCTGAAATACTCTCACTAATCCCCAGGCAGAGTCGTGGGCTCTGTGAACATTTCACATACCCCAAGGGACGAGACTTTTAGATGTTTTTGTTACTTAGGAAATCAAAGGTCATCTCTGCTAAAAATGTGTATTCCGGTTAGAAGCATAAATATCAACAGAGTCCTATGTTTTTAAATTTGCCTTGTCAGCATTAGAAGCCCATCTTGTGAGAAAAATGAGAAAAGTCAACATTTGCCTGTATGAAGATCCTAATTTGCCGAAAGCACTCACCAGCGTTGTTCGTTTGTGTTTTTGCTTGAAAAATCTGTGCAGAACAGATTAGTTCCTTTAGTAAGTGGAGGGAAATGTCCTAGCACAGGCAGAGAGACGCTTTGACAATTATCTCTGGGTTTTCCCCGCTGAATGAGCTCATTTCCCAGTCAGTACTACCGGGTAATGAAAAGTCACTGCCTGTTTCATCTTTCACAGTAACATGCCTCAGTTTGACTCTTCCCTAGGATTGATTTTTAAACCTAGAAGTCTTTTCACTTTTTATCGTCAGTGTAGTTCACTGTTGGGGGCCTTGAGCTCACACTGAATTTCGATACGGGCTACTTCTGATTTTCTAATGGGAAAGGATTTTGAGTTTTGTTTTTTTGTTTGAACTTCAGAGAAACAGCCCATATTCCTTCTATTTTCAAACGCTTGTTCGTAAGAGCTGTCTTTTTATAATAATGTCTGAATGAATGAACACAGAAATTCATAGCCCCTTTAGCCCTGTGTACTGGCAGCAGAGGGAAGTCTGCTGAAGGCATCAGCTGCCACTCACAGTTCGAAGGTTTGGATAAGGGAGAGAGAGAGGGAAGTGGAAGAGGGAGAGAGACCACAGAAGGAAGAAGGAAAACAAAGGGAAGTGCGGGCGCAGAGGCGTGCTAACCTCAGGTACCATGCAGATCGCCTTCCCCTGGAACAGAGGCTCAGTGCCCTAAAAAGACAAGGGCCTGCCCCGGCCTTACGCTGATTCTTGGGGTTTAAACGATTGTGCCCGATTGCTCTATCATTCTGAAATCCTTACTCATCAGTTGGCTCTTCTGTTTGGTGGGGTGTCTTTTTCTGGTCATTTGTGCTGTCTGCATTGGGCTGTCTCTTTTATTTACTATCTAAAACATTCTAGGCTCGAAGGGAATTGAAACGCTTGAAGGAGGAGGCTAGGCGTAAGCATGCAGTTGCTGTCATTTGGGCTTACTGGCTTGGACTGAAGGTACTTCCCCACCCCTTCTTTCTGCCCACGGTGAACTCAACGAAGCCTAGCACTTACTAACCCTGAGAAAATGATCGATTATGCTTGCTTATGGTCTGCACAGTCTTTTACGATGTCATCTTGCCTAATTGCGTTCCTTTTTGAGAACAAACCTGTGCACTAATATTTGCTGATTTTATTGTGGTGTATTTCTTTAAACAATCGGTTTAAAGTCATATCACTGTAGCGTGTTTTATCTAATAAGACACTTTGTTATCCAAGTTCTATTCCATGTTATCTTTATGAGGATGAAGTTTGTGTTTTGTTTTTTGTTTTTAATTCATGAGACAGAGTTTTAGTAGACGAGCTTAAAAGCTGACCCACGGTCTACAGTGGCCAGCGTGGGGGATATCAGGCTCTTGGTTCCCCTTGTCTGACTCTTCTGCTCCAGTAATGGGTCCTGGAGCGGAGCTTTCTGCGGAGGGACTGCCATTCTCATGGTTCAGCATAGAACCCAAAGGATTTTGCATAAAAGTACAGATTCAGACAAATAAGCCTGGCAGTGGATCATTCAGATTAGATTCAGATGCCTTTTAATTAAGGGCAGGGTTCATTTCAAAGTGGTGCTTACTCCTTTAGGTAAAATATGACTGAGCCCCCAGAAAACCTTGAGAACAACTTTTAAGCAGTGTAAAGACTGTCTTCCTAGTATTCAATAACTCATCGCCATAGGGTGCCATCCAGATTGTCTTTTGGGGATACTTAGGCCCCCTTTTGATTCTATTCCTCTTTTATTATTTTTGCTGTAATAGTATAACAATTCATCTTCTTCTAAATATTTAAACACCATCCAGGAAACCACTGGCTCTGGATCTAAAGAGCACTAGCAGTATCTGTACATTCTGCTCTTGAATAATCCACATTTTCTCCTAAAAGTTTAGCCTATAAACTCTTAGTAAATTAACCTTTTTGATTATACTGAATATTCATCAAGCAATTTTTAAATTAAGAAGTAACTTAAACAGGAACTTAAGATGTTCTATTTAATTCTGAATAAGTTCTATAACTGCTTTTTTTTAAAGGATTTTATTTCCCATTTTATTCACTTGTTCTAATTTGCGTTCTGATTTTCGTAAAAAGAAGGAACAAAACATCGAGTCAGGATTTTTACTCTGTGTCATGATTTCTACCAGCAACATCACGTTTATCTTTAGTTTTCTGGGTTTAACTGTGTATGGTTTCAGAAATACCTTCATATTAGGGGTATATACTAGCAGCCTATAAATCAAATTCAGTTTGTAGGTGAATTGTAGGTTTTAGCTGGAGGTAACTGGGCTTCCTCTAGACGTAATGCTTTTTTTTCCACCAGTTTCCTTATAAAACAAGTATTTTAATATGTTACCATTATTATTGTTATGAAATAAGGTCAGACTTCTTTGGAGTCCAAGAATGTAATCATTTTGTGCTTTTTTTTAAAGAATGATGTTGATAAGAGCAGTAGTTTTGTCCTTTTAAATGATTAAGTTCTTGTGGAATTGATTACAGAGTTCAGTGGACTCTTTCAGGACTGTCAGAGCCCACGAGGGGAACCCATTCCACGTAGCCAGCATGTTGTCACCAGGCCTTTTCTGTATATAGCTGTGATTCCGGAGAATATTTCAGGAAAAATATTCCTGTGAATATCAAAAAGCATGTTACAGGGTGCCTGGGTGGCTCAGTTGGTTAAGCGACTGCCTTCAGCTCAGGTCATGATCCTGGAGTCCTGGGATCGAGTCCCACATCGGGCTCCCTGCTGAGCAGGGAGTCTGCTTCTCCCTCTGACCTTCCCCCTCTCATGTGCTCTCTCTCTCTCTCTCTCATCCTCGCTCTCTCAAATAAATAAATAAATAAAATCTTTAAAAAAAAAAAACATGTTACAGTGAACTCACAGTGACATTCAACTAAACAGTAGGATTTCCACTGTATTTCTATGGATGTGTTTACATGAAATCTCACTTTACCTTCTCTGCTTTCCTACACTATTAAAATTCCAGGAGCCAATAAATAATTTTCATTTTTCTTCTCCTTGTCCTTTCCAACTTCATTAGTTTGAGATTTGAAATGGTTCTGAATCTAGGAGCTCCTTGGCTAAGAGAAAAAACGATAAGCAGTAACCTAGAATAGGAGCAAAAGGAAAAACTGCCTGTATGATGGATGGGAAACGTTTTAGACCTTAATAATCCACAAGTGTAGAGAATGGGTCTGGTGCTCATCTGCCCCACGGGACCGGGGAGGTCACATGGATGAGGGAAGCAGCAGAGGGCGGGTGGATTAGGAATGGTGGGGCCTCGAGGAGTTTGGAGCATGCCTGTCTCGTAAAGACAGCAACGGCTCCTGTGGCCCACGTAGGCCTCGTTATGTAGGAATGGGGCTCACTGTTGCTAGATCTTAGAAAAATTTCAAGAGAAACATGCAGTCTGAATTCCTATGTGAAGTTTTCTTTCTTTCTTTCTTTCTTTTTTTTTTTAAAGATTTTATTTATTTATTTGAGAGAGAGAGAATGAGAGAGAGCACATGAGAGGGGGGAGGGTCAGAGGGAGAAGCAGACTCCCTGCCGAGCAGGGAGCCCGATGCAGGACTCGATCCAGGGACTCCAGGATCATGACCTGAGCCGAAGGCAGTCGCTCAACCAACTGAGCCACCCAGGCGCCCGTGAAGTTCTTAATTTAAAAATAGGCAAATAAAACATTTTTCTACAAACTGAATTTGGTTAGTAGGTGGCTAGCTTATAAGCCCTAATGTAGAAATATTTTGAACATGGGCAGTTAAACCCAGAAAACTAAAGACAAAAGACAAAGGTACATAATGTCTGAATTATTCAAATAGGCTAATGTTTTGCTGAAATCTAATGTTCTCATTTACGGCTGGATGATAATATTTTAAATATTTTCCCCTAGTTTCAAGATTTAACTGTACCATTCATTCATTCAAACAGTAAACACCTCACCTAGTTATTTTATTTGTTAGACATTAGTATGCAAAGTAAATGTGACAGTGTTAGCAAGGAGCAAATAGGGGAACTAAAACTGTACTGTGATGTCCTAAGTGCTGTGATAGTACTTAGTAGAAATTTTGGCAGGAGCAGAGATTAGAGAAATATTAATGCAATTAAACGGAAGATAATGGTAGTTCGGTCACAAGCTGCTTTTTAAATTCTTATTTTTAGGCACATTTAGTTCTCAGTGTGCAGTACCGAAGTCCTGTCTTCGGATGCGAGGCTTTTGGAAACCGCAGGAGTTCTTCAGGCATTTTTTTTTACCTTTTAAGAACAATCTTTGTGAAAATGACCTTAGATAATTTTTTTCTGAAATGTGTTTTGATCTGTGATGAGTTTGCAGCTCTGTCTGTAGAGTGTTTCTTGTCAGATCATCAGGCTCTGTAAAAACCAGTTAAGAGTGTTTAAAACATCAGAACACCCTGGTATTACCACTTTGCATCTCTTAATTTCTTTTTCTCTGATTTAAAATCCATTGTCTTAATGTGCTTCAGTTGTTTGACTGTATCCAGAAAATCGCTTAGAGGTTTCACTCCTTCCACCTGTTTTCACTTCTAATAGAGGTGCATCATCCGTATGGGCGTCTGCCGGCCACACATTAACCTCTACATTCTGCTGCTTCTTTTTAAAGGTACGTAGGGAGTACAGGAAATTCTTCAGAGCCAATGCTGGAAAGAAAATTTATGAATTTACGCTTCAGAGAATTGTAAGTTTACACTTTCTTTTTTTTTTTTTTTTTTTAAAGATTTTATTTATTTATTTGACAGTGAGAATGAGAGAGCATGAGAGGGGGAGGGTCAGAGGGAGAAGCAGACTCCCTGCCGAGCAGGGAGCCCGATGCAGGACTCGATCCCAGGACTCCAGAATCATGACCTGAGCCGAAGGCAGTCGCTCAACCAACTGAGCCACCCAGGCGCCCTTACACTTTCTATATAGCTGATTAGCGTTATTGGATTAATTAGTTAATAGCATCACCTCAAGAATAAGTGACTTGTTTGGTAACGGTTAAATCCTAGCTTTGACACTGAGGGATTCTGTCTTCTTTATCCTTTCCCCCCAAATTCAGGTAGAATTGTGTGAGGAAGTTATCAGTGGCCCACATATGATTAATAAAATAATCAATAAATTGTTCTTCTCTGGCTCCTGGGTGGCTCAGTCGGTTAAGCATCTGACTTCGGCTCAGGCCATGGTCTCAGGGTTGTGGGATCGAGGCCCCGCATTGGGCTCCCTGCTCAGCGGGGAGTCTGCTTGTCCCTCTCCCTCCCCCTGTGCCATTTTATTTTAATGTTCTTCTTTGACAGAGAGAACATAGTCTAGGGAAGGTGAACCCAAGCAAGCCAGGTATCTTAGTTCGGGCTACTATAATGAAAATACCACAGACTGTGTGACTTAAACAGTAAACATTTATTTCTCACAGTTCTGGAGACTGGGCAGCCCAGGGTCAGAATGACAGTATGTTCTGGTTCTGGTGAGGGCCTTTTCCTGGTTCCCTCACAGGAGAAGACAAAGAGAAGCAAGCACTTTCCTGGGTCTTCTTGAAAAGGGCACTAATCCTGGGAGCACTACTCCTTGTGACCTTATAACGTAATTTCCTCCCCAAGGCCCCGTTTCCTCATACTGTCCCATTGCGGGGCGAGGATTTCAACATAGGGATTTGAGGAGAATGCCAGCATCTTGCCACCCCTGCCCTGCGGCAAACAAGGCAGTGGGCGGAGGGGCGAAGGAGAGCCAGGCTGAGCCACTCAACCAGGGTGGGGTCCAACATTCCCCTCTGTCTTCCAGACAAGTGTATGTAGTGGTGGAGAGTGCAAGCTCTGGAGCCAGCTTGCTCTGCCACGTGCAGATTTGTGACGTGAGCAGATTGCTTCTGTGAGCCTCACTTTGTCATCTGTGGTCGTAGAAAGCTCTTACAGTGCTGGCCCATCTCCAGTAGTCTAGAGTGGTGCTGCCCAATAGAACTTTCTGCAGTGATGAAAATGTTCTATATCCTCATGGTACCATAGAGGAAACTCTAGCCACGTGTGGCTAACTTGAAATGTAACTAATATGACTGATGAACTGGATTTTTAATTTTTTTAATTACTTAAGATTTAAATATCAACAGCCACATGTGGGTAGTGGCTACCTCTTAAACGATGCAGCTTTCCAGTGTTAGCTAGTGTAAGTATTCATGTTAATATTAACATTAGTGTTAGTGTTAGCATTCTTCTCTTCCCCTAACCATTTAGTGGAGCTTTGATTTTCCCAACCAAGACAGAGAGTAGAAAAGAGATTTTCCAGAGGAAATACAACATTGTATCACCTAAAACTTGCTAAATTCCACTAAAGACTGGTCTGTTTGATCCTGGCATATTTTACTCATCTGGCATTTTTTTTGTCAAATCCAACATAGGTGCAAAAATACTTCTTGGAAATGAAAAATAAGATGCCTTCCTTATCCCCAGTTGACAAGAACTGGCCACCAAGACCTTACCTATTCTTGGATTCTACTCACAAGGAGCTAAAAAGGATTTTCCACCTGTGGAGGGTAAAAAATGCCTTGTTAGGTTTTTTTTTTTTTTTTTCCAGAGACTCCTTACCGTGTATTTTGAGTGTTTGAGAAGTGTTAAGTAAAAGCACACTTTAACCACATTCTTCCTGTAGCCTCGAGGAGCTGCACCTGAGGACTACGGTGTTTTTGAACCATGCCTTGTACTTGGCTTTCTGTGAGAATTCCCAGAGCAGCCAGGAGCTCCCGTGGCTGTCTCCTCTCACCCTTGGCTGGAGCGGAGAGTGTGTGGTTTCATTCCACATTCCAGTTGCTTTAAAGGAGTTCAGGTTTTTGTTTTGTTTTGCTTTGTTTCTTTTTTTCATCTTTATCTGAAGGAATACTGCCAGAGATAGGATAATACAGTTTGAACATCTTCACCCGAGGTAGTGAAATCCTGCAGATCGTAAGAGATTGCTTTCTGAGACCTATTGGATACCTTCGTGAGAAGGTGCCCA
The DNA here is from genome assembly GCF_011800145.1 of Mirounga leonina. Taxonomy (NCBI): domain Eukaryota; kingdom Metazoa; phylum Chordata; class Mammalia; order Carnivora; family Phocidae; genus Mirounga; species Mirounga leonina. The sequence goes on along the minus strand of NW_023270377.1, from coordinate 42,131,081 downwards.
CCTTTTGATGGACTGGAAGAGAAGGCTTTAGAGTGCCTCACGAGACATTCGAGAGATTCAAGTTTCCCTCTACCTGAATTAAAGGGAAGCTGGAAATCTATTGGATAATGGCTTATAATTTAGCTTCCTTAATTTTATGAAAACATCCTGTTTTGTTTAGGTGTTGCCCAGCGTGAGTACATGGGATACTTGTATAGATGTTGACTTTATTTTAATAATTTGGTCAGTTGATGTATTAAATGCTAGCTCTGTACAAGTATCATTGGTCGAAGGGCTTCTAGTTAGTAAGTGAATGATTGATGGACATGTCTCCCAGGAAGCTCTTTTCTACCGGGCACTGTAGGCTTGTCCCTTACCAGAGTCACATATGCAGAGTGACATTATCACTGATTAGTGTCATATTGGTACCCGCTCAACATGTGGAACTAGACTCTCACTTCCGTCCCCTCGCTTAGTGAGTCACTTCGGTGAGATGCATCATGTCTCCGTGCTCATCTCCCCCCCTTTGGAGTCTGACGGTGGAACTGTTTTCAGGAATAACGATGGGGAGCCTCTCATGCCAGGGGTCTGCTCTGCCTCTGCTCCCCACTGGCTCCTGGCCCCTGAATCTTGCCCGTACCTCCCTTGCATTGGGGGTAAAGAATGAGAGGGATGTGTTTAGTCCTGAAAGGGCGGCCAACAATGCTGACGTGCCTTTATACGATTATATCGGTGGCTCTCAGCTGCATTTGTACCTGAATTTCTTCGAGTTCATCTAAAAACCTGGCCTGCCCCTCCAGCCACCCCCTGTCTCCCTCCAGTGCCATCTCAGAATCCAGGTGGAGGGGAGACTTCTCAGGTCCCATGTCCACACTTTAAGATGGTAGTGGGGGGTGCGGAGAAGGATTTTTCCAACCAATGGTTGTAGCATGTTTGTGAGTCATGAAATCAGTTTTTAGTAGATTACTGACCAGGGTTGTAAAATGAAATATGGTAGAATAAAAATAATGGGGTACAGGACGTGTTGAAAGTATTGTCTTATGAAGCTTTTGTGTCCGTTGTCTGTCTGTGTGTGTGTAAATGTGTGCAGTGAGTTGTAATGTACAGTGTTGTTGTTATTGCGGGTCTTTGTGAAAGAGTGTGACAGACTAATAAGGATTAAAGGATTGGGGGGAAGCTGACATCATAGTGGGAGGATCAGTACTCCCAGCAGGACCCACGCAGCAAGGCCCTGTGTGTTTTGAAGAAGCATCCCAAGTTCCACAATACAAACAATAGTTTTTATGACATTTTCTAAGACCGACCTTTTAAAACCCAGAAAGGAAAAATGCTCTTGGTTTTTTTAAATGGGTATTTGTACACATTTAGTCTTACTCTTGATGCTGTTAAATGGACTTAGCATATTTAAGAATGAATAAAGATTTATTTATATAAGTGATTATCTTTTTCCCTCCCCTTTTTCATTTCTCACAGTGTAAAAAATACAGGGACCAATTCACAGACCAGCAGAAACTTATTTATGAAGAAAAACTAGAAGCCAGTGAACTCTTCAAAGACAAGAAGGCTTTATACCCATCTAGGTATTATGGCTTTGCTTTACCCATAAAAGTCAGCATTTTAAAAGTTTCTCAAATGTATTTGTAGGTCTAGCTGAGTTTGATTTTAGTAATCCACAAGAGGTTTTTAATTTTATGAATTATTTTATGATCAGCTGGATATGAATATACATAAACACATTTGGGCAATGGCTTTCATAGCATACTTTAATGAAATGAGATTACATTTGTTGGTTTTACTTCATTGGCGTTAGCCTGAACACTTCTCTAAATAATTAGAAGTTGTCCTTTAAAATACAAATTACATAGGCTATTAAGATAAATTTACATTGTAAATTCCTGTTAGTTCTCCATTGTTTTCAGAGACCTGCGGGATCAATTTCTGTGGGCAATCTACTGTCATCCCATTCCAGTCTTACTCGAACAAGCTGGGTCAGGCTCATTTGCATGATAATGAAGAGTGACCCATCACCCTCTGAATATTGCCGCAGTCCTGGTCTGTGATGGCCTTCGCTTGGCTAAGTCCTTGGGTACGATGTTAGCGGCCTGTGCAGTCAGATCTGTTCCTTTATTGTAGACACCAAGTGCTCAATAAAAGAAGGAACACCAGTTAAGTTTGCCAAGTGAAATCGTTGGTAAAGACCGCTTACCTGAATATCCTTACATCTCCCAAGTTCATCATTTCTCCCCCAGAGTTCATACCCCTTTTTCATCCAATGTTTCTAAAAAAAAAAGTTAGATTGGACAATTTCAAGCCAAATCTCTAACAACTTTTAGCTTCTCCCAAAGGATGGCCTAGAAATGAAAAAGCATTATATGCTAAGTATATTCACATGTATTACATATGCTGTGTTTATATTCTCAGTGTCTTTACACACAATTGAAAGCTCTTCCTTTGAAAAGTTGAAATAAACATTGTTGCCAGGCTCATGTGGTTTAAATATTTTAAATGACCCAACTTGCTGGGTTAGCTGATGGTCTGTACTCCCTTTGAGTCGAACGTAGCATCTAAATCCAAAGTTGTCCAAAGTGCCTGCTATATAAAGCACATTCAGACATGAAAATGGCCTATATACTCTCTCCAGCAACTAATTCATTTAACTTTTTCTTTATAGATTTTTAAATTGTAGAGTAATTGTCTTAATTAACAATCCCTGTGGATGACACTTCAGAAACTGGAAAGAGAAAAATACATTTGTGAAGAAACAAATTCAAAGGCTCTTAGCACTTTTTATTATTAAAAACATGTTTTAATGTGAACAACAGGAAACAAATACTAACGTCAAGCCAAGTCCTTCTGGGGTAATTCTGTCCATTTTCAGGGATGGTGGTGCGCTCAGCCAGCAGTAGTCGGAGGGGAGGAATAGTGACACCCTCACGCTGTGGTGGGTGTCAGCCTTTTATATGCTGGGAGCCATGAAACACTGACCACCTACGTGGAGTTTTCTTCCCTGATCCTCCACCCACAACACAAGCATTTAAAGTTGTATTTGCAAATTGCCAGAACTTTATAGCTCAAAATGAAGCCACGGTTGTGTTTTTTTGGGTGGTTTTTGTGTGTGTGTGTATGTGTGGGGTTTTTTTTTTTGGTGTCTTGGAAGAGGCTTCCCTGAAAGTGTCACCCCACAAGCCTTTAGGGAAATGGGCATCTTAGTACATGATTGTGCTGCTTGTAAGATGGAGTTTGTCTGAAAGAAAACCGCTCTGGTTCTGAATGTTTACCTTGTCCATTTAGGGGCATGTCCTTGGAGGAAAGGCCTGATCTAGAGCCAGAGTTACATGATAGTATTAAGTGCTCTGTAGTTCTCTTCTAAAGTGCTCGCTCTGGATCTATGCTCCCCTGGACGGCCTCTTGGTTTTCTTATTCTCTGCAAGAAAATAAAGTTTCCCTTTGAAACAGGTGTTGGTAATGATCTGTGCCCTTTTTTCCATTGCCACATATTGTTGAAAGGCACTAAAAGTCCTTTGTGGGCAGCTGTTAACTTTCTATTACCAGATTGGAAGGAATTGCCTTTCCCTTCACATGAGATCATGCACGTGGGTCCTGACTCTCTTTCTTGTGACTGGTTTCTAGCTTGATTGTTCCAGACGATAAGATTTTTATCAAAGTGCTACCTACAAAATGCCATGATCCCATCAAAAGTATATTTAAAGTAGGTTCCAGGTTTCATTTCCAACTTGTATTTAGGACACGAATAAAATGGATAAAATTAACTTTGATGAAGTTATGCGCTTCAGAATTAGCTGACGTGTTACCTTTCTCCAGTAATGCCTCCATCTGGTACTGTTTCTAATGTGAGGGAATTTTTTCCTATAGCGTTGGGCAGCCATTCCAAGGAGCTTACCTGGAAATCAACAAGAATCCCAAGTATAAGAAACTCAAGGATGCCATTGAAGAAAAGATTATCATTGCTGAAGTTGTGAACAAAATTAACCGTGCCAATGGGAAGGTAAAAATGCTAACCCTGAAGACCTGTAAGAAGTGTTTATCAGTTGGGACAGTCATCTTTCGTTTTCTGATTATTCCGATTCGCCTTTCATATTCTCAGCAGAGTTCCTATAAAGGGAGCTGCTTCCCCTTACCTTTAAGTTTAGGTGGAATTTTGCTTGTTCTCTGAAACTTATATGACTTAAGATCTATTGTCTATGTTTTTAGTGTGTTCTCAGTTTACCTAGGTATGTGTGCTGAAAGATAACGGAATCAAATGGGCATTTCTGCAAATAACGAATGCTTTAAAACTCATGGACCCACTTGGGGTATTTTTGATCATTGGTTTTACATCCTTATTTGTTTTGTTTTGTTTTGTTTTAGAGCACATCTCGGATTTTCCTCTTAACAAATAATAATCTCCTTCTTGCTGATCAAAAGTCCGGGCAGATCAAATCAGAGGTTCCCTTGGTGGATGTGACCAAAGTATCGATGAGCTCACAAAACGATGGCTTCTTTGCTGTCCACCTCAAAGAGGTAAAGGTTCAACTATTGATTTGACCTAAAGATTTCTGCATTTTCCCAATCTCTGAGCCACTGAATTAAAATTTTCCACATCTGAAGAATGTTATTACTTGAAGTTTATACATTATAACCTTAATTTGCAGATTTTGGCTATATTCACTCTCACGTAAAATCTCAGGCTTGGTTTTTCAGTAATTGAAATTGATTAACTGAAATTGCATTGATTAATCACATTTATTAACTTGTTCATTGAGTTCTAATTTCACTGAGCAGCTTTGGTATGCACTCACTGTGATGTGCATTATTTTGAGAAAAACCATGGAAGTATCAGGATATTTTATGCTTCCTCCTGTTGTTTATTCTATATACCAACTTAGTAAATGTCCCTTTGTTCATCTTTAATTTGTGAGTTTTTTATTAAAGAAGGCAACCACAATAAAACAATTGCCTAATAATTTTGACCTAAAGATTTTTTAATGTTTTGTGCTTTTTTAGTTTAACCTAGGACCTCCTGATCTGAATGGCGTAGCTAAGAATGCAGGCTCTGGAGTTGGTCTCACTAACTTTACAGTGACCTTGGCCAAGTCATTTAACTTCCATGTGCCTACGTACTTTTTCTCCTCTTTAAAATGGAGAGAATACTAGTACTACTTCATAATGTTGTTATAAGGAGTAAATGAGACACTATGTATGGTGCCTACCATATAATAAATAGTCCCTGAATAAGTAGATGTCAGCAAATATGAATCATATTTAGGGACATGCATCTAGTTGGTGGCCCACCTGTCTTGCTGCTTCTACGCTTAGGAAAATCCTCTATGCTCAGTTCAGCCTGTTTTCCCTCCTGTGGGTCTTAACTTAAAAGCGGCATATCCAATCCTAAGACAGTGATTATCAACTTTGATTACACTTTATAATGCTAATGCCCAGGCCATACCCCACCCACCCCCCACTCCCACCAGATCAGAGTTTCTTGGAATGGGGCACAAAACCATCCTACTATTTGCAAGCTCCCTGTGTAGCTTAGGTGAAGAGTCACTGCCCTCGGATATTTGTTGGGAGTGTTGTTGTTGTTGTTCTTTTTTTTTTTTTTAACCAAATCACTGAGGAATTTTTTTAAATAGCTCTTTCAGAATGAGTGATAGGTTAGGTCAGTGCTTCTCAAGCCTGAATGTGCAAACAAATCACTCAGGGATCCTGTTTGGTTCCTATGCAGCGGGCCTACGGCAAGGCCTGAGGCTCTGCTTTCTAACAAGCTCCCGGGTGATGCTGATGGTGCCTCTGGTCCATCTACCAACTTTTGGGTAGCACAGGGTTAGGTAACCTTACTAAGAGTGCTCGGAGCAAGTTGGAAGAAATGCCGCTTTTGTTGTTATCGTTTATTTGGAAGAGTGGACTCCAGTAGCTGATGTTTTCAAGAGACTGTAAATATGTGTTCAGCCAAGCTTGTAAACATTTACCTCCTCAGCTATCCTTAATTATGATAGTCTACCTCTTGCTTTGTCCTTGCAGGGGTCTGAAGCAGCCAGTAAAGGAGACTTTCTCTTCAGTAGTGATCACCTGATTGAAATGGCCACCAAGCTGTATCGGACGACTCTCAGCCAAACCAAACAGAAGCTCAATATCGAAATTTCTGATGAGTATGTACATAATCGTTTGAATGTGCCATCTCACTTTTAGCTTTATTGCTGTAGTCGAGCACTTCAGTCTCATTTGTTTATACAGCCGCTCCCTTTAAGCAGCGAGTGTGTCTGGGGTTTGTTCTAAATGGTGGATGGGCAGTGAATGGTGCTGGTCTAGTTCTTGCCTTCATGTCCCGGACATCCTGGTGAAAGAGATAAATAGGCATAAATAAGAAATAGGAGATATGACTTTGGTTAGTGACAAGTGCCTGTGGAGGGAAACAAAGCAGGGTAAGGGCCAGAGGGTGCTCTATTTTTGATAGGGAGGTCAGGGAGCCTTGTTTGATGCCGTGACATTTGAGTCAAGACTGGAATCAAGGGAGCAAGCCAGGCAACAACCCGGGAGGTGCCTTCCAGGGCAGAGGACAGCAGGTATAAGGCCCTGAGACAGCAGTGAAAGTGGCAGAGTGAAATGGTAGGAAAAGACTCGGGAGAGACAGGCGGAGACCCGGCCATGTAGAGCTGGAGGAGCTTAGCTAAGGAGCTGAGATTTTACTGTGGATGATGGAATGCCATTACGGGATTTAAGCAAGGGGGCGGCATGATCCAATTTGTGATTTTCAAAGATCGCTTTGGCTGCAGCGTGGAAAATAGCTCTAGGCAGGCAAGAGTGGAAGCAGAAAAAAGTTAGGAGCTTCTCTGAGCTGTCTAGGATGATGTGGCTTAGGCTAGGGTGGGAGTGGGAGGTAGTGAGAAGTAGTCATATTCCAAATGTAATTTGGAGGAAAACAAGAGGACTTATTAACAGATTAGATGCTAGGTTTGGGGCCTCAGCCCAAATGGTGGTACCATTTACTGCAATAGATGACACTGAAGAAAGAGGGGTTTGGGGGTGGCCAGGGGGCGTGAAGTCAAGAGTGCTGTTTTGGATGTGTTATATTTGTGACGCCTTTTTTTAACCAAATCACTGAGGAATTTTTTTAAATAGCTCTTTCAGAATGAGTGATAGGTTAGGTCAGTGCTTCTCAAGCCTAAATGTGCAAACAAATCACTCAGGGATCTTGTTTGGTTCCTATGCAGCGGGCCTATGGCAGGGCCTGAGGCTCTGCTTTCTAACAAGCTCCCTGGTGATGCTGATGGTGCCTCTAAAATTCTTTCTAAAATAATTTCATACCCATTCTTATCCCTGCATAAGCCAGACTAACCTTCCTTGATGTTTTGGGATTTACAAAACCTTAGGTCCATCATCTGTTCTCATTGTACATTAAGAATGATGTTTAAGTTGGTGGGAGATTGACCTTTATGTATCCTCTACATTGGAAATTGCAGTTTGGACTAGATAACTTTTGTCATTGGATCCTTTCTCATATTAGGGGAAAAAAAATATAATGACTAGTCATGCTCCAGTCAGCTAAGATTTTAAACTGTTAGGGCCCGTTAGAACTTTAAACTCCCTTTAGCTGAAATTTGTTAGAGCTTGAGATGCAGGGCTTCAGTTTTGGTGGAACTGATCATTCCCACCAATCCTGGGAAGATTCTGTTTGTTCCAGAGGCAGGAGCTCCTTGGTACATGGATGACGCAGCCTCCTGGTTGGCTCACCCCATTAACGAGGCTGTCTTTACAGAGAAAGCCACGTCAACATCCAGGGCACAAAGGATTGCTACTTTTAAAGCATTTCCCAAGCTGGTATTCTAAGAACACTGCCTCTGCTGTGAAGAAAGTATTCATTGGTAGAAATTTATAATCCTTCTTTACTACAGCTCTTCCCAGATGCACCATCCTGTCGTACATCATGACTCTCCTGAGGGGCTGGGCGGGCTAGCGTGAGCTGTGTTCCTCATACAGAATCAACCACAGAGCCCCTTCTGTGGTTCTCACGGTTTGTGGGTGAGGCACATGATTGTGGGAGAGTTCGCTCGTGGGTGGCAGAGACCCTGCCTTGTCATGGGGGCGGGGGGGTGGGGTATGATGTTCTGGTTGTGTCAGCTTGCAGTAAACATGCTTGTGTGCGTGCAAGTTGACAGGGTGGCCGTGTGAAGAAAAGAAAACATTTGGTAGCATTGTAAACCAGTCCATAACACCTTTCTTTCTCCAGTTCCTAATTGTTGGTTGGTTTCACAGAAACAGAGTAGCTGATGGAACCCCGCGTAGCAATGGTGGGTCCCTGCCCAGGCAGCAAGGGAGCTGTGGGGCAGAGCAAGGGCCCAGGGAGCCCGTTTCCTGACCTTGAGAGCTCATGAGCAGGGATTATACGCCTCCTTGGAGAACATTTTAAATTTAAACAAAATTTGATAAAGTCATGGGCACCCCTGCCCATGTATTTTTTTCAGCCGTAAGTGGCTTTAATCCATTTCAGTGCCGGCTCTACAGATTAGTATTATAAACGGTGTGCAGCTCAGTGACCAAAACCTTCCTCAGCGTGTCCTTCTCAGAAGTAGAAGTAATTATTTTAACAAACCCAGTCTCCATAGCCATTCTGGATAAACTGGATGTCGATTTCCAGGAGGAGAGGCAAAGTCCTATTTACTCCTTAGAGCAGTTTTAACCTCCTTTGTAATTCCCAGTCCTTCAACTCCCAAACCTTTCAGTCCATAAATAGATTGCATTTTAAGGATGACTTTAAATGTGTAATACTTCTAAAAAATTTCTAAAAATGAAGTCCTGAACGTGTTGAAAAAACCCAAAGTGAATTTGTTCTATTAAACATTTTAAACACATGTGCATATATGTACATGCATACACACACAGACGTATCATTTTAACTGGTACAGTTGTTTCTGTGAATATTTTAAATCGAATCATCTAAATTGTTTTCGCTGTGAAGTTCTTGCTAGTATTGATGCTATGAAAGGATGCGTTCAACATTATTGTTTGCTGGAGAATATGATTCTCTGAGTACCGTGTCCTTCCTGTAGGCCATGCTTCAGTTTTCTCTTCTATGAAATAGAAACATTACTTGCCTCATAGGATTATTTCAAAGTTGCGTTAATATATGTAGCTTACTAAGAACAGTGCCGTGCATGGCAAATACTCTGTGTATCTTCGCTATTATTGTTGTTTCTGGAGTGAATTGCACTCATGAATCGTGAACATGAAGACAGCCAATGCTAAAGTTATGGGGAAAAGAACTCCCTATACTTTTATTATACTAAAAGTAGTCTTTGAAAATTAAAATGTCAAAATATCTGATTTTTTAAATGTGTGTATTGGCATTAGACTTGAAAGGTGCTTTCTTTCTTTGAGGTGCGTAGATATAAGTATCTATATCTGTGATGCGATTTTAGAATGATAGCTCTTTCTTTTCAGTGCCTTCAAGTTGAAAAGGAACAGCCTATTTAGAAGCTCGGAAGTACTATCCTGCTAAAGCAACTGATAAATCAGGAGTTTATGTGTCACATTTCAGTCCAGTAGATAATGTTTGCAAAGCACGGGCTCTGTAGACCTTGACACTGAGACTAATGTGCACAGAACAGAGCTGTTTTGATGTTTGCACTTGGGTGGATCCAGTGAGCGTGTAGTCTGTCACATGGTTGGTAGAGTGACTCAGCTATATGCCAACAACTCAGAAAACTGTTCCCTGAGAAGCATACTGGATATGTGGTAACATTGTGCTGTAACTCTTTGGTGGAAAGAAGAGCACTGGCTTTGAGCTGGGAGAGCCTGGGTTCTGGACCAGCCATGCCACTCTCCTGCCTCCGCAAATATGCTGTCCTTGCGGGCAAGGACCTCATTGGATAGGTCTGGGTTTCCCCCCGCCCAGCACCCAGCCAGCACCCAGCCCAGGAGGAAGGCGGTATGTGTGTGGTAGGAAGGTGTGATGGGTAATCTTACGGACAAGTACTTGATCCCTGACGGTCTGTGACAGGAAAGATTCGGACTAGAATATGGTTTCCCACGGTGTCCCACACATACTACGGGTAGGGTAAGAGGGGGCTTTGGGTGTACACTGATAGATTTTGTAAACTTTATAGTTTATGTATATATATAAATTATATATATATTTTAATATCCATTTAATATCCATTTGGTGGATATCGAAAAACATAAGGGGCAGATTGAACTTGTGATTTTATTATTATTATTACTCCATAGGTCACAGCTATTTTGAAACATATTTATTTATGGTAGAAACAACTATTAGCATAGTATGTGGATATAACAAAAATTGTTTAGGAAATAGGTGAGTAACCAGTGTCTGGAAATCATAGTCTGGAGGATCTCTAGACCCCTTTCCTGAAATTTTTCATTTCATTTTCTGAAATTGGCGATAATTTAATAGGACCCGACCCCCAGCTTATATTTTTGCTATGCAAAAATGGAGAAAAATGGGAGATTTTTTTCCATTTGGAACATGGAAATAATTCTTCTTAGGCCTTCTCCCCTTGCTGGAATATGGTGAGTTAATGAACTTCGGTTTCCTTGGGGCTAAGTGGTGACTTCAGGAAGTGCTGAAAGAAAGTAGGAATGTTTGTCAAGGTCACTATCCATTAAGAAACAAAAGCTCATGTTAGTATCATCATCCGCTCTTGTGTGTGTGCTTTTCTCTAATTTGTCCTATTCTCTTCTTCTAGGTTCCTGGTGCAGTTCAGACAGGATAAAGTATGTGTGAAGTTTATTCAGGGCAACCAGAAAAATGGGAGTGTCCCAACGTGCAAACGAAAAAACAACCGTCTCCTGGAAGTCGCTGTTCCTTAACTGGCTCCTCCTCTCTGCTTTCACGGACTTGTTTCCTTGTAACAGTGCAATTTTGTTTTGTTTTGTTTTGTTTTGTTTGGGATTCATTGTATGTTTGGGAATTGCCAAAGGCTAATACTGTTAGAGACCCTTGGCAAAATAAAAAAAAAAAATATTTGACTAATCAATTTTTATTATTGGAATAGTTTTAAACCTTAAATTACACAGTCTGTCCTGGGACAGGATTATAGAAGCTAACAGTGTCTCTGCCATGTCATACGTGTTCTTTGTTTAGCCATCATGTTAGATCTGTGTACCCGCGATCAGCATATTGCTCATAAATCATTACTATTTCTAAGTAGAGGAAATGGTCCCAAGCGGTAGTTGCATTCGTTCATCAAATATTTATTGAGTGCCTCCTCTTTGCTAGGCACGGTGCTGGATGGCGTGAAAACTGACTAGGAAGCCTTTTTGTTTTTCAGGCCGCGGCATCTGGCTGGCTTGTGCTGTCCTGACTAGGGCTAAGAGAGGTTGAAGACGTTGAAACCAAAACAGTACCTATTGCTGATGGACAGCATTATTCCGAATCCCGTAGTGTGATCTTAACCAGTCCACTTCAAGAAGGGCTTGGTCCTAGGAAGTAGAAATGTATGACCGGGTAAAATGCCCCTACATGTGGTTTCTATTTGAAAAGAGAAAACTGACATTGCAACAGGACTTTTAATTTGTTCGGCTCTTGTCGTTGCTTTTAACAGTAGAAAACAGAGTCATTCTTATTGTAGAAAAAGTGACAGAAGTAGTCCAATAAGATTATATTTTCCTGTTTCTGGTAAGCCTCATATATGATCCTACATAGGCTAATATTTGCAGAGTGTTGTTTTCACCCAAATTTGAGTAAATATTTTAAACAGCTAATACAGTCAAGGGCTGAAAGCCTTTCAGATAATGGCAAGCATTCTGTATGATGTGAAATAAACATCCAAGATCTTTTTTGAAAGTTTTATTTATAATATACATTTTGTAGGAGAGGGTGATTGGTACAGGGTGCATATTTTAGTCAAGGATCAAAATTGTGTATGTTAATTTGCAGGACTTTTTTTTTTTTTTTTTCCAAATTTACAATAAGGATTCATTTTTGGAAACTACATTTTAAACTTTGGAATCAAATTGTTTCTTATTTGGGAGGATAATGTATATACATTGGTATGTTAAATAATAAAACTGTTCTAATTTGGTGCCATTTCCTGGATCACAACTGTATTTTTGTTTTTCAAGGTATGTTCTCATGTTGTGTGTCAATGTAATATTGCACCGAAAGGCTTTACCGTTCAAACATTATATGTTTTCTGTGTAATTGAATTTCACTGACCTTTTATAAACCAGAAACATTCATTGAAAGTATTGGGGGGGGGGCACTTTCTTTTAATTTTTGAACTTGAAAAAAATCGCTCCCATAAAGAAATTCTCAGAAGCCTTTGTGTTTATTGGTGCTGGTAGAGGATAGCATTACTTTCTCTCAGTCTACCGCATCATGTACCTAGAGCGGTAGATTGGTAGTTCCTGAAATAGGTGATTAGAAATCTGGAACTGAGGTGTTTTTAAAAAATGTTTAAAAAAATATGTAATACATTCACACTGTTCAACGTGCAAGTAAGGATAGATAGAAATACAATGCAAATTTTCCATCCCATCGTTCCCTCATCTGCTCAGTTCCCATGCCCCCTCTCAAGTTAACCGTTGTCTTTACTTGCTTTTGCACAGCTTTATGCATATGTTTCCAAAACAAAATAAAAATATAGATTCTTACCTCCTGCTTTAGTAGACAAAAGCTAATACTTTATATAGACTTTGTTCTTTACTTTGTCTTTTTTGCTCTTTGTTCTTTTTTTTTTTTTTAAGATTTTATTTATTTATTTGAGAGAGAGAGAATGAGAGACAGAGAACATGAGAGGGAGGAGGGTCAGAGGGAGAAGCAGACTCCCCGCTGAGCAGGGAGCCCGATGCGGGACTCGATCCCGGAACTCCAGGATCATGACCTGAGCCGAAGGCAGTCGCCCAACCAACTGAGCCACCCAGGTGCCCATCTTTGTTCTTTTTGACTGTGGCACAGTCTTCTGTTGTATGGATAAGTTTATCCAGTCCCCTCCTGATCATCACTGGGTTGTTTCCCAAATGGAAATTTAAGTCCACGACAGAGAGGACCAATATTTCATGGGTCTACTTGTTAAATTTTCCTAAATACCGTCTCTGCAGATTGTTCATTATGATGATTAGCAACAATAGCAGTTAGCAACAATACATTTCCCAGAGTTTATTTCCAATAGAGAAGCCATTTAATCTCAGACTTTGTGGTAGGTGTTCTGCATGGATTTAAAAATATCTCTACAAAGTAGTTTTAAATGACAGTGTTTCTGCATATAATCCATCACTTCTAGTCTTGTCATTGAAATACCCAATAATTTTTGGTCACGAAATTCATTCTGGGTGGGTTGTGACTTGACTTGAAAAAGCTTTTCCAAATCTTAGCAAGAAAGCTTCTGTGTGCACCAGGGTGAAATGTGCCTCCTCAGAGTTTCCTAAACCAAGCCCGCCAGCTGGGGAGAGCGCCCTTGAACAATACAGACCGGAAGTGAGAGTTCTTAATGTTTTCAGTACATGTAGCGATGCCTTGTTTTTAAATTTTTTAATTTAAATTCAATTACTTAACGTATAGTGTAGTACTGTCGTTTCAGAGAGAGAGGTCAGTGATTCCGCAGTCTTCTATAACACCCAGTGCTCCTTACATCCCGTGCCCTCCTTAATGCCCATCACCCCATTACTCCGTCCCCCCACCCCCTCCCTGCCTCCTTTTTTCCCCATAGGGAGCAAGCGCTAGTGATTAGGATAAATGTAATTGTTGCAAGCAATTATTTTGAGATTTTCAGCTCAGAAATAGAATATGAAACCCTGGTCTTTGGTCATGAGATTAGAGAGGGGTCAGAATCACAAGGAAAGCTTGTTTTTAAAACTCAACCAAACAACCATGCAGATACCTGGGCTATAGCCCTTCCCAACTGAATCAGAATCTCCAGGGCAGAGCTTGGAAATAGGCGCTTACAAGAAAATCACCAGGTGATTAAGCATCTTGGAGTTTGAGAACCACCAAGAAAAATACCAGCGCTTCTCGGCAGCTACACAGCCATGTGTCTTAACAAGTCCTCTGGGAGGTGATTCTGCTGCAGCCCTCTGGTGTTGGAACTGGCCTGGAGCGTCTCTAGCCGCGCAGCTCGGGCCGGCCCTACCCGTGCTTCCCGCCCGCCCCCTGTGCCTGGCTAGCGGTTAGTGACAAACCGTGCCGTTGCCCTATTATAATGGGGGAGCAGCTGGTATTCCCTTATCTCTGAATTTCTGCCCCTGTCCTGCAATGGGGAATGGAAGTATTGGCGGCACTCCACATTTTCTGCTCTGGCCTGGCCACACGGCCCTAACTTGTTCTCAGCCACCACTTCGTTGCCCAGCCCCTGGAGTGACCTGTAGGCCCAGATGAAGAGAGAACTGTGCTTGAAAAAAAGTAACGAGGTAATGAGTACCAAATATCAGACCATGGTCGTTCCCAAGTTTGCAGTGTGGGTGACACGCTATCCTTGACTTCGACTTCCACATACCACGGGGCAAGAAGCAACATGGGAAAGTGACTATCTAAATAGACTGGTTACAGTCTTGGGTTCCCCACTCTTGGAATAATAACTTGGACCTGGTACTCGGATGTAAAACCTTGAGCTCGAGTTTGAATACCTTTTCTCATATCGCAGGGGTTGTGGGGTATTTCCATGATACCAAAGCACCAGGGCCAAGAGTTCTGAGAATCAGAGGCACCTCGTCAGTATGGAGGATTTGGCTGATACCTAGGAGGATAAATGGTTTTATTATGCCATCTCAATTAGTATGCTGAGTGAGAACTCTCAAATTCATATAATTAAGTATAATTATGGTAATTAGAATATGGTTCAAAATTCTTGGTCTAAATAGGATAGACAACAACATCTTTTATATGCTGCTTTGCACAGAATAGGTAAGATGTTTAGGTTCTAACCTACTCCAATCGCAAACACTCTTTAAAATGGTATATACTGCTGGGGAAAGATTTTGTAAATTCCTAATGTGTTTATTACGTTTTTACAAGAAGGCATTGTAGTAAGAGCCTTTTGTTTTTAAGCTGGGGGTTGTTTTTCTGCTAACGACTGCAGCACTCAGATTCATTCAAACCATTAGGTGCAAGAGATAAAAAGGAAGAGAAGGGAGAGTCATTTTGCTCTTCTTTCCTCCTGGTGAGAAAAACAGCTGTAAGTTTTCATTGTCCATTTGAAGGTATAATGCTGAGGAGTTAATATGTTATCACTGGAGGGGCTCTTTCTTTGGATCTCCCTGTAGTGATTCCATTATGTGCTGTCCATTCTCAGGTTCTGGTTTTCGAAACTTCAGGAAGCCATGGCCTTGACAAGCCTGCACTCACTTTCTGGTCTCATCAGCTTCTAATCCAATAGCCACTCAGTAGAAAATTAATGGCTTTTGAGTTGGTTTCCTGCAAATCTTGGAATTGTTTGCCTCCTTCTCTTTGGTTTGAAGATCATTTTCAAAATCTGGAGTTAATCACAGTACAGCATAAACCACAATCTCTTCCTCATTAACTTTTTTTGCTGCCATGGTGGCCAGATCTTTGCTCAGCTCCATAAAATCCAGCAAAAATCTAGCTTTGTAACCAAGGAAAACAGAATTATTTCCATATTCACCCAAAGGCCTGGCAGTACTGAGTGAAAGAAACATCAGCCAGCCAGCCACCTTACTTCACTTACTTAAAAAATGTTCTTTTGCCCAGTTTTGAAATATAATAGACATGCTACATTGTATTAGTTCTAGATGGATAACATAATGATTTGATATATGCGCATATTGTGAAACGATGGCCACAGTAAGTTTAGTTAATATCTATCACCTCATATAGTTATAATTCTTTTCTTGTGATGAGAACGTTTAAGATTACTCTCGAGGTCGTTCACTTATTTTATACTCACCCCAACTTCCCTTTTCTCTTCTTTCTTACTTCGTTTCTCTCACTAATTAGTGGATCTGGCATATTCTCTTTAGAAACATGTATTTTTAAATGACATACACAAATAAATGTACACATACCAGAAACATACCTATCAAAGAATTTTTACAAAGTGAACACATCCATGTACCTAGCACCCAAAACAAGAAGGTCCTTTGTCCACCCCAGTCACAAGTCCCCACAAAAGTAACTTTCTCTTGTTTTCTAGGACCATATATTAATTTTGTCCTTTTTTGTTTTGGGTTTTGTTTTTTTGCTGTTTCTTGTTTGTTTTTGCTTCATATAGATGGAATCATACAATATATGCTCTTCCTCTGGCCTTTCCCATTCAGTATTATAACTGGAATTCATTCACATCGTTGCTTGTAGCTAAAGTTTGTTCTGTCTCTATAATACTTCATAGTGTGCAGAGACTGCAATTTTGTAATCCATTTTGCTGTTGACGGGCATTTGGCTATGACGCATCTGCTGCTGCAGACATTCTTGGACACGTCGGTGAATATCCGTCCACATATCTGCTGGGAATATACCTAGGAATAAAGCTGCCGGGTCATAGGGGAAGCTTATGTTCACCTTCAGTAGACTGCATCAAACTGACTTCCAAAGGAACTACCAGTTGACCTCCGCACCAGCAGCCTGCTGGGGTTGCATTTGCTGTACATCCTTGCCCCACCTGGTGTCATCAGTCTTTTTAATTTTGGTCCCCCTGATGGGTCTTAGCTTTAATTTGCATTTTCCCGGTGATCATGAGCTCAAATACTTTTTCAGTATTAGCAATTTGTACATCATCTTCTGTGAAGTACCTGTTCAAGTAGTTTGCCTTTATTTTTTTATGTTGGGATTGTCTTTTCTCTCTTTGATTTGTAGTTATATATTGGATACAAGATCTTTATCAGATATGTGTGTGGCATGTATCTCCGCACGGTCTACAGCGACCTTTTTGCCAGTGTCTTTGGATGAACACGCTCCATTTCAGTGTAGTCCAGTTTACCAGTTCTTTGCTTTATGGTTCATACTTTTTGTTTCCTGTTGAAGAAATATTTGTTGCTCAAGGTTATGAAGGTATTTGTGGTTTCCTTTAGAAGCTTTATTGTTCTGCCTTTCATATTTAGCTCTTTAGTCTACTGGAATTGATTTTTTTTTTTTTTTGAATGATGTGAAGTAGGGAGTCAAGATTTTTTTTTTTTCCCATATAGATAGCCAGTGGACCTGGTACCGTTAATTAAAAAGGCCATCCTTGCCTCACTGCACTGTTTTTAGATTCTTTTTTTAATTTTTTTTAATTTTTTTTTAAGATTTTATTTATTTATTTGAGAGAGAGAGAATGAGAGACAGCAGGAGAGGGAGGAGGGTCAGAGGGAGAAGTAGACTCCCTGCTGAGCAGGGAGCCCGATGTGGGACTCGATCCCGGGACTCCAGGATCATGACCTGAGTCGAAGGCAGTCGCTTAACCAACTGAGCCACCCAGGCGCCCTGTTTTTAGATTCTATATTAAATTAATTATCTTTGTTTCAGTACTAAACCGTGTTAATTATTACAGCTCTAGAACTTGTTGGCCTGGTCATGTAGAAGTGAAATTTGTAACTCAGAGGTCCTATACTCTTATGAAAGCAGGGAATAATGCATTAAAACTAATAAATACACATGCGAGTATTTGGAGTAGTGATAGTTCATCAGAGTCCTGAAAATATGAACATAGCCCTTTTCTTCAGCCGCAGGGCTTTGGGCATGGGAGTTCTTAATGGGATCATGAGGGGAGAATATTAAATGTTTCCTTAAAGTAAGTCTAATTTTACATGCTGTTTTGGTTTTCCATTGATACAATAGTTTCTATCCATATTATTAATTATCCCTACTTTAAATTTTCTCTCTAATCTTCATAAAACTACTATTTTACAGAAGTGCATGTGAATATTTCCTTTTCCTTTTGTTTTCAGGTAAGACTTTTCCTCAGATGTGGTTCCTTTGGTCGTGAGAGAACTCCGTGGTTTTTCTAATTCTTTAACAAACTTTTACACTATTTTTACAGTCTTTTACAACTGATTATCTCGTGCAATAATAGTTTTTAGATGAGGTCAGCTGGTGCCAGAAGTGAAGTCCTTCTCTAGTACCCTCACACTTTCTTTTTAATTAAAAAAAAAAAAAAAATGTTTCTAAATAACTTCGTAGTAATCACCCAATCCCTTGTGTGCAGTTAGGAGCTAAATTCAGAATTGCCTTTTCTAAAATGATCACTACAAATTCAGCTTTCCTAAGGTTGAAATTTTAATTGACAGAGAGGAACACCACTGAAAAGGCAATTAGTAGCATGTTTTTCAGGAGCATTAAAGGCGTATGCATCTTTTCTTTCCTAGAGGGGCAAATTGTAGGCAAAGGAAAACATGCTTACCTTTCATCTTATATGCAACAATAAAAATCAATTGCCTGGAAAGGTTCCAGTGTCTGTAAGTCAAATAGGAGGTAAGTTTGTATCAATCTAAGCTCCTACACAGAGGGTCACCACAGAGTTGTTGAGGCATTGCATAGTAGAAAATAAAAATGTTACTTCATTTACGAAACCTGCAAGTAGTCTTTCACCTACAAATTCAACCTTCCTTTTTTATTCGGTAATATAACGTATATGGTGATACTGCTATTCTGGTGTCTTTTTAAGAAATTATTTCCAACACCAGTATTTATTAAATATACATATACAGCATATTTATTTGTGATATTGAATATGAATGTTACAATTTAAAGATACTGTCTTTCCCAAGTATACATTCTTTTTTTTTTAAGTTTGTATTTAAATTCTAGTTAACATACAGTGTAATATTAGCTCCAGGTGAACAACATAGTGATTCAACACTTTAAAACAACACCTGGTGCTCATCACAACAAATGCACTATGTAAGTCCTAACTTCTAATAAGGGGGCAGTGTCCTATTTAAGCAGAGTAATCAAAACTTATTCTCGTTTTTGCCCTTAAGAATGAACCAAAAACGAATTTCCTAAAGTTTGAAACAGCTTTTGACTAGAACTCTCAGAATATAAGACTGTATCTATTAGATTCGACTCAGCACTGTTTTATTCAAATGAAACTACCTAATACTTTCTGATGGGGGAAAATCAGTTTCTATTCAGATGACCAACCTGACCGTTTTTGAGAATCAAGTTCAAAAAGGGCTTTACAAGTTTAATGCTCCCAAACATACCATTTGCACAGGAGGGGAAAGAACTTACTCGTATTTTGAGCATTATTTTGTAGAAATTGAGTGACTAAACAAAAATGAAAAGAAAGATATTCTTAGATATTTTGGTATATTTCTGTTGGAAAACACCTTCACTTTAGCGTAGTTAAATGGGGCGAAAAGTTCTTATGTCTGGGTACTGTTATAGACAGACTTGGCACAAATTAGGGTAGTGGTCCAGAAAATGGCAATAGTTGGGATTTAGCCTTTGTGATGATCTTGGATTGTCGGGTAACAGCTGTCTTTACTTCCTCGCACAATTTGGACTTGGATCTGAAAAAGAAATGGGATCTGGTAACATTAAATGGAAAGCACTTGGGAGCTGTTGCTGAAACATTATAAAAGGGGAAGGAAATCCACCCACCAATTTGTTCTTCCCACTGGAAAAAAAGCCCCACAGATGAAGATGCCATGTGTGGCATCTCGAACTGCCGTCAGACCATACCAGACACACACAGTTTGAAAGAGTTTACTTCACGAATGTGGTTTGATACATACAGATGTAGACACACCATTCATAACAACAACAACAACAAAAAAGCCATTTGTGACGGGTATATGTGGCTAATTAGGAAACTGGTACAAGTCTGCTCAGAAGCCCTCATTAGTCACATGGTTGCCACTTACCTCCCAAACAAACCTGTCTTCCAGTACTTCATCTTTGGGGCAACCGCTGCAGCATTTTTGTTTATTATGTTCTGCTGAGACATGGTACATTCTAGTAATAGGAACTGCTTTATGTTGAGGGTAGAGGTTTGAATTCTTCCAGTTTTGCCACCAAATCCTATTGTGATGTGATCAAGTCACTTATTTTTCAATAACTACATCACCACTTGATCTTTTCAATGTATTCAATATTCAATTATAAAGTACTTTTTAAACCAAAATCAGATCCCTGAATGGTTCATTTTGCTCTTAGACTTTACCTCAACAAGTCTTGTCAAATGTGTATCATTAGACAAAACTGCCAGTCAGCATGGTGGAAACTACATTGCCCTTCAAATGAAGGTGCTTAGAGCGTGTCTGAAAGGCTGCCATCTTGATTGAGACCGTGGATGCTGAGGATGACAAGTGTTAGTGCAGGAAAGAGACTTTCAACTCTTATCTAAAAAGAGAATTTTCCCTTTACACAATGGAATTTCAAGAATATCAGTGAAATAATATTAAGAAATTATCTCTGTCATCTAAGGTGGTTCCCAACATTTTCTAATATGGAGACCCCTTCTTAATTTATTCATGAATGCTGGCATGTGGTGGCCAGGCTTTTAGCATCTTCTGACTCTGTAAATAACGTAATTTTTGTAAGTGCATGACTTAAGTAAATACGCATTTTCTTAATCATAGCACCTCTCAACACATTTGCAAAATGGAATTACATATGTCTGCAAGTCTTATTAATACAGTCAACAGGCTTAGTTCATATGGACTCCTAGATTCCTTGCACAAACTCCAATGTTTGGAAATTGTGCATCCATATCCTCCAATCCCTCTGCTTTACAAATAAGAAAAATCAGGGCCCAGGGAGATGATGTGATTGTTCTAACATTTTATGGTCACTGGCAGGACTAGACTGTAATCCACATCTTCTGGTGTTTCCATTCCCCACCACAGGCTCCCTTAGCAGGATTAGGAAAAGATACTCAACCTCCTGTATTGTCGTTTATGAATTTACGGTGGTGGCTATTCATGGAAGATGCCACAATACAAAAAGTAAGCAGGAAAGATGGGACCCCAGTGTAGAAGCCAAAACTGGTAGTGCCTGGCCCATAGTAGTTATTCAATAAACAGAGCAGATGGAAACACAACTTCTTTTCCATAACTAACCCTCTGCCCTCCCTGAGTTTCCAATTCCCCCAAGCTGGAAGCTCTCATTGCATTGTTCACTCTTACACAGTTGAATGTTCAAACTTGCTTTTCCCAAAGATAATTATCTATAATAATTCAGTTCCTACCTCTGTCCACTCTCCCCACCATCCATAACTTTAACAGTATAATAATTGTTTATTGGACTCACCTTCCATCCCTGTGGCAGGAAGTAGTACAAACAAACGGACTGTTCTCGTTTCCTAAACGTTTCAGAAACTTTCTTACGGTTCTAAGGAATGTAACATTGATATAAACAATGAAAGAAGTTTTCCCTTGGTCTTTATTCATTTTTTCTAATATTCTAGGAGTTACTTCTAAACTAATTAAGATGGTGAATATTCCAAAACCAAATTATATCTTTAATATTGTACATAAAACTATCCTGCAGCAAGAACACCCATTTTGGAAACACATTTGCATCTTCCTCATGTCCATGAAATTGTTCTTTGAGTCCCAGTGGACTCATTTTTTTTGTGCAAGAGCCAACAGAGATGTCCAAGGAGGAGCGCTTTGTGTCAGGAAGAGCCAGGCATTAATCGAGTCCGGGATTCAGTGCCCTTCCAGACAAGTCCAGGTTATACTCCTCTGATCTCTCCCGTAGGGAAGAGGAGAGAGCAGGTATCTTCAGCTGCCTGAAAAGACATGGGACATTTAGATATTTGGTCTCTTAAAGAGAACTGTGATTTTAAGCTTATTTGGTATTGACCGTGTGTAAAGTAATAGTATTTAAGTCTGAATGAGACTTCGCACTTTATTTTTAAAAAGCACACACAATTGTGGATGCTACAACATACCATTTATTTAACAAGAAGGATCAGGGAAACAGATTGAGTTTTGTGAGTCTGAAATAAGCCAGTGCCTGCTACCTCTGATAAAGTAGTGACGGGGATTTGTACAGATTCGCACTACTTCAACTCGGAGGCCCTAACAGTTTTTATCTTCTAGGAGGAGCATTCTGGAGCAGTTTAGAAGCTCGTGCTAGAGTTGATCGGCTCCATTAGCTCTTCATCTTGATTTATAAACACACACCCACAGCCCAGGGCTTCGGTAGCACACCCTGACTCATGTTTGTTTTTTAAGGGCAAACCTTCGCTATTGCAGATTTCGCCCTGTTATTCTCCTCACTTGTGTCAACTCTCGAGTCCCTGCCCCTTGCAGCCTCGGCACAGGCACAAAGCAGCAGGAGCCCAAAGGTTCACCATTGGCGTTTGGCCCGGAAGCAATCCTGAGATACCTAAGGAGGATTGTTCACCACGTTCTCATAAGAAATTCGAAGCCCAAAATTCATCATTTTGATAAATTGATCATAAATCGAGGAAGATTAAAACAGCACACAGTAAAAGGTGCTACGGATGACAGTTTGGAGAGCTATGGCATGAAAACCGCCACCGTGCCGTCCACCTTGCTTCTCTCCTAAAGCAACTCTGGGGAAACCTGTCTTCAACCTACAGCAGCATCGTGTTCTCCTTTTAGAAGTGGGGGTCTGATAGCCCTGTTTCTTCACCCGAATGGTAGGAATTCTGGCCCTGCGTGCCCTGCGTGCGAGGCAGTCAGCAGCCCCCCGAAAACGCAGCCCCAGAGCTACGCACGGTGGGCGCCCTTCGGCGTGACAGCTGGCCTCCTCCCTTTCGGGACGGGCTGACATGTTTGCACTTCCAGTGAGAGAAAAATCAGGAACAGAAACAGGCGATCAGGAAGAAATTTAAAAAATAAAATGAGGAGAAAGAAGATCTGCAAAAATGCTAACCTTTCCAGAACATGCCTCAGAAGGACATGTTTGTATTCTCCTCCTGCGGATAAATTCTGTTATTGATGAGGACATTCTGCATAGCACATGGTGGTTTTGTGGTTTTGTTCTTGTTTTTTATTTTTTAAAGAAGGAAGACATTATTCTCTTTGTTGGATCCCTTTTATTTTCTAGACCCCCTAATAAAATAATTCTGCTGTAGACGAAAATTAGAATAATATGATCATATTTGTTTTCCACCAACTAAAAGAGCTACAGCTTTGGACATATTTCTCCAGCTCCTGAAGCATGGAGTCAGAGAACGGTGGCTGTAGCATCTCAAGCGTGTCCTTCAGCACGTGGTGTGACTGACAGCTAACAGCGGCAAACTGCTTCCTGAGCACCAAATGGCTCTTCAACCCACACAGCTGGTGCTTTGGACCATAAAGAGAAATAATTGCATCTGCAGAGCTTAATTTCTGCTTCATTTCAGATTTGTAGAGAATAGCTTACTACCGTTCCCCTTTTAAAGCCTTGGGGCTCAGATGCTAAAGAAGCTAACTGTAGAGACTCTTACTCCTTCTATTTCTGGCACTTATTCAACAGGGAAGCCTTATTTGCATTTAAATTTTGAATGTGGGGCCTTTCTTGACTTAGCAGTACTGTTCATAAGATTTCCATGTGCTTGTGACTGACAGATGGATATTTAAAACAAGCAAAGGTATATGATTCTTTGAAACCATGTGATTCAGTCTGTCTTGTGGCTAAATTGTTTTCCAAAATAGAAAGTGACCAGAACCCTCAGTTCTGAGGATGGTGCATGTGTGTGTGTGTGTGCACTTGAGCATAGGCACATGGATATACATCAAAACAAAGCAAAACAAAACAAAAAACCTTTGCTTTGTGCTTGCTTCTTTGAACTTTGACCTCATCTTGCAGACAGGCAGATCTCATCTGTGATGCTTCGAATCAGGAAGTACTGGAGATATTTTTATAACTATTTTGCAACATAAAGCTGCATCTTTCTGCTTCCCTTGAAAACAACGCGTCCTGTCCCTCAAAGATCATAACACTTGGGTTAAAATTTTGAAAAGAAAGAGAACAAAATAGAATTCCATGATGCTAGCTTGGACTGCATCCACCGCCCTCGACCAAAGTCCAGATGCCAGGCCCCTAGAGGTCACTGTTAATTCCTTCCCTGCTACTGGAAAAAATGTAGCTTCCTTTCATGTCGTCCGAAAGATGCTCCTTCGCTCTCTGCAGGGCGGACTGGTGCGTTAGCCTGCGTGGCTCTAGGCCATTCTGACAGACCAGTGGAGAAGAGGGTAAGAGAGATGGGACAACCAAGGATGACGTCATGGAGATAGGGACGCGGTGTGGCCAAGCTGTGTGACCAGAGCGGCAGGCAAGGCAGACCTACCAGGTATAAGGATGTGGGCTTGGCCTGGTGACGAGTGGGAGGGAACATTGCTGTGGTGGCAGAGGCCATTTGAGTTGGATGCCATAGTCTCCAAATAGTAAATGGTGTACACTGTATCCTTACATTTCTCCTCCCAACGAGCCTTCCAGAACTCAGTTACAAAAATAATTTTATTAAATCAAAAGTAATTTGTCTAAATCATAAAATTAACTTTTCAAAAAGACGATGTGGGAACTTCCTAAGGGACAAAACATCCTATATGATTAAATAAGGTTGTATTTTGCCTCTGTCATCCCTCCACCGGTGGACTCTCGCTGACCCACTCTGGGCCACAGTGCTTTGTGCGCGGACAGGACATCCCCTCCCCACACCTGCTTCCTCTCAGCCACTCCCTCCCAGTGACGTCGTACCACTCGGAGTGGCATTTCATCTCTGCCTTCCCGTTGGTTCAGCTTGGTTCACTGCAACTCTGAGAAGTTTATTCTCTTCTGCTTGCACACACTCTTAGACTTTCCTTCCTTCTTGCCCCTTAGCTTCTCAGTTTTCGCAGAAGAATTACGTAGCTTCTTCATCTTTATGATATTTATGAGCCAAAATGTGTCCTAGTAATGGCTCAGTACCTCTTTCCTTTAGAGCATTTAGCTATCTTTTTTTTCTTCTTTTAAATTTATTTGACAGAGACACAGCGAGAGAGGGAACACAAGTAGGGGGAGTGGGAGAGGGAGGAGCAGGCTTCCCGCGGAGCAGGGAGCCCGATGCGGGACTCGATCCCAGGACCCCGGGATCATGACCTGAGCTGAAGGCAGACACTTAACCCAGGCGCCCTTGCACTTAGCTATCTTTAAATGTTCAAGTTCATTAGTGAGAGTCTTTTGTGAGTTTCCTTCTCCCGTATAAGAGAGGAACTTGGTAAAAGTGGAGACTGATTTTTCTCACTCCTTTTTTTAAAAAACTTCCCAGTTTCAATACAGTGGCAGGCAAATGCAGATAGATACTCAATAAATATTTGCTGAATTACTAAATGAATGATAAATGCAATATCTATTGAGCACTTACTATATATCTGATACTGACCTAGGTGCTGGGGCTATAATGACAAATAAAAGAAGCAAATAAAAGTTCCTGAAGCTTATATTCTACCTGAAAAATGCATCAAATTGTCTTCCTTTAAGTAAAAGAAAAAGCAACTAAAAACAGGCATCGTAAAAAACTGGTATGATTAAGCTCTAAAATTCTTGAAAAATAAGCATTCTATCTCCTTGTCTTTTTCTAATTAAAACTCTCCTATGTGCCAGCTTTCAAGCGGAAATATTTCCTTTTTTTACTTCATTATTTTTCTCTCTTAATGACTAATATTATATAATATTATTTCCAACTATGTGTCTTTGCAAATGTGAGGTGTTTCAGCCACATTATAATATTAATAAGCTTTGGATGTGAGCGTAGGAACCCAACTACCACTTGGAACAATTTATGAGAAAAGATATTCCTGTGTCTAATAATGAACTTAACTCTAGAAATATACTCTATCTGCATGAGTAGATGGGATTTCAGCGTGGGCAAAACCCAACGAAATGTTGAAAGAAGCACTGCAGTGTTAATACTTGGCTTTTTAAAAACTCGATGCAAATATTTTGCCTACTCACTGCCCCAAGAATATTATTATTAAGAGGAAGAACTTGATGGTGACTTTGCAACATAGGTGTTAGGACTGTCTCCTTCCGGGGTTACTGGCCATCCATGACTCAGACGTCTATTCTTCCGAAAGAAAAAACCAACACAACACAACTTCTATCACCTCTGTTGGTGTGGAATACCATTCACCAACTAGAAAAGGTGGCAAACTTTTCATCAAGTCATGTGAATTCTTGTTAGGTATTAAAATTGAAAGGCGTATTGTGAAAACTTTCTCCCAGTGAAAATGCTACATTGCTTTTACAGAATTTCTTTTATTTTCTTTATTTTCCTGCCTTATCACATCCCTTTCATTTATTCATTCATGTATCAAAAACTCACAGAGAGGAATATTATGAGGACCAATTAACAACATAAAAGGTGTATAACACTCCCCATAAAAGTGTGAAAATAAAAATCGTGCCCTGTGTACAAAACACATATATATACAGCATGTTTGATCGTCACTGAGGTTAAATACTGAATTTAAAGGTTATGGTAGCAAGGACTTAAAATTGAGCCTAACTCAAATTGAAACTTTCGATATCGGGCGCCTGGGTGGCTCAGTTGGTTAAGCAACTGCCTTCGGCTCAGGTCATGATTCTGGAGTCCCTGGATCGAGTCCCTCATCGGGCTCCCTGCTCGGCGGGGGGTCTGCTTCTCCCTCTAACCCTTCCCCTCTCATGCTCTCTGTCTCCCATTCTCTCTCTCAGATAAATAAATAAAATCTTTAAAAAAAAAAATAAACTAAAAAATAAATAAAATTAAAAAAAAAGAAACTTTCGATATCTTCTCTATCATTTATTTCATACAATTATGGATGTGGCAAAGGCAACATGCATATCTATATTTAAGATGGTGAAGAAATGACATATCAATTCTGCGTAAATATTTTCAAATATTTTGATAATGAGCTTCTTGAAAATGAAATCTGCTTTCTGCTTAGGCAAATGCTTTATGAGTCTTGTTATCATGGCTGCAAACACCTCAGTGTGTATATGCTCGTGCCAATCATGGCGTGTTGAGAAATGTGGTGTGTCCCACCTATTGAATATGGGTAAGCCTAAGTGTCAAACAAGCATTTACTTGTAAGTATGTGTTATTCTGAAGGCTCTACCACTTCTATGAGCTAGAATCTTCTACATGTGCCCCTCATTTGAAGAAAAACTGGTATGGAGAACTGTACTTGGAAAACATATTTAGGGATAGTTTTGCTTCATTAAAGATCCCTTCCCTTTAGGAAAGAACTTCCCATGGGGCTTTTTTAGATGGCCAGCAACATCAGTGAATTTTTAATACTGAGTTTCCAACTCTCAGAAAGACTGATATTGCTTAAGCGGGGAGGGGTAAGACTCCTGCATTCCCTTTACGTAATCCTCCCACCCCCGCTGCCCCCGACAGATCACCCTCTTTTGGTGTCTTTCATTGCTTTATGGCACCTAAGTGAGCCCGTCTTCCTTCACTTTTCCACGCATGAGCCTTTTCTTCATTACTTAAAAATGTCGTCAACACAGCAGGCCCGTACCTCTCAAGACTTTTTTACTTCCTGCTGAAGCATTCTGCTCAGGGCAGGTATTATGCTCTCTTTGGCTAGGAGGTGCTGGCTAAAGTTTTTCTAAAAAAGGTTTCTCTCAACCCGTTAGGGAAAGCGCCACATACATTTTTGAGTTCATGATATCCCTGGAATGCAGCACATGCCTCCCTCAGAAAGGGTTTGCAGCCGTAAGTGAGGGGAAACACAAGCCTCGCACTCAGACTTGCTTCGGGCCGGCCCCTTGAAGATGGTTTTCACCCCACCTCATTCCCAGTGTGGGAAGTGGGACAAGGGATTTTAGGAGCCTAAGAATCAAGGTCAGGCTGGCCCTCGCCTGATGTAGATGGGGACTTGAACAGACCAGATGTTCCAAGTCACATGTGGAGAAGTGTTTGTAGTTGGATTCTGTCTGAAACTGATTGTTGATACTCTCATGAGGCAGCCTGTGACAAATTGTATAATAAAAATGTTAAAAATAGCATATTTATTCCCTGGAAAAGCTGAGTTCCCACAATTCAGTTAGCTGGGAAAATTGCTAAATTTTTGGACAGAAAGTGCTGATTCTCTGTTATAAACCTTTCATTATACATAGGATTTTTCATCATAATTTTTATTCTTCTGAACTTGGAGTAATGCTACAGCTATCCATTTTTAAAACAAATAAGTCAATTTGTATTTCTTAATAAAATTTTAAACCCAAGTAAAATTTACATACAATATTGATAAATTAACTACAAAAATGACAGTGAATTTTCCAGAAAATTCTATGCCCTGTCCAAGAGAAATATGATGTGAGCCGCAAATGCAATTCACGTATGTAGTTTTAGATTTTCTGGTAGCCACATTCATAAAGTAAAAAGAATCAAGTGAAATTAATTTTAGTAATATATTTAATATATTTTATTTGACCCCCTGTATCTAAAATCTTAAAAAGTTCAACATGAAATCAGTGTAAAAAATTATTGAGATATTTCACATTTTT
Organism: Mirounga leonina; assembly: GCF_011800145.1. NCBI lineage: Eukaryota > Metazoa > Chordata > Mammalia > Carnivora > Phocidae > Mirounga > Mirounga leonina. The sequence continues at coordinate 42,102,775 of NW_023270377.1, read as the reverse complement.
TCTTGAATTAAAGTTTCAAAATCCAATGTGTATTTTCTACTTACAGCACATCTCAGTTCAAACTACTCACATTTTAAATCCTCAATTGCCACATGTAGCTAATGGTTACTGTATTAGAAGCCTATACATTATCACAGGCCTATATCATAGCAAACATTTGAACAAAACGAGAAAAAAATTAATCCCCTGTCTAAAAATATGTAGATTTTATCATTAACATTTAAATCCAATGTTTCCTAGGGCCATTAATATACAATATACATTAATATACAATGGAATGATGGGATTCTCAGAGGCATAGATCTTAGCTAAGAAGGTAGGAGGTAAAGAATAAATAAAGACAGAGCAGGGAAATAATTTGTGTGGTTGGGACTGAGGTGAACTAGGATGAGAAATATTTGAATATCTAATATTTCAAATAGCACTATGTATCAGGAATGCTTTTGGCTGCAAGTAACACAAACTTGAATTAGAGTGAGTGTGATAGTTACTTTCATGTGTCGTCCTGACTGGGTCATGCTACAGATATTTGGTCCAACATTCTTCTGCATGTTTCTGTGGGGGTGTTTTGGGATGAGATTAACATTTAAATTGGTTGACTTTGAGTGAAACAGATTGCCCTCCATAATGTGAGTGGGCTTCATGCAATCAGTTGAAGGCCTTGATAGAACAAAGACTGACCTCCCCGAGCAAGAGGGAATTCTACCAACAGATGGCCTTTGGACTGGAACCGCAGTGCCAGTCTTTCCCTGGGTCTTCAGCCTGCTGGCCATCCTGCAGATTTTGGACTTGTCAGCTTCTATCATCATGTGAACCAATTTCTGAAAATAAATTGCTTTCTATATACATACGCATTTTATTGGTTCTGTTTCTCTATATAGTAAATCAAACCAAGAAGGGTTATTTTCAAAAACAATGAACAAAAAAACAAGGGTTTATTTTCTCACAGAAGCTACCTGGAGGGGTAGGTCCTGATTTGGGTTCACTGGCTTGTTGATGTCACAGCAGCGTCTCTGATTTTCTTGGCCTTTCCGTCCTGCTTCCTGCCACGTGGTTGCAAAGTGGATGCTGTATCTCCAGACATCACATGTGCATTCAAGACAGAAAAAAAAAAAAACACAAAAACCTAGGATGATATTAAGAAAACAAAAACTTTTGCAACACCTGGGTGGCTCAGTCAGTTGAGCGCTGACTCCTGGTTGTGGCTAGGGTCATGATCTCATAGGTCCTGGGATCAAGCCATGTGTCTGGCTCCACGCTGAGCAGGCAGTCTGCTTGAAGATTCTCTCCCTCTGCCCCTACCCCCACGTGCACATGCATGCATGCTCCCATTCTCTCTCAAATGAATAAATACATCTTTTTAAAAAAATTTCAGTATCCTCCCCACAATCTTCTATTTATATCCCGTTGTATCAGAAAGTCACTATGAGCAGCAAAAGCACCAGAAAACTCAAGTGCTTTGGTTTTCCAGCCTGTACAGTAGAAAGTAGCAAGAGAAGAAAAGATTGGAAAGTACTGTGGATCAACCAATTCATGATATCAAACACTACACACAAATTAGTATAATCCTTTTGGAAGGAAATATATACTTATCTATCTATCTATATCTACATATACATATATATCTAGATCTAGAAATATTTATGTATATATGTATATGTATATGTATATGTACATATATATAGATATATATCTAGATATGTGAAATATGTCATACCAATTCAAAACATTCTATAAATAAGCAACAAGCTATTCCTTTCATCATTATCTATAATTTTGGATTACATACCGCTTCTCGGCCTTTTGGCTAAGATCAAGTGTATAATTTTGGATTACAACCTTTTCATTTTGGCTGCCCAGTCTCCAGACATCTTTTCCATTTAGAGGTAAATACAAGAGAGTAGTAAGGCAGGACCCACCACAGAAAGTAAAGCCACAGATATCTTTTCCTCTCTGGGAGCTATACTGTGGCCATAGGACCTTCACAGTGACTCAGACCCTCATGGAAGTTGGAGTCTTTGGGGAGCAATGCAACGTTCAAGATCTATTAGAGATTAGTTCAATCTGCTGCTGCAGGGGTCTAAAAGCCAGGGTGCCAGGGCAAACATCAGAGGTGGCTGTGTGTGGTGCAGCTGCTGATCGTACTGAACTCACAGGTTTCTTGGGAGGAGCAGGTGAGATGGGGCTTGGCAGAGCACCTGGAGCACAGCGAGACCTCCATGTACATTTCCTCTGTGTGTTATGTGATATCACAGACCTCTTTTTATGGTACCCACACTGTAGCACCTCCCTTCTCTTAAAACAAGCCCTTCTCCCTGTGATCACTCCCCTGCTTGAGTGTGCTTGCCTTTTCTGCCTTCAGTCTCCAACTTCAGGCTGTCTCAGAGCCATGTTTTCTTATTTGCAGACCTGATCAACTGGCTCTTGACATAAAAAAAAGACTCCCATCACCATTACCTACTGAATAAATTCCAAACCCCATAGCCTGGCAATAGGACAGCTCCAGAATGCCCACATGGGAGAGACAGCAATCAATGGAGGGGATTGAGAAATTATCTTTTTTCCCCCTTGGATTGTATTTTATACATCAATAAAATTAGTGACGTTTTTAAAAAAGCCAACTTCAGAGGCTTCTGATGGCCATACCGGGGACAATTTGAGCAACAAAATGTGTAATGATGGTAACAAATTATAACCCATAAAATAAGAATACATGAGTCCATCCTGATATAAATAATTGAATGAAGAAATAAATGGAGGAAAAAGGAAAGCTCTTTCTTAAAGTAGAAATGTAAGTAATAAATGTAGAAAGAAATGTTGGCAAAAACTATAGTAGTGATTGCTTCAGGCAAAAATCAATGAATGCCAAAATTAGTAGGTGAAAGTATGATGAGAAACACTGTATTTGCATGATCTTACATGATACATATTATTTTTTATAAAGGGTAAAATACTAAATTTACAGTAGAGAATTCTGGCAGAACCACCTTAATGAAGTGATCAAAAGTTAACCTTCCCAGTAATGGAGCAAATCATGCCTCCTGTGGGATGCTATGAAGATACCTAATGCTTGTGTGGTATCCTTGCCAAAAATATGTAACTTACATTAGTGGTTCTCAGCTGAAATTGATTCTCTCTCTCACTCAGGGGGCTTTTGAAAATGTCTGGAAACATTTTTGATTGTCAAGACTGGAAGCGTGCTACGGGTATCGAGTGGGTCAAGACCAAGCATGCAATAAATGATTAGTGATTCATCAGTTGCATATAACACCCAGTGCTCATTACATCATGTGCCCTCCTTAATGTCCATCACCCAGTTACCCCATCTGCTTATCAACCTCCCCTCCAGTAACCCTCAGTTTGTTTCCTGTAGTTAAGAGTCTCTTATGGTTTGTCTACCTCTCTGATTTCATCTTGTTTTATTTTTCCCTCCCTTCCCCTATATTCATCTGTTTTGTTTCTTAAATTCCATGTATTTTAAATAGAAGAGAAAAAGGAAATGAAAGACATAAAAGGATTTGAGAAAATGTGATAAATATTAAAGATAGGCAAAGAAGATAGAACATATGGATATTATGAGAACTTCCCTGAAAAAATTTTTTTTTAAAAAAAAAGGACTTAAAACTGAATATTGAAAGAGCACACCATCTACCCTGGGAATATTGACCCATATTGACAGCAAGAAAAATTTTACTAAGATGACACAACTTTTAAAAAAAAGAAGATATCCCTTGAATATCTAAAAGAAAAAAAAAGTAGGTAATTTATAAGAAAAAGAAAATTAGATTATTATGCTTTTTGAAACTAATATTCTATGTGAGAAAAATATGGACTAACAAATTTAAGATCCTCAAGGAATTTAGTGTGAATCAAAGACTTTTTAAATCAAGCGTAACTTTCAAGTATAATGGGCACAGATAGAACTCAAAATGTTTCCATGAGCTCTTCCTGTGAAATCTTCTTGAAAATAAACCTCAAACAACAAAATAACTAGACAGATACTGTCTGACATAAGAAATTTTGGTGAACATTCAGTACAGAGTTTCCCTAGAACTAAGTTGACTGACTAAATGCTAAGAGACAATGCTCAGAGCTGGATCCTCTGATAGCATAGATATACAAATGTTTCAAAATGGAGGAGAAAATATTTTCAGTAATCACATTGGTATTAGTCTTATAACTGCTATCCTGAGACTGTTATGTGTATAATATGGGATAAAACAAATGAGTACTTAACAAGATATTCAATCCTATCATCTCCTTTATACCTGAGAGCAATTCTATCATCTCATTTATCCCTGGTTCCTTAAGAACCAGGATTCTGGATATGGAAGAAAGAAGATACTAAAGTAGTAGAGAAGAGGTTAAGTAAAAACTCTGATCTCAAAACTGGAGCTATCAATATAAACCCATGAAGTACTTGATCTTATTTTACTTCCAAATATGTCCTTTGAAAAGACCTAGAAACAATAAACTACACAATAGCAATGAGCATCTCTAGCATGCAGATTGTGGTCTTGCAATATCATTTTTCACTACAAGGGACCAGGTCTCTTTGGAGAAATGATGGATTCTGGGTGTAAGGTAGGAAATGAGCAAGATGATCCTGGGGCATCTTGTCAGACTAGGTGGCACAGAAGCTGTCAAAGACTATGAGGGTTATGTCTAAAGGACTCTGGAGTCAACTTGAAGAGGCTCCCATTGGTCAAAGATGGAAAATTTTGAGTTTATAATAGTAATTGCAGTGGATTGAAATTCAGCAAATATATTTAAATCCACAATCTCATAAAACTATGAAAAGTAATTGTTACTTTTTGGAGGGTGATAGGAAGCCAAATCATTAACTTGAAACCTGGCATCTAGAGCTAGAGAACTAAGCATTTATCCTCCCTTCTCTATATGAACTGTATCACTGTGTAACCAAATATTGGATGAAGGGAAGTGTCTCTTATGAAAGTATTCTAACTAATAAATGAAAAAACATATACTTAGACTATCACCCTTTTGCAACCTAATGGGGAAAGGAGGGACATTTTGAAGGGCTTCTGGGGTGACCGGTGAAATTCTGTTTCATGACCTTGGAGGTGTTGGCCTTCAAACGATTCAGAAAGCCTTATATTTGATGTGTGTGGTTTTCTGCATTAGTGTTTTATTTTACAATCAAATTAAAAAGGAGATGAAAAAGAAGAGGACAAAATAACTAAAAGATTGAGTGAATTTTTCCATAACTGTTAGTTTGGGAGGGCAATGCCTCACAGAGGTCATGGGTTGATTTGACATAGAAAACTCACTTCTAGGGGACTTTGGGTTAAGTTTCCTCCAATTTATTGTAACCTCTCTTGAGCAGTAGGTTTATTTTTAAAAATAAGTAAACAAAACAGTGATAAGGTTCGTCCCTGGCTCTCCCAGAAGTAGTGAGAAAATAGAGTTATGTGTTTTCTCTTGCAAATGCATTGCTTAATATTACCTAAAACGTCTTTGTAATTTATCGGGGCAATAAATTTCTCTGAATCAGTTAGGCAGCATGACAAGATACGTGACTCTGGATTGTTTATTTATGCTACCTACAAACTCATGTTACCTAGGTGGACTCTTTTAGACGTGCTGGTACTTGCACTAGAGGTACATGCAAGTGCCTTGCATACTGAAGATGCTCAATAAATGTTTGTTTCATCAAGTTTAAGTGAGGAAGTTAGACAAAACAACATATTAAACTGCATCATGAGTCTGCAAATAGTTAAACACAGACTGTGGACTCATGTATTGTCAGTAGATTTAGAGCAGGAAGGTCTTCAGCGAGAGTGTCTCCCAATTCAGTCTTCTATGCTGATCCCCTGCATCATCTCGTGGCTTTAAATAAACTGTTGACTAGCAGATTTATATCTGCAGCCCAGACCTCTCTGCTGATGTCCACATATAAATTCTAAGAGCCTACTGAACAGCTCTACTTGGATGGCTAATAGGCATGTCAAACTTATTATGTCCCAGACCAAGTGCCTGATTTCCACCTCCACAAACTTTCTCTACCCACAGTTTTCCCATCTGAACAGAAAGCAACTTCTTCCTTCCAGTGGCCTGAATCCCAAATCTTGGGATCATTCTTGATATCTCTCTGTCTCTCACACCCCAAAGGCAATGTATCAGCAAATACTTTTGACTTTCAAAATGTATTCAGAAATCTGACCATTTCTTAGGACATGCATGACTACCACTGGGGGTCAAGCTGTCATCATTTTCTTTTATTTCAGTATAATTTCAAACACATAAAACAGTTGCCAAAATTGTATAAAGAACTCCCATATACCTATTACTCAGATTCATTAATGTTTTCCAGTTTCCTTCAATTACTTTACATTCACTCATCTTTCTTTTCTCCCCTTTCTCAAACACACAAACATAACGCACACACACACATAAATATACATGCATATATTTTATTCTGAACCTTGAGTAAAGTGGTATCTACCTGTTTTTACAGTGTGAAGATATACTTAAGTTTATAATTAATAAGTAATTTTTCCCTTTATAATTCATAAATAGTTTGGAGGGAGATGTTTAAAACTATATATAAAGATGCTGTTCTCATCAAATTTTCAACCACTAGTTTTAGCTTCTATTGATGATTTTCAAAATCCACCATTCCTTTACCTTTATTAGTTGCCAACATTCTGTGCAGAAGAAATTACCTATTTTCCCATTTATTTATGTATTATGCATTTGTTTTTAATGGTAGGAACTTGGGGACACACCCGTTGTATTATATGTCATTACTTTTATTATATATTTTGATGTTCAATTGGATTATCCTCACATTTTATATCTACATATGTCATAAATCCCATAATACTATAATGCAATATACTCTTTGCTTTACAAAGTGAGCAATCTTTAAGATAAACTGAGAAAAAAAAGGTGGTCTTTTATTTTTACCCACTGATTTACCATTTCAGTGCTTCTCATTCCTTCCTGCAAATCTGTTTCCATCTGGTGTCCTTTCTCTTCATTAAAAAAAAAAAAAAAAATCTTCTCTTGTCATTTTAGAAGTGCAGGTCTGCTATTCTATACTCTCTTCTCCTTCTGGAACACCTAGTACACAGCTATCACACCATTTACTATCTCACAGGTCATTTCAATACTATTTTTTTCAAAGCTATTTTCTTTCTGTGCCATGGAGTAGATAATTTCTATTAATTTCTTTCTGTTCCATGGATTATAATTTCTATCTTGAACGTCACAGACTCTTCCTTCTGCTATCTTGTCATTAAGCCCATTTAGTAAATTTTTCATTTGAGATACTATAATTTTCAGTTCTAGAACTTATTCCTTTTTAATAAATTTCCATTTTTCTGTTGAGGTTCACCAATAATTATGGCCACATTTTCCTTTAAGTACTTGAACACAGTTATAATAGCTGCATTAAATTTGTTTCCTGTTAATTCCAGTATCTGGACAGAGCTGGTTTCTACTGATAGCTTTTTCACTTGACCACGAGTCACATTTTCATCTTTTTTTCACATCTAGTAATCTGGATTTCAAACTAGACATTATGGATGATATATTGTGCAGACTCTTGAATTCTGTTATCCAGTTATTCTAGCAAACAATTCACTTGGCTAAACTTAAACTTTAAGCTCTGCCTCCCCTTCTGTGAGTAGTAAACATCTCTGGTCAGTTGTTTTTTTTTTTTTTAATTTTTTTTAAGATTTTATTTTATTTTTTTTGAGAGAAAGCATGAGCGGGGGAGAGGGTCAGAGGGAGAAGCAGACTCCCCGCTGAGCAGGGAGCCCAATGCGGGGCTCGATCCCAGGACCCTGGGATCGTGACCAGAGCCGAAGGCAGACGCTTAACCGACTGAGCCACCCAGGCACTCTCTCAGTCAGTTCTTATGTTGTTCTTCCTTTGTTTTCCCCTGGGCATTTTTACCCCGTATGTTTACAGTTCAGGAATCATTCAAGGAGTGGAATGGAATTTATATGTAGATTTTTGGGCTCCCCACTCTGTGGAATCTTTCTTTCTGAGATTTTTCTGTTCAATTCCCAGCCGCTCTTGCAGTCCCTAAGTTCTGTCCTCTGACTCCTCAAACCAGTAAGACTGTGCTTTCTGAGTGAGTTCTTGCTGCCCCCATTATACGGACTGGAGCCTGCTGTGCAGGAAAAACCCACAATCTCACTTCTCATGATTCTTTTCTTTCAATCAGATTATGATTTCTTTCAAGGGTTCAGTTCTTTCCAGTTTCTGCCTGTTTCTGACCACTTGACAGTGGCTTACATTTTAAAAAAACATTCTGCCCAGAGTTTATAACTGTTATCCATGACAGCTTTAGTCTGATACGTGTTCCTCTGCGGTTCCTGGAACCAGAACACACCATCGTTTCTTCCCTAGAGTATAACCCTGGGCACCTGATGGGTCTCCCCACTCCCACTGTTGCCCCTTCAGTCTGTCTTCTACCCAGCAGCCCAAGGTAGCCTTTTAATATTTAAATCACATCACTTCACTCTTCTGGTCAGAACCCTTCACTTATTTATGACTACATTTAGAATAACAGCCAAATTCTTTATAATGATCTACAAGTCCCTCACCGTCCGGCTCCCTCATCATCTTGCTAACTGTATCTCATGCCCTAGGCACACCTGCCTCCTTGCCGTGCTCAAGCACAGTAGATACACTCCTGTCTCAAGGCCTTAGTCCTGGCTCTTCCCTCTTCTTTCAGATGTCCACCCTGCATAGCTCCGCACCTCCTTCACGGCTGGGCTGGATCAATTGCCACCTTCACAGTGAGCGCTTCCCTGACCACTTAATTTGAAAGGCACCCTCCCCTCCTCCTTCCCCCACCAGCACCACTGGCATTCCTTATCTCCCTTTTACGGTTGTAGTTTTTTTTATAATACTTACCACCATCTAAAATGTTATCATTTTACTATTTTGTTTATTATTTACTTCCACTAGAAAAAAAAATTAACCCTATAATGGCAAAAAAGTTTCTCCTCCTTTGTTCATTGCTCTCTCCCCAGTGTCAGAACAGTGCCTGGCAGTTAGAAGATGCTCATTGGACATTTGTTCCAAGATGATTGGATACATTTGGATTATTCCTTTTCATCCAGCAAGTCTATACTTAAACTACAGATACAAATTCAATAATGGAGTCTGACTTCTCCTAATTAGGGATCAGGCAATAAGATAGGTCTACCAAGCTTTTACTCGAAGATAAACCGATGTCCTTTCTGTCCTGATATGGAGAATAGCAATAAATAATCTTTATTCTACCTAAAGACCTGCCCAACAGTAAATTTATATGGCAGTTGAAATGTAATGTAATACAAAGCACATAGACTTTGGTGTTGGACAAAGAGCACTATGAACTTTATTAGCGACTCAGCACTGGGTTATTTAGCACCTCTGAGACTCAACTGCCTAATCTGAAAGGATGATAGTGGCCATATCTAGGATTATCAGTTGAAATTGGGTAAAGTTGGGAGTGACAGAAAAATCTCAAATAATAAAGCATCAAACAAGATAGAAGTTTATTTATCTTCGGTTGGTCCTGAGTGAGTATGGCAATCCATGATACTAGGGACCCAGGTTCCTTTCATCTCACAACTATGTCTGTAGAAGACATCATTCCCAAACTCCCCTAAAGTTCCAAGATGGCTTCTCCCACTCTAGCAACTATGTCTACTCTCCGTCCAGCAGCAACGAGGAAAAAAGCAGAGAGAGAAGCAGTCTCAAAGTCTACTACAAAATATTTATCCCAATCACCAGAACTCAGATAAAAAGCCACATACAAGGTGACTGGAAAATATAGTGTTATATTTGGAGGGCTATGAGCCCTGTTGAAAATTTTATTACCATGGAAGAAGGAAAGAATGAATATTAGGGGCAAACAGTAGCCTTCCTCTCTAGTTTATAGTAAAGATTACATTACTAAGGTTCATGATACCTAGAAAGCATTTGAACTATTAACTGTCTTCCTCCCTTTTCTACATTAAATCACTTCTTGGCCTTTCTCTTTCAAGAAAACTGATATTTTTAAATCTTTTCCTTCAGGTTCTTATTTCTACCCATTTCTGCTGTACTTTCCTAAACTTTCTCAGTCTTCTACAACTTTTACAGGTAGAGATGAAATCTACTCACAGCAATCTAAATAGGGCTGTTCTAGGGGATGCTAGCCATTGATGCCCATTCTTGGGTGAGTCTGTCATCAGTATCGGGGTTCCTTAACAACAAAACCCTCTGATTGCTGGCTTTCAAAAGGTGTCTCTCAGAATTCCACCTTGGGATATGATGTAAGAAGGCAGATGCACAGCATCTTATTGGTGCTTGCGCTGATACTTTTAGCTCTATTCGCAGCACTGCATGCAAAGTGAGGTTCTAAGTTCTCACACACCATCTCTAAATGACCAATGCTTTCATTTCAAGTGGAGGAATTATTTCTTCAAAAAAATAAAATCTCGTGAATATACCTCACACAGATCAAAGCCCAGCTGTACTGGTTGAAGCAAGGGTGAGGCCATAGGCAAAATTACTGGTCTAGATCATCACTTTACTTGTTGAGAATCAATTTATAGGGATGAATACTTCAGATTATGAAAAGAGATTTGGCAAGGAAGTCAAGATTCTTGTTCTCTTCAGTTAACTTCAGCTATAAACTGAGGCCTGGTTGCTTAGCAACTCAATCCAATCCAGGACAAACTGCCAATACTTCCCCCAGACTCTGCCTCTCAAAGTTGCAGAGTTAATGATTAAAAGTCAAGAAACTAATCCACAGAGTTATAAATAAAACATAAATGAACAAACTGGCACCAGGCCTTCCATGTGTTGGGAGCCCGAGGGCAGAGGAGGCAGACTGGGTGAAGAGAGTGAGATCAGCGTGCAACCCTCCAGGACAAATAGTGAATAGGTCTCCTTCCCCAACCACTCCCTTTCCCTGCCATCCCACCCCCCACCCCCAGCATTGCCTTTTGCACTTCACTTTTCTCACTATTGTCTTCTACATTTCACCTTCTATTTCCTAGTCTTTCCCTTAGTTCTCACTTTAAAAATCGTCTCTTCTGAATTTTGCCAAAAATGCTATTCTGACTTTTCATACACATTGACGTATTTCCATCTTGTGTTTTTTAAAGATCTTATTTCTTTTTATTTTTGTGAGAGAGAGAGAGCGCACATGCGTGTGCGCACAAGCGGGGTGGGAGGTGGATGAGAGAGAAGCAGACTCTCCGCTGAGCAAGGAGCCCCGTGCGGGACTGGATCCAAGGACCCTGGGATCATGACCTGAGCCGAAGGCAGACACCTAACCAACTGAGCCACCCAGGCGCGCTTTTCTTCCTATTTATGCGTCTAATGCAGTGGTTCTCAAACGGGGGCAGTTCTGTCTTCCAGGAACATTTGGTCGTGTCTGGAGATATTTTTGGTTGTCACATAGGAGCAGAGGAATGGGGAATTACTGGCATCCAGTGGGTAGAGCCAGAGATGCTCTAAACCTCCTACTGTGTGGTGGTCAGCCGCCCCCCCCACAAAAGAGCTATGTGGTCCCAGGTATCAGTAGTGGTGAAGCTGAGACGCTGGCCTAAAGCATATATTCTCAACAAGGAGAGTAACTTAAATATTAAAATGACTCTACCCTAGCCTGACAAAAATCTTATTCCTTTGTTCCTTGGTATTTAATTTCCTGGGGAGAAGAGTAGCAAAGAGGGAAAAAAAAATGTCAAAAGGGCTCCTTATGGGAGCAATAATGAAAAAAAAGGTTGAGAAACATTGGTCTAACATTAGGAAACTTTCAGGGTGAGGAATCAGTGCATCAAGCCCTTGTACAAAGCACACAGTTGCAATTCAGCAAAAGGTGGCTCCTGGCATTGACATACAGCACCCTCCTAGAATTAAATATGAGTTTCAAATAGACTGGTCCTGATTTTCCCAGGAGGAAGGGCAGGCAGGCCAGCTCTCAGTGGCTGAGTTCTTCTTTGAGGAAAGCATATATATTCTTTCAGGCCCCAAAGGCACCTTAAGATGTTTGGGGCCAGTGATTTACTTAATGACACCCAGTGACCTAGAAGAATTAATGTGCCTTTAAGTGATGAATTTTTATGGCTTCCCCAAAGGCCCTGATTTATTTGGTAGTTGAGCACTGTAATGTAGGAAACAAAGGCAAGAATTTTAAAAGCATCCCATTCCCAGCCCTGAAAAACTTCTGCTCTCAACACAGCATGTTTCTTTTTGCTTAAAGGTATTTTTCCCGTCGAAGAGGCTTGAAACCCTTTCTTCTCTGTAGGCCAAAGGCAAACATATCCTGCTGGGACATTTTATCCTGTCCAGGGTATTAGAAAAGTCAAATAATGAAATGACCAATATAGGTAACTTCAGACTCTGGGTCGACAACTTCTTTTTCCTCTAACTACTAAACATCAAAAAAAATTTATTAATACAAATCTTTATCAAAACTGGTTGGAATCCCCTGAGATATCACACTTTTACTAAGAGAAAATGGAGGACAATAGGAATGTGTAAAATTGGGCAGACTTTCAGTCTGATCATCTTTCTTTAAGGGCTGTTTGGTTTCACCAAGCTCTTCCCCCACCCCCCTCCTGGGAACAGTCCCAGAAGACAGTTGACTCAGGGAGAAGAGGCTCCGAGTTGCATCAGAGGGCGGAGCCCAGGGCAAGGCTGGCCTGGAAGAGGTGAGGAGTCAAAACTTTTTTTACAGTCAGAAAATATTCTTACAGCTTTGAGGACAAAGTTTGGGGCTTTGTTGGTCAGAGTAATTAAGTGGAGGTCAGTCCAGGAATGTGGCCTCCTCGAACCATACAGCTGCAGAAGACTCTGGGAAGAACGGCTCCTCACTTCCTGTAACTGTGGGTTGTTCCACTGGGACTTCCTGCCACGGCCTGTCCTGAGGGCTCCAGCCCTCCCCCCACCATTCGTTTTTTCCTCCTACGAGTTTCCAGTGTCTTTAAACAAAAGAAAAAGGGGAGAGTGAGCTCACTGAAAATGATGCCAAAAAGATATTTTACAGCAGAACTACTTTCTAAATGAATTCACATGTCTCCAAACATTTTTCTACTAAGTAATTTTAGTTATAGTTTAAAAAATAAAATGAGACAGGAACAAGAAAGAGAGAAAGGCCTTTATGTGGCCAAAATAGAAGTTTTATTGGATCCAGTTTCAAAAATAGAGTCCCCAGGTTCAGATCTTACTGTGACAGTCGGTATAGGGCAAAACCATGTAGTTTTATATGCATACAATATTTTCATTTTAAACGTGGTCTGGTGTTCCAACGGAGGAAATTATTTTGGCATTGCTTTTCAGAGTCCTGTAAGAACAATTTAATTGGGTTTCATGATGCTTTATATTTTTAATTTTAGTGTCACCATCATCAATTTTATTTAATAAGTGCATAGAACATGCATTGTCTTTGCTAAACAAATAAATGACCTAAGGACCTAGAATGACCATTCCACAGGCCAAATGCAATGGCATGAGGCACACATGCAATTTTGTAGGCTAAGCCCTTCCTTCACACTTCCAAGTGCAACCAAGAGAAATGAAATGTTTTATACTGATCACATGAATCATACACACAAAAAAGTGTTCTGGCCCTAAAGCTCAAAGCTGTTGATAATAATGCCTTAAGCTTGTGTGCATTTCACCAGTTTTCAAACACTTTCTTCATATCTATGAACTCATTTGATATTCTCAGTGATCTATCAGGTCGGCCTGGCAAATGTCACACAGTGGGTACGGATCTCGTCTACAGGGTAAGTATGGAAGAACAGAGCTTGTCTAGAACTCACATTAATTTCCGACTCTTGGTTGGTGGGAGTAAACCTTCAGAGCTCCACTAGCAACTAATTTCCAAAAAGCCCCTCTTCCAGGTAGCAGAATCGCAAAACACACCTTAGATGGACAAACCACCAGAGCCCCCTTTCTCTAGGTGCAGGGCTCGGGATGTAGGGAACACATGGAGTTTGCCCAGGCTGCAGCTTCACCCCTTGGCCAGGCACTTTTGTATAAGACACAACAAGCACAAATGGATGTAGTAGTCCTGACAACCTTCGTCCTTCTTGGGCTTCTCCCCAGTTCTGTCAGTGTAGGTGCCATTGTTCTTGGATTCTGTGAATTTCCAAGACCTCAAGAAGGGGAGGCGGTAGGGCAGGGAAACAACTTCTGGTTGTCCACACACGTGGCCCCCTGATGTTCATTGTTCTTGTCTACATATTGCTGCAGGACAGGTGGCCCTCTACTGCTTCCATTACATGCTTAGGGTCAGGGGATGTTTGCTCAGAAGCCCGTGGTCCTTTGCCCAGATGCACCATGCAGCCATTTCCCCTCAGGGCTTCTAGAAAGAGCCGCACAGGTGCCCTCTGCTTATGGCCCTCCCTCTCTCAGACTTCACCTCTGTCTCCTTTCTCATGCTCACTTGCTTTCTCTCTCTTTCTCCTCTTTCTCCCCGCAAATAGGCCAAAAGATCCTTTTCTCATCTAGGGACAGAAAGCAAGAGAGAAAAGGCCCTCTTCCTTAAGACTCAGGTTTTTGTAAGACAAAGCCAGACCTTTCTCTAAGCGGCTTCTCTTCCAGCCCTGCTACAAACCTACCTAGAAACCATGAGAACAGCACTGACTATTTCCTTGGATAGAAGGAAGAACAAAGGAAAGAATACAAGGTGGAGAAAATCATCCATTCACAATCCCTCTTTTTTAGATGGAAAATAAACGGATGTAAATGTTGAAACCAAGATAAAACAGGCCAGAATCTGCTGGATATTTTTACATCACACCAAGAGGGAGCGAGCTTGGTGTTCAATTACCGGAGAAAAAGGATAGGCCCAACCTGCTTATGTTTTGAATTGACTATGGCATCAAAATGATAAAAGATAAGAACAAAGTGGCTCCATTTCTTGCTGTCCACTTTACTGAGTAAAAGATGTCCTCTGGGGACTAATGGAATCAGGCACTGCAATGTTCTTTGCAGGCTTTCAGGCCGTGAGGCTCTCTGGGAGAGCCGGAAGGAAGATGGCAAACGCGGATGTGTGAGCCTTGCTCCCTTGTATTTCGCATACAGTGAGCCTACTGAAAGGCATGCCGTTCTCAGAACAGCCCCTTGGAGGTGTTGTTTCTCTTATGGAGAGTAACACATACTTTGGAATGCATAGGAAGTCTTCAAATCTGGATGGGGGTGAAGCGGGGGTGGAGGTGGTGGTGATCAAGGAAGAAATGCCACCTATGCGGAGACATAAAGGTCGAACAGGAATTGGCCAGACGAGTCTGAGGGAGAGACAAGAAATAGAAGGAAGAGCATACGCAAGGCCTACAGGTGAGCAGACACAGCTTGCTGGGAAACCAGAGAGTCGTGACAGAGCAGCAGTGCAAGGGCAGGATAAGGGAATGGGATGGGGGAGAACTGGAAATTTAAGATTGAAAAATCAAGGAAGAGAAGTTAGCAGAGGTGAAATTGGTTGTATGTAGCAGAAAACTCGAATGACTGGCTTCAACAAGGTAAGCGTTACTTTTCCTCATGTTGGGGCGCCTGGGTGGCTCAGTCGGTTAAGCGTCTGCCTTCGGCTCAGGTCGTGATCCTGGGGTCCTGGGATCGAGCCCCGCCTCGGGGTCCTTGCTCAGCGGGGAGCCTGCTTCTCCCTCTGCCTGCCGCTCCCCCTGTTTGTGCTCTCTCTCTCTGATAAATAAATAAATAAAATCTTAAAAAAAAAAAAAAAGTCTCTACTTTTCCTCGTGTAATAGGTAGGAGGTGGGTAGGTATTTGCTGTTGTTGGTTGGGTGGCTCAAAATCATCAAAGCCAAGGTTGCAGTGAGCCTCTTGGCTCTTTTTTCTTGGTTCCAGTCAGCACTTCCATTTTCAGGAATGAAGGGAAAAACAAAAAGAGCAAAAATGGTACATGCTTATTGAATCCAACCTCTAAAGGAGTTTTTCTGGGAGCCCTCTGCCAAAACTTCCATTTATTTCTGATTGTCTAGAACTACATCACAACAGAGACGTATTTGTCTTCCAGGCATCACACAAAAACGTTGGGGGTCACTTTGAATGGATAAATTTGATACATATTTCCATTTTCCTGAACCAATCGCTGTGGCTGATGCACTGATCAAACCAATCCAGACCACTGTTCTGTTGTTCCTGAACCACACTGACATAACTGCATCCTGCCAACCCATGCCCTAGAGACTTCAGACATTGTTACTGCCGGCCAGCATCCAGGACTGTCCTCCAAAGCGTCAGCAGTTAAATGCAACAAATGTATATTAGACAGCTACCACGGGCAGATAGACTGGGCTAGCCCATGCGGTCTAAACAAGCATGGTCATTTCCATGCCCATACCTTGTTCCCTCCTTCTCCTCATTCGTCCTATGCATTTCACCTCCCTGATTCCAGTGTTTCCTTCAAGACCCAGCTCAAGTTCCAGGCTGTCTTAGATGTTGGCCTGCACATTAGCTTATGAGGATTCCTCCGTCCTTCTAATTCATACACTCACTGACCAACACCACATGACTAGCAATTAAAAATGGACTACCTTGTTGCGCCTTGGCTTTTATGTTACTGAGCACCATTCGAAGATCCATGTAAGTATGTTCTATCTTGTCTTTACATCTTGCGCATAAAACCTTTAGATATGTTTAAAATTGAAGGAAGAAAACCAATGGATGAATAAAAGATTACAACTTAACTGCTCCCAAAACATTCGATTGCAGTCTTAAGATCATTATGAAGCTTCCTTCGATTGAACTTGTCACTTGTCCTCTGAACTATGTTGCCAGATTTCCATTGAGAAGTGAATCTAAATACACTGGCGAGAGGGGGACTTAGTCTGTTACACCTCCAGATCCTCCTGTATATTTTTTATAGTCACTTTCTCCTGCAGATGGACAAATTGACTTCACAGAGCCTTAGATAAATATTAGTCAGGATGCTAAACAGGAGGCTCAGCAAGTTAGTATCTGTCCAAGAAAACAGAACATATGTGATTGCTAAATTGCTTGTTGAAATAAGAAGAAATGCAGATCCCACAGTAACTATCTAATTTGATGAATAGCAAATGAATGTCTTCAGAAAAGTAATAATCTATTGCTAAATAATATTATACCTAAATAGTAGCCAAATTGTCTAAGAAAGCCTAATAAAACTCTGGAGAGTTAATCTTAAAGTAGAGAAAAATTCATTAGACTTATATCAGTCAGCAATCTGGCTTTATGATATGATACTCAAAATACCCAGGGTCTTTTGACTCTTTAGTAAAAGTGATGAGGACTTTAAAGCCTGTAACCATGTTTGATTTATCTCTGGAGACAATGATTAAGTGCAAGGTGGGTATGTGAGGTATGCTCTGTTAATATGGTTTTGAAAAGGAATTAAAAAAATTCTTTCCTAGGCCTGCTGGCATTGAGTATAGATGAACTTGTCTTTAAGTAGAGAAAACTATCAGTCATGAATAAGTCCTGGAATGATTTTTCCAAAATAGAAAATATCTTGCTTTCCTACTTCAAATAATTTTGTTCAACAAGACTAGCCTACACACTAAGAATTAATGTCAAAAGCTTTCACAGTGTGATTAATCTCAGCATCTCTAGCTCTTTCTCAAATGGGGTCAAGATTCACCTTGAGGGTCTTTTACATCCTTCTGGCTCTGGATAGCAGCTTGAGGCCCAGGGTTAGTAGCTTCCATTAACAGCATAAAATGGAGCAGACAACAAAAAGCCTCTCCCTTAGGGTCTATGCTCACCTCCATGCCTGCACTTTGCTTGCATGACTCATGAGTCCTGACTTGGGACTCAGCTGCCTGTCTCATCACCTCCTGCATCTACATATCATTCTTGGAAACACTTACCCTCCAGCTTTTGCTAAATTCTTGCAAACTGTTTTCTTTCCCAGTTAGGTCTCTGGGGGCACCAAGGAATATCCCTGACATTAATGTAAACTGGACTTCTGATCAGACCTTGACCTCAGGTTTCCATTCAATGCTTGCTCTTGCATGACATTTATTTAATAAAATCCCCCACTGTCTATATTTTGCTTCCTAGTGTATTTGGAACCATAGAGCTTTCAAAAGCTGCAATAGAATTATGCTCATCCTATGGGATTGGGTCTGGGAGTTGGTAGGTAAATTAAAAAGTTGATTATAGTATAACATCATAAAAAGGATATGTACTTTTCTTAAACATTCTATTTTAACCTAAAACATTTTCGTATACATTCATTTACCAACTTTTCAATAAAGAGTCAAGTTCTCTTTGATTACAGTTCTCAGTCGTCTTTCTTGCATAAACCATTCCACTGTGTATAATTTATCATTTTAAATTTTGGTTTCTTTATAATGGAAGGAGGATTTAAAGACGCTTTTAAACCTATTTTTATGATTCTTTCAATCTCTTATCTTTTCTTGCCCACACTTAAATTGATAGCAACAATAGGGGAACCTGGGTGACTCAGTCAGTTAAGCATCTGACTCTTGGTTTTGGCTCAGGTCATGATCTCACAATCATGGGATTGAGCCCTGTGTCGGGCTCTGTGTTCAGCATGGAGTCTGCTTCAGATTCTCTCTCCCTCTCCCTCCCTCTCTCTCTCTCTCTCTCAAATAAATAAATAAATAAATAAATTTTAAAAAATTGATAGGAACTATATTCTGTGTAGTGCTTTGCTTTGCTCAAGTCTTTCCTCAGCATTTGACTTAGCCTTCATGGGCACAATTCTCTTTACACATTCATTTATCATTGATTTATACAGCATACACTATGTTACATAATTGTGGAAAGAACAGGTATCATAAACATGTTTGGATACAAATGCAATCGACTCTTGATAGAAATATAACTCGACTGATAGGAGCGGAAATAAGAAAACAAGGAACTAGCCTAGAAGCCACAAGTGAGTAATCAAAGCACCGTGGGCATTATTCAGGGTGTTCTGAAGGGATGGAGACCATCTGTTGGAGATACATCAGTGATCTGTTGAAAGCATTACTGGGCAATGGTATAGAGCATCTCCCAGTTTAGGCATGCCAAGAGAAAGAAAATTCTCTCTCTCTCAATTCTATATAGCAACACAGGGGAAGAATCTCCCTGGGTCGTGGATCTACCATGAGACTGACTACCGTGCCCGGCATCACGGTGTTCTCTGAGAGCTCAAGTTCCATCATACTGAATATAAACGGCACTCCTGGAGGTGCCCACACAGCCCGCGCAGCAACCCGAGGGGAAGTGACTAAGTCAGTAGACAAACCCTGATCTCATTAAAAGCAGAGCCTTGTGCTGGCAAGCGGTAATGGAAAATTCTCGCAAGGAGGCTCCATTAGTTTAATATTAAATTCCTCTCCCCTCTTTTTAAGATTGCTTAAAATTTCTCGAGTAAAAAGTGCGATATAATAATAATAATAATAATAATAATAATAATAATAATAATAACAAAACAACAACAAATGACTACCAGTGATTGCATTCTTGTGATGGGTCAGGCACTGTGCCAAGCACTTTCTGTGATTATTAACTAATTTACCATCTCATGAACCCTAGTCTCCACTGGACCCCTTACCACATTTTCCTATTTCATTCCCACCTGTCAGATAACAGTTAAACACCTTTGTAGCTTTCCTCAGTCTTGCCATGCCTCCCATCTTCACTCAGTTGATGAACCTGCTTGTTATCTCACTGAGAAAAAAGGAGCTATGAGGAAAGCTCCCACCACCTCATTACATACCTACCTATACCTGTACCCATGTTCTCTGCCTCCCGTCTTGTTACCCCAGCTCAACTGTCCACCCCTATCTGTGACAAGCCCCCAATTTGGGCACCGAATCCCGAATCTCATCCATCCCTTCCTCTATACTGAAGGACTTACCCCCGTCAAGTACTTCTCCTCCCAGGGCGTCCTCAATTTTTCCCTTTCCCTTTACTATTTCCAGCAGCAGATGGGTCTGCTATAATTTCTCCCCTCTCAAAAAATCTCTTGTGACCTCATATTCCAGTCCAGTTATTACCCCAATTCTCTTCTCTCCCTGATGGAGCAAAAGTCCTGGTGGAGTTATCTGCACTTGCTGTCTCCAGTTTCTTCCCTTCCTTACTCTCTTGAACTCTCTGCAGTTAATCTTTGGCTCTTACCCCTCCAGCAGTGATTAATTCTCTGTCCTCATCTTGTTTGGCTAACCAGCAGGGCTGAACAAAGTGGATCGTTCTTTTCTCCTTGAAACACGTTTTTACCTTGTTTCTAAAGCAATCTTCAGTTTGACTCCTACCTCACAGCTGCTCGTTTTCAGTCTCCTTTGCTGGTTGCTCCTTGTCCCATTACCCCTTACATTTTGGAATCCCTCAGCCTGAGTCTCTTTATCTCTACTCAATCTCTGTATGAGCTCATGGATTTCAGTATATGTATAAACTGATGGCTTTTTAATTTATTTTCCTTACTCATAAGTTTCAGGCATTGATGGCTCTGTAATTTATATATCTAACTTTGATTTCTTGCTTGAATTTGAGACAAATGCCTATTTGCATGTCTCCACTTGTGTGACAATAGGCATCTCAAAGTCGATCCAGTCAGTTCTGCTATAACACGTATTTTGAAATTGTGAATTTGTTCTTATATGATCAATACATTAGGGAATCATTTCAGCATAACATGAATTTTGCCTTTGCTTATGTGCAATTTCACCTGTGAGAAATACTAGGTAAATGCAGAAAACCACACCCCATTGAACTCGTAGGAGGACCCAAAATGCACACACACACAACATCCACCGGTCGGGGCTACCTTAGTTCATATTATGTGTTATCCTACCTTCACTCTTGTGAACTTTTCTATGTTTGAAGACACCCGACATTCCAAACATCTAAGTATCCTGGCTCAAAAATGCCAAGCAGTGCATGCAAAAGAGAAATATTTAAGTATTGAAGAGAAGCTTGAAATAATGTTTTTTTTTTTTTTTTTTACAAATGAAAGAATACAGGTATTCCTTTGCTATGCACAGTATCCTGTTACCTGAAACTCACGCAAATGGGAAGAAAAGGTGTGCTCCCTTTGCATGGTTTTGTAGTAGCTGACATATCTCAGCAAGGACACGATTCAGAGATGCATGAGTTTCTGTTAACACAGTGTCGTGCAAAACAAGGATTGCTTGTATGGCATCTCCTGAGCAATAGGCAGAAAGGAATCCACATTGCAGACTATTATAGCGATGCCACAAAAATAAAAATTTAAAAAGTCTATAGTTGGAACAACTTTGAGTACTGTGAAATCAATAAGAACATGGCCTAAAAACGTGGAAGAAAGATAGTTGAGCCTATGGGTTAAAGACCAAATAGTGAAAACCGTTTGCTCAAACACCATCTTGTCAGTAAGGCTTTCTCTGACCATCCTACCTAGAATTTCACTCCTAATTCCTCAAGTCACAGTATTCTCTATCCACTTTTTTTTACACAATTCTTTTTTAAAAATATTTTATTTATTTATTATTTATTTCAGAGATAGAGGAAGAGAGAGAGCAGGGGGAGGAACAGAGGAAGAGGAACAAGAAGACTCTGTGCTGAGCACAGAGCCCAACGTGGGACTCGATCCTGAGATCCTGAGATCATGACCTGAGCCTAAATCAAGAGTTGGACGATTAACCCACTGAGTCACCCAGACACCCCTACTCTATTCCTCTTAATAAAATGTATCGCCGTTAGACATATTATACACAGTACTTTATGTATTTCTCAGTTTGTTTCCTGTCAACCTGCGGCAGTCTTAACACACGGCTGCAAATTCTTGGACACTTTTCTCACAGAGAGGTAGGGTCTATGCCCCACACCCTGAATCTTGGCAGGCATGGCGAGAACGACTTCTGAAGCAAAGTCACAAAAGGCCACGTAGCTTCTTCCTTGGTCACTGGAACTTGCCCTCGGAGACTGAGTGGCCCGAGGCAGTCATGCTGTGAGGAAGCCTTGGTCGCACTGAGACATGGTGGGAGGTGCCAGCCATCATGCCAGCTGGGCCTGGATTTTCAGCCATGCTAGACCAGGTGCTCAGAGTCGAATGGAAAGATGAATGTACATGTAATTATAATAAATAATTACAATTCAGTGTGAAGGATGCTACAGTGACTTATTTCCAGACAGAAGGAAATGAGAGGAGAGAGTAATTAATTTTTAAGGCAGAGCTGTAAGTGAAGGCTCAGAGAAGAGATGACGTTTGAGCTGCCTTGGAGGTTGAACAGGTATTTGCCAGGCAGATGATGGAAGAAGAAGAATTGGACTCTTGGCTCCTCTTCTTTCCAACACTCAAAATAGCTTTGAAGGCAGGGAAGGTCCATCCTTCCGACAACAAGAATCAACCAATAATCGACCCGAAGCATAAACAGAGCTATACAGTGCCTATTGGAATTGGCTAAGTTGATACTGTGGAAATAAAACTAGCGGGTTTGGGCAAGGCTGCAGATGGAGATCAGTGAGGCATTTCCCTTTTCTGGGTTTGTTCTCTTATCTGTAAAAGACAGGGGTTAGAAAGAAAAAATGCAAAGTAGGTCACTCTCTTGTCAATTCTGTGATTCTAGTCCTTTCCTAACTCCGATCCTCTCAAAGTTAAACGATCTCCATTCCCTCAAGTGTTCCTCATATCATAGGTCTCCCAAGACCTTTAGCCACACGTATGCCTTCCTTTGCATAGGTTCTACTTTGTAAAAGTCCTCTTTTTTTTTTTTTTAAAGATTTTATTTATTTATTTATTTGAGAGAGAGAGAAACAGCATGAGAGGGGAGAGGGTCAGAGGGAGAAGCAGGCTGCCCGCTGAGCTGGGAGCCTGATGCGGGACTCGATCCCAGGACCCTGGGATCATGACCTGAGCCGAAGGCAGTCGCTTAACCGACTGAGCCACCCAGGCGCCCCTGTAAAAGTCCTCTTTAAAAAGCCCTCTTTTGTACTAGACCTTGTGCTTCAACTGGGGCAGCCTTGGCTCCCATCACATCAAAGGTTCAAGGCCTATTTCATGTCAACTTTAGATTAATTCACCCATGTCCCATGTAGTGTGAGTTTGTGCAATTGACTGAATCTGAATGTAGGACTTGACATTCATTCATGTTCAATTTATCTGTGTATTCCTAGAAGCAACTAGCATAGTTAGCCAACAAATACTTGTTGACTTGATTTTTGTTTTGCGTTTTGTTTTAGGCTGTCAACACACCTTAACAGAAGCTCTTTGAATTTTTGTTATTTTTAAATTCTATACCCCTCAAGCTTTTCTACTTTAAAGAGTAATTTGAGATGCGTTAAAAAGACAACAGACCCAGAATGGAGTCACTTATAGCTCTGAGCCACCAAACCAAGCTATAACTTACTACAGTTTTGGCTCTCCCAGAAACAGAATCTTAAACCAGTCAGCCCGGAATTGCCTGATCAGCACTAGTTAGGTAATCTGCCCGGTGGACCCCTGCCCTTCCGTAAGGGAAAGTGCAACAACCAACCCACTTTTTGCCGAGTGTAACTTCCTTGTTTCTGCTCCGTTCTGGCTGTAAAAGTCTTTCATGTTTTACAGCTCCTTTCTTCCTGCCAGATTGGATGCTGCCTGATTCAAATCGATGTTTGTTCCAATAAATTCTTAAAATTTTTAATACGCCTCAATTTATTTTTTAACAAATGAGAACCTTGATTCTGCCTTGTCTCTAAGCTTTGTGCTTTCTGGAAGTCAAAGAGAGTGTTTCTGTGTCCATAATGCGTGTCACCCAGAAAAAAGGTAACTCAGGTGTCAGCTACCAGGCTTCTCCATTAATGAGTAAGTGGTGTCCTGTTAACAACCATGCTAACCATGCGGAGATCACAGAGCACACTGAAAGCGAAAAAGACGGAGTCCTGAATGTGTAGATTTCAAAACATTACAAATCATAAAAGTCTTTTCGATGAAGGATTCATAGGTGCAAATCCTCCGTGGAGTAAGAGCTACAACATTCCTGAATTTCCTTGTCAGTTACTCTCTGGCCCAGGATCCCGTTGATATTAAGTACAGGGTTGAATCAGATTTCAAATCAGGCTACCTTGCTCTCTGTAAAGATTTTAGGGGCGCCTGGGTGGTGCAGTCGGTTGAGTGTCTGACTCCTGGTTTCAGCTCAGGTAGTGATCTCAGGGTCATGAGATCGAGCCCCACATCAGGCTCCGTGCTCAGCGAGGAGTCGGCTTGTGACTCTCTTTCCCTCTCCCTCTGCCCTTCCCACTTGTGCTCTCTTTCTCTCTCTAAATAGATAAATCATTAAAAAAAGGATTTTATTTTATTCTTTTAAATCATTTTTATTTATTTATTTTTGAGAGAAAAAGAGAGAGCACAAGAGAGCATGAGCAGAGGGAAGAGGCAGTGGGAGAGAGAGAGAAGCAGACTCCTTGCTGAGCCGGGAGCCCGATGCGGGATTCGATCCCAGGACCCTGGGATCGTGACCTGAGCCAAAGGCAGACACTTAACCAACTGAGCTGCTCAGGCGCCCCAAAAAAGGATTTTAGGAGTTGTCCTGAACCAGCCCGTTCAAGACAGCTTCTGTGAGTTTAGGGGAAAAGATCAGATGATAGCAGCAGCGGAATGGAAAACATTATGAGGGAGGAGCCTCATCCTCCTCGTTGGTCCTGAATGTCCTTTTCACCCCAGAAGCCGAGCCCATGCTCCCAAGGTCCCATCTTTACCGGGTGCCTTCCCCTCCCCCTCAGCAGATGGAGGGGTTTAAAGAGGTGGAGCCAAGAGGGACAAAGAACTCTGATGATTGTATTTTCCAGGCATTTTTTCTTTTAATTCTGTGCCTTTCAAAACCGGCAGGAGTGACTGCATGTAAATAGACCCTTCTAATGGATGTCTGGTTACCACTGACTCTTTTCAGTTTAATCCATTAAGTGCCTGCCATAGAAAAAGAACACAATGCCCCACAATGCACAGGGTCAACCATAAGAAATAAAACATAACCTGAATGGGGCAGTGCAAGAAGAGAAATCCAAACAGCCTCAGATGGTAAAGGGCTCTTTGTAATTTTTTTTTTTCCAGAAGGGAAGCTAAATCAGGAGCCTGATACTTGTGCTAATCTTTTTTCTTTCCTTTTTCTTTTCTCCCTCAGGAAGGAAGCCATTCAGGCGACAAGCAGGCTCTTATCCCTGGCTTCTTATCATTAACCAGAGGAGCCTAGGCTGGAAATGAGATTCAGAGCCACGACCAGGAAAGGCTGCTTCCTTAATTGAGCACCTCCCTTTTGAAGTCCTGTCTCCCCGGTGGAGCCTGGAGCTGGCTGGGTCTCCCTGGCCAAGATCACTCGTGTGTAATCTCTCGCACACCAGAAGCAGATGCTCCACGACATGGAGCTTTTTTTTGAAAGGCCTTTAATAAGATTTCTCGGTCCTCCATGTGTCGGGCAGGCGGAGGGAGGAACAGTTTTCAGAAAAGCCACTGATCAAAGGGTTCAAGGTTTTAGGCGTTCTGGGGCTTTCCTGCCAGATACACTGGGTTCAGAATCTGCGGTTCTGGGGGGCATGGTCTGCACCCTGAGAGAGCTTGCTATCCTGTCCCTTGCCCTGCTTCCCTGCCCTGTCCCCATGGGCTTCAGGACCACTCTTTCCAGGGCCTTTCGATTCATGCAAATCGAAATTAGTATCCTTTGAGATTTCTTGATCGATTTGGGGCTATTTGGAGAGATACGAGGCTGTCGGAACTTTGGTAGAATGTTCCATAGGTGAAGCAAACACCCAATTTGCAGTTGATTTGGGGGAAGGTGCTATTTTACAAAATCAGCCAAGCTCACATGATGTTGGCGTTAATTAAGCTCTGAGTCCAAATATCCTCTGTAAATGAGGGCAGTACCGAACATAAGGACAAGATCGTCATGGGAATTAGATAACGTAAAATGTGAGAAGCCGGGGCGCACATGTTCTGAAGGGCTCACAAATGTTCATTATGATTTTATCACTATCGCTGTGGGCAGGAGACCCGTAGCCAAGGGCAGACCATCTAAGCCTACTACAGAGCGACAACACTAAAGCACCAAAGGGCTTTGTCAGCTGTTCCAATACAGTCACACGTGGGTGGAGCAAGATTATTTTCAATCACCTGAGCTCTGTCTTCCATTTCAGTCACACCTTGGTCCCTGCCATACCTCTTTCCCACTTCCTACTTCATCTTCTTCAGGTCCATCAGCCCTTTCCTCCCTTCACCCTCTTTCCCCTTTGATACTCTGTCCCCACGCTCAGCAAAACCCCAAAGCAGATCGACCTAATTGTGCAGATTTTTTTCCCTTCTGCCCCAGATGCTGAGTTTTACAGAGAAATCCCGAGGCTCAGATTGATGGAACCACAGCATCCTGGGTTCCAACACCAGTGGGAAATGTCTCTGTGCATCCTCAATTGACAATGCAAAGAATTCATGCTCCTCAGGTCCTCTCCACCTTCCTCCCACCTTCTCAGCAGATGACCTGCTCTGTCTGGTTACTGGGCAAATGGAGGCCTCAAGGCGAAGATCCCTCAGCCTGCTGCTCCTTTTTCTACACACTTAGCTACACCCACATTCATCTCTCCTCCTTTTTGGTCTACAGCCCTGGATACATCATTTCCCCGTGTTCTCAGGGTTCCATCTCTGGCATCCTACCCTCAATGAGGCTTCGTAAATGCATTAGACCACATTCTTCTCTCGCGATCACTCATGCACCCCTCCCTCCGGATCCCTTCCATTCCAGCTTCTGCCCTTAACCTCTCTTCTTCCCTTATGGGCAAGCTTCTGGAATATCATCTCCATTCTCACTGCGCATTCGCCCCGAGGTCGGGCTCTATCCTCTATCCCTCCGCCTCCAGTGCATCCACCTTGCTGCTGAGTTGTATTGGCTCTTTCCAGGCGCTGGATGATTGATTTGGCTGTAGCATTTTCTGTTAACTTCCCGGCAGTGCCCGTGCTGGCTGCCATGACAGCACTCCAACCTGGTGCTCCTCCTCCTCCAGTCACGCCACAACCTCCCTTGTGGGCAGCTCTTCCCTAGTTTATCTGTCGCCTACACATTAATGGTTTCCCCTGGGTTCTAGCTTCAGCCTTCTCCTCCCTCCCCACATTCTCTCCCTCTCACATTCTTACCTTCTCTTCACACATGGCTTTAACCCCACCTCACTCCAACCCAGGCCACTCTCCTAAGGTCTGAAGGCACATAGTTGCCTACTGGACATGTCTGCTTACATGCCCCATAGGCCCCTCAAAATCGTGATCTTGTCACCAATTCTCATGTGCTCTTACTAACCCCACTTTCATCTCCCATATCAAATTACTCACCAAAGACAGTTGATTCCACTCACTAATTTTCCCTCAGATGCTTCTGCAGCCCTTCATTCCCCACAGACCCTGCTTAGGTGAAGAGCCTCTATTCTAGCCTAGATCATGGCAACGGCCCCCACCCCATGTCTCTGGCTCTGGTCCTGCACACCCCAATCCGTCTCCCACATTGCTTTCAGAGATAGCCATCCCAAAGCAGATTTAATTGAACCTCTTTTGGGTTCTTGATGACCTTCTTCTCTAAAAACCCAAAGAGGTGGATCCCTACAGCTAAGATATGATCCTCACCCTCCCTGGCTACAGGTCATTGGATCAAGGGATGCATATGCTCCAAACTGTTCCAATCAGATTCTCCTAAGAATTTACAATGAGGTCCCAGAAGATTCTAGACCATCAAGTCAGCACTTACAAATAGATGAGTGTTCTCTAGGTGATTTAACTTTTCTTCTTTATCCTTCTTTGTGTTTTTTAAACTTAAAAAAAAAGAACAAGCAAAAAGGAAACCTAAAAACTTTCTTGCTGGTTTTAAAATAAAAACTCTCAGATTTGGTCTCTGTAGTCTCAAGTCAATTCTCATTTGATTGCTTACTTATGCTAAACAAGAAGTACAGATTGACCATAAACAATAATATTTACTTCATGTTATCTAGACATTCTCAGGTCATAGGAATTGAGGAATTCTTCCTCTTCAATGCCTTGCTTGCTTTCTTTCCTCCTCTCTTTCTCATGGTCCTCTTAAGTTAAATCTTTGAGCTTCCAGGGCATAGCGGTAGTGGCCGATTAGAAGTTTGGGCTTTGGAGGCACACAGATGATTAAACTAGCTTTACCACCAACAGGGCGACTGTGGGGAATCTTTGTGTCTCAGGTTCTTCCCGTATAAAATAGGATGGTAGTGCCTATGTCACGGGCTTGTGGTCAAGTTTAAATGGCACTGTGTATATAGAGGTCTCGACACAGACCAAGTATGTAGTAAGCAGTATTACAGGAAATGTCTTTTGTCAGCTTGCAGGGGTCTCATCATTCTTGATCCCCTCCTCCTGTTCCTCAGGCAGTCTTGGCTCTAACAGTCCTCATTTTTAAGAGCAGGGACTCTGAGGCCTGGGTATGGAAATTACCCTTCTTTCCCTAGACACACTGGGCCTGGGCGGAGAATGAAGTAGAACTTGAGTGTTTCAGGAAGTGGTTTACAATCCTAGACTAACATCCCAAGGAGAGCGAGGCACACCAATATGGCCTCACATGATGGAGGCTCCCACCATCCCTCCAACCCCGACTTCCTACCCCCTTCCTCCTGGCTCACTGCCTTCCAGTCACCCTGTCCTATTTGCTCTTCTCCATACCCACCTCAAATGTCCCTGCCCCAAGGCCTTCTGCCCTGTTGTTCCCCCTGACTGGAAAGTCCTTTCTCCATGTTCTCACCTGGCTGGCTTCTTGTCTTCATTTAGTCTGCCACCTAAATATTAACGAGGCCTTCCCTGGACACTATCTGAAACAGCTCTCCTTCCCCGCGTCGTCTCTATCACCTGACACAGTACCTATTGCTATCTATACTACTCTTAGGCTACTTGATGGCTTACTTGGATGTGGGCTAATGAGGACAGGCCCTTTGAATTGTTCTTTCCTAGTTCCCGCTAGGATGCCTGAAATATAATAGGCATTCGATAAATATTTGTAGACATCTAAATAGAATGATAGAAAAACTACCATAACACAGGTAAGCAATATAAGTAATTAGATAAAAATACATGAATTTGGGGGCTTGGGAGAGATGATGGGTTTGTACTGATAAAAAGAAAGGTAATCCAAGAATAGGAAATGTCAAGGGAAAAGTCATGTAGCTTAGAATGACCAAGAAAAGTGTAGGTGACAGTTTGGGAGACTGACCCGACCAGCACAGAACCGCTCTCCTGAAGAAGAAAAAGGGATGAAGAGATGGTGATGGTGGTGGCAGCTGTGGCCGTGAACTTAGACTGCAGTGTACGGCTGTATATGTCGTGCACCACACAAGATGTATCACATCTAAAGTGTCGGTCACATGGGGAAGTTTTCAGGCATGATTTCTTCTTCTTCTTTTTCTCTCCTCCCTTTGTGGTACTCCCATTATGCTTATGTTGCTGCACTTAAAGGTGTGTAGCATTTCTGTGAGGCTCTGTCAATTTTCTGCATTCTAGTTTTTCTCTTCTTTGGATTGAATAATCTCTATCCATCTAACTTCAAGTTTGCTGATTCTTCATTTGCCCAGCTCAAATCTACTGTTGAGTCCCTCTAGTGAATTTTTCCTTGCAGTTATTGCACTTTTCAATGTGAGAATTGCCATTTAATTATTTTGAATAATTTCTGTCTCTTTATTAATATTCTGTATTTGATGAGACATGGTCCTCGTATCTTCCTTTTCTTCTTTAAATGTGGTTTCCTTTTTTAGTTCTTTGAATATCCATATAACAGTTGTTTTGAAGACTTTGTCTATTAAATTCAACATCTGGGTCCTATCAAAGGCAATTCTTGTTGCCTGCTTTTTTTCCCCCTATGTATGGGTCATACTTTCTTCTTTCTTTGCCTGTCTTGTAATCTTTTGTTGAAAACTGGATATTTTAGGTTATGTACTGTAGCAACTTTGGATACTGATTCCCTTCCCTCATCTCTGGGGATCGCTTCTGTAATTTGCTTGTTTATTTATTTAGTGATGTTTATTTAGATTCCCTCTCTGTCTCACCCTCTGCCAGTGTTGGTCTTCAGAGGGTGGGGATGAGTGTGCGAGTGTGCACCCCATCCCCCTCGTATGACAGTGTTTTCAGCGGGCTCTCTGGCTCTTTCTCTGATCAATCTGTGAAGCATCTGCCTCCGTTGGTACCACACTCAGCTGTTAAGGTCCACTGTTTCCTGGCTGATTGATGTATTGTTTCCCCATAGTGCTCGGTGTGTAAATTATTCAGCAGTCTGATCAAATTAAATTTGGGCCCTTTTGCAGGGGTAGTTTTGGGATTTGTTCTAATCCCAGGAAGGCTCTTTTTAGCTGTCTCTTTCCTTGGTTGTCTCTGGCGAACTCCATGATCTATGGTTTAGCTTGTTGCTCTTAATTGAGAGGAGCTACTGTTTTCAAGAGCACGCTTAAAGTTGAACTTTCCTACATTTTGTTTCTTTAGGAAGTCAACTTCTTTAGAAAAAGCATTGCAGCTCCAGTTTCTTTAGGACTTTCTCTCCCCCTGGTCAAATTCTCTAAGCCACTACACAGGGCGCTGGGTGAGAAGCCTCCGGTCTTCTCAGCTTGCTTTTTCTGGGGTAGAACCTCTGCCCTATGGGTGAGTTGGGGTGAGGAGGATCAGGTCCCAAGATCCTTGGCCTTGCATGCCATAGGCAGAGCCCCTCCTGTGAGAGGCTGCTGGGTGGTAGAAGAGAGCCCTCATCCTCTCAGCTGCATGCACCAGGAATTTAGCCTCTGCAACTCAGAGCTGGAGCGGATAAGAGATGATAAGCCGGTGGCCTGCTTCTCCTGGTGAGATATGGTAATCCCTGATAGAGAGCTGAGGGGAGAGGGATCCCCATCTTTTTGGCCATAGGGGAAATGGAGGGGGAGGTGGAGGGAGAAAGTGGATTGTGGTTCAAATACTATAGGATCTTTCTGTTTTGAAATAAAATCTTAGTAGATTTTCTTGAATAAAGGTTTCTTTAATTGCTGTAAGCCTTTTGGACAATTTTCAGAGACTTTAAATGTTATTGTTGTTGTTTTAATAGTTTTTACCAGTTTGTTTGTTTCTCTGGAGTGGGCGTCTTTGGGACTCCTCATGCTGCCACCCCGAAGCGATGGACCTCATTCACATTGTAGATATAGTAGATTTGCGTATTTATAATAACAAACATTTTTCTGGCAAATAGCTGTGAGATATTTTATTCTAATAAACTCAGAATGTTCCCAAACTTTTTCATCAGGTAAGAGTCAAGTGTCTTGAAAAAGGATGCCTTTTTTCCTCTCTTTTCTTTTTTAAGATTTTATTTAATTGACAGAGAGAGAGAGAGCACGAGAGAGCACAAACAAGAGGAATAGCAGAAGGAGAGGGAGAAGCAGGCTCCCTGCTGAGCAGGGAGCCCGATTTGGGGCTCGACCCTAGGTCTTTGGGATCATGACCCGAGCCAAAGGCAGACGTCCAACTGACTGAGCCACCCAGGCGCCCCAAAGCATGCCTTTTTCTAATTTGCACTAAGACACCTTTGAGTCAAGCACTGGCCTTGGTAAAGGTTACCATGGTGGGACTGTAATGTAGTTGGAGGTGGAGGTCATCCTGGTCACAACATGGTGTCAGGGCTGCGGCATTGGGCTGCACAAGTTGTTTATTGTGCAAATGTAGGGACATCATAGATTTATATTTATGATCATAGTTCTATTGAGTGTCTGCCATTTGCTCCTCTTGGTCCACTTGTCCCACCCTTCCTTGCTCTGTGTCCTAAGAAGTAGACCTGTATGAATTACCCCAAGGGGCTGCCTTGCTATCTGTCTTCTGGTTGAATGCAGAGGAGAGGGGGCAAGAGGAATGTGAGGTGGGATCATTTCGGATCATTTCAGATCATTTCTTCCTTGCTAGGTCACTCTGAGTTGACCCTCTCCTGAAGGGTCACAATTCTTATCAAACAGCTCTTCTCATGCAGCTACCTTCCTCTAGGTTGTGATAACCACCTCCTGCCCTTGAACCTTCAGGACTCGTGGGTGATAATGGTTCCCGACCATTGCAGGCTCTGGAGTACTACACCCTCCATTGTTTGTTCCCCTAAATCCTGCACATAGCTTTGTAAATTATCCAATTTGAATGTACCATCTGTTTCCTGATGAGACCCTGGCTGATAGCAACAATTTTGCTGCAGATGGCCGTCAAATATCTTGAGAACAGGGTGGCTTTATCTATCTCACATCTGAGCTAGCCATCCTGGCGGGGTAGGGGAGGTGTAGGACGGTGGCAGTGGTAGTTGGGATAGCAGGGCTAATGAAATTATTTTGAATGCTAGGATAAAGCTAAGATATGCAATAGACAATATAGGTTCATGGACATGTGGACAATGCTCTTTAAGAACGGTTTTTTTCTGGCAGCTTTGTGAAAAACAGACTGGGATGAAAGAGAGCTTAAGAAAAAGAGGCCAACTGGGAAACTGCTGCTCTATCCTTGGAACTATGCAGTGAGAGCCTAGACTGGAAAAGCAGCCCAGGGAAAGAAAGGAGGCATTTGAGAGACCTGACGCAGGAAAAAGGCAGAGCTTCCTGGTGAGTTGTGTTGGAGATAGAAGGAAAGAAAGGCAAAGAACAAGGAAAATGTAGAACTTATGGGTAAACTGGAGAGTTGAGGTAGATGATAGAAATAATAATGACAATGATTAATTGTGTCTTAGATTTATTAAATGCTTCCTGAATTATTTTTTTTAAAGATTTTATTTATTTATTTGACAGAGAGACACAGTGAGAGAGAGAGAGCATAAGCAGGGGGTGGGGCAGAGGGAGAGGGAGAAGCAGGCTTCCCGCTGAGCAGGAAGCCCGATGTGGTGCTCGATCCCAGGACCCTGGGATCATGACCTGAGTCGAAGGCAGACGCTTAACGACTGAGCCACCCAGGCACCCCTAAATGCTTCCTGAATTATAACAGCAAGTTTCTAAGAGCTTCATAATACTAATTTGCTTAATCCTCAATCAACTTTGTAAAAGAAATCTTATTATCTACATTATACAGATGAGGAAGGAAACAGAAGCACAGAGAGCTCCAGTTACTTCTCCAAGGTCACACAGTAAGCAGGTTAGTGAGTAATTGATCTGAGATTCAAACTCAGAAGGAAGTAGTGAGGGCTCAGGGAACTGTGCTCTTAGATCAACTGGCCAAGTATCTTTACCCCAGGTGCCCAACAAGGTGGCCATAATTAACTTCTTGCTTTTTCCATACTCACCTCTGACTAGAAGGCTCTCACCTTTCTTGCTGTAACAATAACAAAAACAGCAGCATCAGCAGGAACAACAACAATAATAATACCACAGGTCCTACTTGACTTGCAATAGGGTGACATCCTGATAAACCCATTATAAGTTGAAAATACAAGTCAAAAATGCATTTAATACACCCGACCTACCGAACATCATAGCTTAGCCTAGCCTACCATAAATGTGCTCAGAACACTTACATTAGCCTGCAGTTAGGCAAAATCATCTAATATTTTATGATAAAGGGTTAAATAGCTCATGTGATTTATTGCCTACTGTGCTAAAAGTGAAAAGCAGAGTGGTTGTAAGTGTATCAGTTGTTTACCCTCACGACCGCCTGGCTGCACAGGAACTGCATCTCGCTGCTGCCCAGCATCATGCCAGGGTATCACCCCACATGTCGCTAACCCAGGAAAAGATCAGAATTCAAAATCTGGGGGCCCCTGGGTGGCTCAGTCGTTAAGCGTCTGCCTTCGCCTCAGGTCATGATCCCAGGGTCCTGGGATCGAGCCCCACATCAGGCTCCCTGCTCGGCAGGAGGCCTGCTTCTCCCTCTCCCACTCCCCCTGCTTGTGTTCCTGCTCTCGCTATCTCTCACTATCTCTCTCTGTCAAACAAATAAATAAAATCTTTAAAAAAAAAATTCGAAATCTGAAGCATGATTTCCTCTGAATGCATATCGCTTTCTCACCATCAAAAAGCTGAAAAATTGTAAGTTGAACCATTATTATTAAGTCAGGGACTGTCAATAATAATACTATAATAATAGGTATCGTTGAGCACCTATTATATGTTGTCATTGTTTTATGGGCTCAACGTGTGTTTGCTCCTTAATCTTCAAGACAACCTCACGAGGTAGGTATTACTACTATTATTCTCAACCACTAAAATGTAAGCTGCAGGGAGTAGAGATTTCTGTTTTCTTCATCAGAATGCTACCCGGTACATTGCGGTGCTCAGCAACAAAGTGTTGTTGAGTGAATGAGCTTTAAAGATGAGGAAATCGAGGCACAGCTAGGTCTAAGATGACACGGCCAGTACACAGTGGGGACAGGCTGGAGCCCCGTAGTCTGGCTTCTTATGCTGTGTGGTATCAGTCACTCCAACTTAGTCTTTGAGACCAACACAGATGTCACCTCCCCTGGGAAGCTGGAAGGAAAATTGATCTTCTGGGAAAACCTTCCATTCCCCTCCCTTTCCCATGGGATGTCTCAGAAGCTAGGCTTTCAGCAAGAGCACTGATCATGGAGCATCTCGCTTGATCTTTAGATTCCGCACTGCTTCCTTGTGCTCTTCCTCACCTCTCCTTGGCCTCCTCCCTCATTCTTTTCTGTGCTTCTGTCCTCTCATGTACTCATTTTGGATTTCCAGGATCACACTCCCACCCTCAGCCTTGCCCTTGATCTCCCGTAGCCAAATTCTGGCAGTGACACTGTCCATGAAGACACTTCCCCCACCCCCCCAACTCATTCCCTGGG
Source organism: Mirounga leonina (assembly GCF_011800145.1). Classification (NCBI taxonomy): domain Eukaryota; kingdom Metazoa; phylum Chordata; class Mammalia; order Carnivora; family Phocidae; genus Mirounga; species Mirounga leonina. The sequence goes on along the minus strand of NW_023270377.1, from coordinate 42,068,111 downwards.
GCCCATTGTACTAGTTCTACAGGAGACACGACTTGGGTTTCCATTTCTACCAACCTTTGATCCTCTCCAAACTCTTTTTATAGTCTGCAACTTGCATTTCCTGTTTCCTCTCAAACTTGGAAATCAGGCAGCGGAGGCTGACCTGGGTGTGGTGAGTGAAAAGTAGGGCTGGCCCCACCTCCTTCCTGACGTCTCATGTAACAGCTGCAGGGAGAGGACTAGCCGTGAGTACTTATTAGACACGTCATAGAAGCCCAGCAAGGAGATAAAGTGAGCATGACTGTTGGGGAGGGAAGCATGGCCTTAGAGGTATGCTGCTGTTGCCAAGCCTTGTTTGAACCCACGTCTTAAAACCGAGCAAAGGGACAACGCCAAAAGGACAAGTAGGCTCATCAGACTTCCCAGACGGGAGCAGATTGTATCAATGACTGTATTCTGTTGAGCATGGCATTTGCTATGACTTAATGTCCCACGAAGGAGCTGCGGATCCAGCAACTGATCATAATAACTAAAGCCAAAGTCTAAGTTTTTCCAGTTGGAGGATTAGAATTCATTTCTGGAGCTATGAGTTTAGGAGGAAATACTGTGTGATATTTCATAAACCACAAATACTATTTTCTCTGTGGGGAAGAAATCAGTTCTTAGCAAGCCAGCTACAGAAGGCAAATTGCCTTCCGTGGTCTCCTTGAGATTCTTGGCTCCAAGAACTTGTGACTCATAGCCACAGACCTCAGCCGCTTGGAGCTGAGATGAAGGTTATTACTGGAGGTGACTGACCAGCCTGCAGCTGAGGTAGCGGAATCTGGTACTGCTAATGAGAAAAGATGACTACTGCCTTTTCTTTTCCACAAGAGGGAGGTTTTCATTGGCAGAGTCTCATCCTCTGTGCAAAGCAACAGACTTGCCTCTCCAGACATAACAGTTCCACAAATGTAGAATTATAGAATGTTAGAACTAGAAATGTCCTTAGGGATAGTCTACATCTTCTCAAATTATATAGAGAGAAACTAAGACAGAGACCAGGTAACTTTGTTTGTGAATAAAGGCCTGGACTGGTCTCTGAGTCCAGCCAGGGCTTTTTCCATGGAAGCGAGATAGACGTCTCCATGGGCTTCTGAGAGTCTGGAGTAGAGTAATTAGAGAGAAGAGAATATTTTTTATGAAAGATACTCTGTTGACACTCCGTTTGAGGTTTGGCAGTACTCTGATCATCAGTGACACTGAACAGAGATGATGTCTCCAGGGCCACCCTGGAAATGATAGGAGCACAAAGACCATGAATGGCGGAATGATGGATCCATACAGAGTCTGAGCGTGACCTGGCCATGCTGGTCAATGGGGCCTCATGCGTAGTTGAAGGTTTCAGCCTGCCAAGTGTATAGACCGTGTGGTGGGTTGTATCTGTGTCAATCTATCTCACTGGGAACCGTTTCCCCAAATCCCCTTCCTTGCATGAGTCCAGGGTACAGTTGGCCAGAGGTGGAACCTGCATGAGATTTGAAAAGCAGAAGACAGAGACAGTGGCCATTGCTTTCTGAAGGTCTTTTGGGGGTTATGTATGGTGACGGATGGACAAAGCTTATCCTCACTCTGCTCTGCATCCCATCCTTCCAGATCACTGGCCGTGCTGACCAATAGCAGCCCTAAGCCTGCCACCAGCTCCCAGGCTACAGACCACAGAAGCAGCCAAGACAAGAGCTTCCCATAGATGTCCCCACAGCCCTACTTCACAGTCCCCTTTCAATCACCAGAATGGGTTTAATTCCTCTATTTGACTAATTGGTGATTCCTCTCATCTTCCAACTCTCCTGCTCTTTCACATCTTCACTTCCCAAGCTCCTCCCACCAATTCTTATAAGAATTCCTTTATCCTGTAGGAAAGTGACCCCTCCCCCCCCAACCCTGAGTGGCTGGCTCTCTGGGATGAGCCTGGGACAGACCAATGCACTCGCCCCTCCTGTGTCTGGTGATCCACCAGGAAACCAGCATGACAGAGGAGGAACCATGAAGTGCTTTTGATGAGTGCAGGCAAATGGATGTTGTCTGAACCTTCCTGTAGGACTCCTCAATGTCCCTAACTCTGACAGGAAAGGACAGTCAAGGAGATAAGGGAAACTGAGAGCCATGCATCCTGGTGGGCCTTCCCATGGGGACAATGCTTCTAGATTCCAAAAGCCTTCCTAACCCTTGCAACCCCTTCAACCCTCTCCTACTGCTCACCTCCCCACAAAGAATGAAGCTGTACCACAAGACTTGATATCCTTGTTGTGTAATTGTTCTACAGAGCTGAAGACTAGCTTCCTTAATCTATCTTGACAGTTCCTATTTCCAGACCCTTCTGGGACCAGATAAGTTGTGAAAATCAATCTTAAAATTAAGGACTGTGATTAACTGAACTTTCCCAACCCCTATAAAATATATAATTTGTAGCTTCTCATGTTATTTTTTTGCCCTGTCATTTAAAAAATGAAATGACAGTGGTAAAAAGTCAGGATATCATTTTAATGAACTTCCTGATATCTAAGACAAAAAGTCCCCAAATCTGAAAACAGCTAAACTCACCACATTTTAGCTGAACTCTAAATGGCAGAGAAAGGACGTGACTACATCTGACAGTAGGGCATTCAGTGATTTTTTTAAAATAAAAATTTCCCCTTTTCTTCTTTATTGGGCAATGCCAATTTTGCTTTTAAACTGTGCATTAAAAAAACCCCCAAATCGTCTGTGCATTGATTTAATTTTTTAATACCTAAATCAGCAGTTTCTGAGAACAGATAGGCAGGTTGTTGAACAGATGTTATAGAAGAAAGGATTGTCTGATCAAATAAAGTGTGGGAAATACTGCTTCATTCAAGAAAAGTGACAGAGTGCTTCCCTTTATTACGAGCTGTGCTACACACAGAGTAAAATATCCCTGGTCCCAACGCAGTTAAATGGGCTTCCTTACTGGAAGATTCTTAAGGGCCTCTCCTATACCAATTGCATTGTGAATACCACAGGGAAATTCTATGCCACATATTCTCAACTGATTTGACCACTCTCCTCCTACTCTTCCTTCTTCTCAACCTTTTCTCTCTCTCTTTTTTTAAACTTACAGAGTAGAAAAATTATACTTAGGGTATTTGTTTGTGAAAAGCTGACCCAAATCAAATAAAATGCTGAGCCCATCTAATTTGTAAAGAAGAGTATTTCTAAAAAGCAGCATTGAACTCTTGTCCAAGTTGACCCTTACACCGTTTAAAAAAAATAAAATGAAGAGATGCTATTCACTTTTTATAAAATGAGCTCAGAGCATTTCCATCATATTTGTTAGCAACGCAGAGATGGATTTTGATGTTTTTATAACTTTAAGTGGAACAAATGTGTAATGTATGTGCTATAGAAGTGATAATTCACAAAGCAGAAAAACAACAAGTAAATGCTGGAATTAGGGCTCTGTTCATACTTCTGCTGTAAAACATTAATTCAACACAACTTGATGATATGTGGTAGAGGAAAAAATAGGGGTCTGGATTATTCTTTGGGAATTATAATCCAAGTGTCTGCCAATATCCATTCAAGGATTATCTTCTTTGGTACTTTTGGAGAAAAGGGGCTTGTCTCATTTCTGCTCTAGGGTCGGTCCAAACCAGCCTACTTCTGCAATGTGCCCTGCTGCACCACTCACTTGGACCCCACTCACCTGAATCCTGGTCCCCCTTGATATCATGCTGCGTCCACTGGCCTTGGCTGAGAGGGACTCCAGGCAAGGCTGCCACACCTGACTTCATCATTCTGTTCCTGAATTTCTCACTGTGCTGTTGGTGTCAGGTGAAAAAAAAAAAATTTCTTTTAAGGGTCAGAGTAGCTGAGGATGGAAATGAGATTTAGATATTGCTCTCTTAAAATTCCTTTGCCATTTTATCATGGGGAATTTCTAACCTCCTCAAAACCCTGGATTACCTCTATCTTCTTTGCCCCCTTTATTTCTTTCTCTTTTTTTTTTTTAAAGTCGAGTATATTGAGGTGTGATTTATATATGGCAAAATCCATTATTTAGTAACAGTTTCATGACTTTTGACAAAAGCTACAGTTGCGTGACCATCACTGCAATCAAAGAACATTTCCATGACCCCCCAAGTACCTAATACTCCCTTCTAGACACCCACTCACCTTACCCCCAGCACTTGGCTACCACTGATGTTTTCTGTCTCTGTATCTTTACCTTTTTGAGAATGTCATAAAAAAGGAGTTAAAAAGGAATCAAGCCATATACGGCTTTATTTATTTAACATCATTTGAGATTCATTCATGGTTTTAAGTGAATCAGTTATTTGTTTGTTCCTATACTGAGTAATATTCCATGGATGAGTGTACCACAGTTTTTTCTTCTGATCCACTTGCCCGTTGAAAGACATTTGAACTGTTTCCCATTGTTGGTGTTTATAAATAAAGTCACTATAAACATGCACATGTGGCTTACATGTGAATATTAAGTCTTCATTTCTCTTGGGTAAATACTTGGGATGAGATTACTGAATCATGGGGTAAGTGTATGTTTAACTTTATAAGAAACTGACAAACAGATTTCAAAAGTAGCTATAATGTATCCCATTCCTATCAGCAATGGATAAAATTTCCAGTTGCTCCCCATCCTCACCAGCACTTCTATCAGTATCTTATCATGGTTTTAATTTGATTTTCCTTATGACTAATACTTTTGCACATTTTTTATGTGTTTCTATGCCACCGTATATCTTTTGGGGGGAAGTGTCCAAATCTTCCACCCATTTTAAAAAATTAGATGGTTTGTTTTCTTAATGTTGAGTTTTTAAGATTCTTTATAAATTCTGGATATAAGTACTTCTTCATCAGATGTGTTTTGCAAATATTTCTCTCAATCTCTGGTTTGTCTATTAGTTTCCTTAGTAGTCTCTCTCAAAAAGAAGTTTTAAATTTTGATTAGTTGTAATTTATAACTTTTTCTTTTATGGATCATGCTTTTAGTGTGGTAGGTAAAAATATTTTGCCCAACTCAAGGTCGCAAAGATTTTCTGCTTGTTTTCTTCTACCAACTTTATAGTTGTTGTTTATTTATTTATGTATTTACTTATATACTTACTTAAGAGAGAGAGGGAGCAGAGTGTGTGAGAGAGAACATGAGTGGGGGGGGCAAAGGGAGAGGGAGAAGCGGGCTCTCTGATACAGGACTGGATCCCAGGACCCTGGGATCATGACCTGAGCCGAAGGCAGATGCTTAACTGACTGAGCCACCCAGGTGCCCACAACTTTATAGTTTTAAACTAACGTTTAGGTTTAGATCAATTTTTGTATATGGTGCAAGATAGGATTAAAGGTTTACTTTTTTCCATATGAATGTCCAATTGTTCCAACTCGATTTGTTGAATATACTATCCTTTCTCACTTAAATTACTGTATTAGTTAAGGTTTTCCAAAAACTCAGAGCCAATAGGAGATATATATATATATATATAATATATATATATAATTACTTATATGAGGAACTGGCTGATTCAATTATGTAGGCTGAGAAGTACCACCATCTGCCATCTACAAGCTGGAGCCCCAGGGAATCTGGTAGTATAATTCTAGTCCAAGTCCAAAGGCCTGAGAACCAGGAGTGCAGATGTTGTTAAGCCCCAGTCTGAGAGCAGATGTTTCAACTCAAGTACTCAGGCAGTAAGGAAGAAAATTCTCCCTTCCTCTGAATTTTTGTTCTATTTGAGCCCTCAATGGATTGTATGATGCTCACCCACATTGCAGAGAGCCATCTGCTTTACTCAACCAACTCAAATGCTAATCTCTTCCCAAAATAACGCTCACAGACACACCTTGAAATAATAATTAACATGATTTCTGGGGATCCCATGGCCCAGTCAAGTTAACACATAAATTTAACTATCTCAATGACCTTGGAATCAATTGACCATATATGTGTGGTTCCATTCTGGACTCTGTCTTGTCCCATTGAACAGAATTGTGTCTTGTATCTCTTAAAGAGAAGTTTTAAATTTTGATTAATTTTAATTTATCACTTTTTCTTCTTTAACTCTATTACATAGTCTTGATTAATGTCACTTTATAATAATTCTTAAAATCAGAATCACAGTCTTGTTCTTTTTTTTCAAAATTGTTTCGGCTTTTTTAGTCTTGGCTTTTACATATAAATTTTAGTATCAGCTTGTCAATTTTTACAAAATGTCTTGCTGTGATTTTGATTTAGGTTGTCTCTTCAGATAAATTTGGGGTGAATTAATAACAATAGTGAGTGTTTGAATCCATGAGCACAGTAACTTTTCCATTTACTTAGGTCTTCTTTAATTTCTTTCATCAGTGCTTTGCAGCTTTCAATATGCAAATACTCTACATATTTTGTTGGATTTATACCTAAGTCTTTCATGTTTTTTAATACATTTATAAATGGTACATATAAAAAATTCAATTTCCAATTGTTCATTCTTAGTATATTCAAATACACTGATTTTTGTGTATTAACCTTGTATAAAGTGCCACCTTGCTAAACTCACTCATTACGTATGGTGCATATATGGAGACTTTGGGGGTTTTCTATGTAGACCATCATGTCTGCAAATAGGGACAGCTTTATTTCTTCCCTTCCAATCTGTGTGTCACTTTTCTTCTTGTCTTATTGTAGTGGCTAGAATCTCTGGCAGAATGCTGGTAGGAGTGGTGAGAGCAAATATCCTTGCCTTCGTCCTGATCTTGGAAAACAATCAGTCTTACCATTAAATGTGATGTTAGCTATAGGTTTTTAAATGATGCTCTTTATCAGATTAAGGAAGTTCTGCTCTTTTCTTAGTTTGCTGAGAGTTTTTAAAGTGAACAGTAATTTTGTCAAATGCTTTTTCTGGATCTATTGAAATGATCATGTGTTTCTCTTCCTTGGTCTTTTAATATGGGGCATAACATGATTGGCTTTGAAATATTGACTTGTATTTCTGAGATAAACCTCATTTGGTATGATATAGCATTCTTATTGCTAGATTCAATTTTCTAATATTATTTTTTTCAGGTTTTGTGTGCGGGTCTCAGTTTGGACAAATTCTGCCGACCTCTCTTCAAATTCCTTTATTGTTTCCTTAGCTGTGTTGAGTCCATGGGTAGCCCACTGGTGTTACTCTCCATTTCTGATATCTTGGTTTCTATTTCTAGTATTTCCATTGGAGTCTTTCAATAATTTTCTCATCTCTGCTGAAACTCCATCTATGTATTCATATTGTCCATCTTTATCACTAGACGTTCTGACATATTAATCATAGTTATTTTAAATTCCCTGTCCAGGGCACCTGGGTGGCTCAGTTGGTTAAGTGACTGCCTTCGGCTCAGGTCATGATCCTGGAGTCCCAGGATCGAGTCCCGCATCGGGCTCCCTGCTCAGCAGGGAGTCTGCTTCTCCCTCTGACCCTCCCCCCTTTCATGTGCTCTCTCTCTCTCTCTCATTCTCTCTCTCAAATAAATAAATAAAATCTTTAAAAAAAAAATTCCCTGTCCAATATCCATGTCATCTTTGAGTCTGGCTTTGTTGATTACTTTGCCTTGAGGTTTGTTTTCCCTTGCTTCCCCCACCCAACCCCTTGTAATTTTTTATTGAATTCTAGATATAGTGTATAGAACAGGAAAGACCAAGGTAAATTGAACTCATGCCTGAAAATGAGCATGCCTCTTCTACTAGGCCATCCATGTGGGGAGTTGAGGCAATCTAGTCAGAATTTGATGAATTTAGATTGTATCATTGCTGTGGTTACTTTTACTATACTGCTAACCTTAAATTCGTTTAGCATTATCTTATGCTTAAGGTGGATACTGGGTGGCTAGAGGGGTATTTTTTAAAGCTCTTTTATTTCCACTCTCAGCTTATATCTTTGGGTATCTGTACCCCAGGATCTATTCATGCCCTTACTCCTCCCTCACCAGTAAACGGCTGTTACTTGTTATTGGGTGCTTGCTGGCCTGCTGCTGATGGGAATCAGAGGGTGGTCCTCTACTGTCTTGATCCAACCCCAGTCTTAGGTAAGCCCTGTCTCACTGGACCTTGGGGGGCAATATTTTTCAGTGTTCTGTCTCTTCTCCCACTGGCAGGCAAACTCTACTTTGTAGTTTTAAAGGGCATTACAAGGGAGAGAATTCCCTGCTCTTCCCCCAGTGACAGAAGATCTCAAATGGCCTGGGCTCAGAATGTATCTAGAGGTGAGCTTTGTCTCTTCCATTCCCCCACCCCCATGGGTCTTCATCTATGTCCTGGGAGAGACAGATTTCCTTCTATTGCCCCAGCAGCTTATGATTTTTGTTCCACTGGGGAGATGGGGCCAGGCAGGGTTTGTGTTTTTCCCTCTCTCCTCTAGACATCCACCACCAAATGAGGCTGGCTCAGGTCTTCTGCCCTGACCCTAGTCTTTCTCGGTAGTACTTAGGATAAAGTGGATGCTTGTGGAGCCTGAGTGGGTGCATGCTTCCTTCGTGTCTATGGAATTCCTGGGAGTCACACTTGGCATTTAGGGGTTCATGAAACATTTAGCTGTATTCTTCTTATTTGTGTATATGGCATCCAATGTCTCTTCCTTGCCCTGGTTTGAGCCAGTGCTTGCATCCTGTCTCCTTGGAGGGCCTGTCTTTTCTTAGATTTTAGGTTAATTGGTTTCCTGTGAACTCAGCTCTCTGATAGGTTCAAGAACATTTTGATTTTGTAGTTTAAGCAGTTTTTTTTCTTGTTATTATGGCAGGAGTGATGCTCTCTGTAGCTTTCTACAGTCTATACAGAAGTGCCATTTTTTTTTCTCTTTATATAAACTTCATACATTTCTCACTTCTTTCCGATTCTCTTGCTTCTCCCTCACTCCAAGGTATCAACAGAAATTGCCAAGCCCTTCTAATTTCATGAGGCAGAAAAATTTAGCTCTTTTTCTGTCCCATTCTCACCCATCCAGGCCATGTTTAGGGGCTCTTATTTTCTCTAAATCAAAAAATAAAACAAAGCAAGATCTTTTAGAGAACTGAAGAACTATGTACAGCTTAAAATAGTACATATTCAACTGAAAGTACCAGAAAATATAGTAACTGTTAAATCACCATGACATTGATTATTATAAGAAATCTGGAAGTAATCAGTCTCAGGGTTAATTTGGTGGTTTAATGATATTCTCAATGTCACTAAACTCAGAGTCTAACTCTATTTCTCATGCACATTACCTCATGGTTGCAAGATGGCTGCTATATCACTGGACATAACATCCTTACAAAATAGTGTTCAAAGGAGGGAAAGCAGTAAGGGGAGAAAGAAAAGAAGAAAGCTTGTACTGGTCACATTTCATAGATCCAGACATCCAAATCTACTCTAAGCAGAAAATGATGTATTAAAGAATAGTATCTTTTGGAAAGCCAGAAAAACAGACTTTCTGATCAAAAACAATGCAATTAGGAAAACTGACCTACCAAACCTTAGGCTGTTATAGATGAAACATGACCGAGATTGCCGCTTTGCAGTCCGTATGATACCAGAGCCCCACCATAGCTGACTGATAAGAATCAGATGCTTTGACTTCCCTGGATGCCAGAGTATCAGCCATAGTGCTTACATCCACACAATTACATCCACTTAGTCAAGCCAAAGTCGCATGCCTTTATCCTTGCTGCATAAACATCTTTGAAGTTGACTTTTCAGTTTCTAAAAGTGGGGCTACTTGCATACCCCAAAACCAGTTACTTGGTAAGAAGGCTATGATTCATTCTTTGGGGCAGGGATAGTCTCTCTACCAAAATGGAGAGTTGCTTAGTTAGGAATATACGAGGGGAAAAGGTGTTGGGTAGGCAAACAGTATTTATTTATTCAAATAGTTGGGCACTACATAGCTGGGCCTGACACTGTTCTCGTTGCTTGGGATGCCTCGGTGAACCAAACAAAAAATACTCCTGCCCTTGAGGAGCTTACATTCTAGTTGGAGGGGGGCAGGCATTATTAATAGGTTTAGAGTATGACTATATGTCATGTAGAACGTGGTAAGAAGAAAATTAGAGCAGGGGATTGGGAGTGGAAGAGTTTGACGTGGAAGGAGATCTTAGGATGGACTTCATGAAAAAGTGAAATCTCAGCAAAGGTGAGGAGGAGAGCCAGTGCCTACCGGGGACAGCTAGGACACAGGCCCTTGGGCAGGAGTGCCCTGCATGTGCAGGGGACAGCAAGGAGGTCAGTGTGGCTGCAGAAGAGTGAGGGGGAGTGCCAGGAGGTGAGCTCAGTGAAGGATTATGTGGGTCCATGGCCATTTTAAGGACTCTAGTTTCTAGAGGGTGAAATGGGGACCTTTGTAGGCTTTTGAGCCGAGGAGGAATGTGACCTGAGTTATAAGAGGATCACTTTGACTGCTGTATTGAGAGTAGACTTTTGGAGGCAAGGGAGGGAAATAGGGGTACCTATGAGGCAGAGACAAAAGTGATCGGACCAGGGTGACACAGTGGAAGATGGTGAGTGGCGGTCCAGCTTGCCATGTGTTGTTAAGGCAGAGCCAACAGGGAGGGGAGGTGAAATAGGAAAGAAAGAGCACAGTAAAGGCAACTCCAAGGTTTCTGTTTTGCAGCTGGAAGGATGGAGTTGTCACCAACAGGGCAGGGGGCAAGGAGCAAAAGTTCATTTTGGAGAGGCAAGTTTGAGGTGTCTTTTAGACATCAAAAAGAAATATCTCATAGGCAGTTGGGTGTATAAGGTTACAACTTGGATGAGAAGTACGGGCAACAGATATAAATGGTCTCCTAGTGGAAGAGGTGGCTGGCAATAGCTTTTGATTAAATAAGAGGGTTTCCCCCCTCCTGGGATAAGGCCTCCAAATTAATAAAAATCCTCTGATGCTTTCCAAAAGCAAATGGCATTAAAACACCTTAAACACATTTTTCAGACATTAAAACACATTTTTTTAATTGAGAGATTTAATCACAATAAGGTGGCTAAGTTAAGACAAAGAATTATTAACAGAATTAAGGATCCTTTATACATTTGTTCATTATTTGCTATCTTCCTAGCTGAGTTTTGAAGGGAGGCAGGATGTTGAACCATTAGGCGTGTGAACTCTGGCATGTGGCAACCAGGGTTTGAATCTAGCTTCCAGCATTTATTAGCTCTGTGGACTTGGCAAATTATTTAACTTCCATGAACCTCATGGTCAGGAGTAATTGTAGCACCTACTGTGATTAACATTTTTAAAATAATACTTTTACCTAGCACCTGTCAGAGTGCCTGGTAACTCATTTATTCATTCATTCAGCAAATAGTTATGGCTACCTATGATGGGCTAGGTGATAAGCGTGCGCCATGAATAATGCAGACTGTCCTTGTCCTTATGGACGTTTCAGTATAAGAAGCAAGCAGTTTAGAAAAGAAGAAGCCAGAATGTCCAGTAAACTTGTGAAAACCTGCTCAATCTCACTGATGGGAGAAAAGGCAAATTGAACTCACAAGGAGATATCATTTCACTCCCATTAGATTGGGGTTTGGTAATAATACCCAAGTTTGGTGAGGGCAATGGGGAAACGATAGGTCTTTTTCCAGTGAAAGGGGGAATTCAAGTTGTTCAACCACTCTGGAGATCAACCTGATGATATCCAGTGAAATGGAAAATGTACATTTCCTTGCAACCCAAAAGTTCCACTACTAGGACTGTGTACTGGAGAAGCTCTTACATACGCACCCTGGGCAACACGCTCAGGATATTCTCGGCAGCACATTCATGACAGCAAACAAGTAAAAGCAGCCTACATGTCCATCAGTGGGGGTTTCAAACAATGGAATAATATTCAGGATTTAAAAATAAACAGACTGTGTTGGTCAGTGTGGCAAATCCACCCACCCCCACCACCAAAATGGACATTATTCTTTGCCTAATTTAAACACCACATAAAACAATATTATGTGTTCTTATATAGTAAAATGTTAAAATATACATGGGAAAGATACACACAAGAGTGGCTACCTCTCTGGAGGAGAAAGAGTAATGAAATGATTGGGGTGAGAAGGGGAAGTTTAGCCACATTTGGTGGTGATGATTTGTTTCTTTAAAAAAAAAATGAAACAAACATGGCGAAATGTAAGCATTTATTAAATCCAGGATCTTACACAAATGCTATTTTATGTACTTTTCTGTATGTTTTAAATATTTCATAATTAGGAGTGCCTGGATGGCTCAGTCAGTTAAGCGTCTGCCTTCAGCTCAGGTCATGAAACCTGGGGTCCTGGGCTCCCTGCTCAGCGGGGAGCCTGCTTCTCCCTCTTCTTCTGCTCCCCCTGCCTATGCTCTCTGTCAAATAAATAAATAAAATCTTTAAAAAAATATTTCATAGCTAAACATTAAAATATCATTGGTAAAATATACATAACAAAATGTATGCTTTTAACCATTATTAAGTGTATGGTTCAGTGGTATTAAGTGCATTCACATCATTGTAGAATTGTTACCCCCCTCCATCCACCTGTCTTCAGGACTCCCCTCCGCCCAGTTTTATTGAGATATAATTGATATGTCACATTGTATTAGTTTTGGGCGCACAGCATCATGATTTGATATATATGTATATTGCCCGATGATTACCACAATAAGTCTAGTTAACTTCAGTCACCTCATATAGTTACAAGTTTTTTTCTTGTAGTGAGAGCTTTTAAGATCTATCTCTTAGCAACTTTCAAACATACAATACAGCACAACGTTCTTCACTGCACCAACTGAAACTCCATACACATGAAACACTAACTCCCAACTCTCCCCTTTCCCCAGGTCCTGGCAACCACTAGTCTGCTTTCTGTCTCTATGAATTTGACTGCTCTAGGTACCTCATATAGGTGGTATCCTACTTTTGTTATGGCTTATTTCACTTAAAATAATGTCCTCGAGATTGACCTACATGGTAGCGCAGGTCAGAATTTCACCCCTCCCTTTAGAAGGCTGAATACTATTTCATTGTGTGTATATGTTATGTTTTGTTTATCCACTCATCCCTTGGTAGACACTTGGGTTGCTTCCACCTTTTGGGTCTTGTGATATAAACATTTAAAATCAAAATAACAGGAGAGTTATAGACAGAGAAGAGGTAAATAAAAGATAAGCTGGAGATAAGCTGTTACCACACCAAGTCTGTACCCGCGGATCTAGGTACGCTCACGGCAACGTGTAGCACCCGTGAAGGTCTTGTGTTGCGTGTGTCACAGGTGAGGAGGCGCCTCGTTGTGACTCGCAGGGCACAGTGGTGTAGACAATTCGCGCCCCCTGACCGGCTCGCCCGTCGGAGGCCGGGCTGGCTGGGGGCAGTAGCTGCCCTCCGCAAGCCTGGCTTCTGCACCCACCTCGCCTGAAGCTGCTTCTCCCCATACGTGTGATGGTCTGGCTCAAGTCTGGAAGCTGACACAAGTCAAGGAAGAAAACAGCCCCAGGCAATTGGCCGGTGGTATTTGGACTGAAAAGTGTTTTTTTTTTTTTTTTTTTTAAGATTTTATTTATTTATTTATTTGAGAGAGAGAGAACACATGAGAGGGGATAGGGTCGGAGGGCAAAGCAGACTCCCCGCCGAGCAGGGAGCCCGATGCGGGACTCTATCCCGGGACTCCAGGATCATGACCTGAGCCGAAGGCAGTCGCCCAACCAACTGAGCCACCCAGGCGCCCTGAAAAGTGTTTTGAGCCCCATGTTAGCAAGCCGCTTGCAGTTGAGGCAGCCCCAGACAGCCCGATTCTTGCCCCCAGCCCCGTGTCTTTGCATCACACTCACCAGCCCTGCTCATCTGAATGGTTCCAGATGCCCTCAGCCAGGGGCCCCTCAGGCTGTTTGCAAGCAGTCAACGGCTCCCTCCCCACTGATGTTACTCAGAATCACATTGATACAGAGGACGGAAACGGGGCTGCTCTGTCCGGTTGGGGGGGTGAGCTGGGTGTGAAGCTGGGACACCCAACCCCCAGAGCAGCACTAGGGAAGCCCACTTTGTGAACACGGCTGCACGGGTTAGAGACTCCAGCCTGAAAGCCCATTGGCGTATAGGGACCTTTAAAGGAAGAGGAGGATTCTAATCCAGAGAGGCTTAAAGTCTTGTATGTAAGGCCAACCAGCTCTTCTGGTTGCAGTGTGTATGTGTGTGTACGTGTGTGTATGTGCGTGTGCGTGGTTGTGTGTGGGGGGGTGTGCGCACGCGTGTGTGGGTGTATGTGTGTGTGTGTGAGTGTGTGTGTGCGCGTTTGTGTGCGTGTGTATGTGTGTGTGTGGGGGGGCGTGTGTATGTGTGTGGGTGTGGGTGTGGATGTGCGCGTGCGCACGCTCATCGTGGGATCTGAGTGCCAGAACCCCCTCCGCATTGCTGGAGTAGTCTCTTAGATATGTCCTTCAGACCCTTAGGGCTTTACAGGGTGTGATTTGAAAATCCTTGACTTGTCTGACTTTCTGACCTCATTTAACCCTGTCCATAGTCCACAGACCAAGTGTCCCCACATAACAAATGGTGAAACGGAGGCCAAAGCCCCACAGGTTGGGAGTCTAGAGCATGGAAGCCTCGCTCTGCAGGCCTGACCTTATTGTCCTTCAGCAGAGATGCATACGCTGCAGCAGCTGGTAGGGTGGAGGTTTCTGGGAACTGTGGGGACTATCCCAAAACAGACCATGACCCCCCTCCCCATGGAGGGCACACCCACACTGGCCCACAGAAACAAAGCAAATCATAGCTGTTGGGGAAGCAGGCCAAGCTCCGCGAGGCAGAGCCAGACTGGGATCGTCGCTCCTCTCCTGGGGAATACCGCTAGGCTCAGGTCTCTCCTCCTCCACCTCCCGATCGCCCAGGCTCCTCATCTCCTCCTAGCAGGGAAGACACACAGGTTGCCAAGTGCCTAGCAGAGAACAGACATGGTGCATGCTGGCGGCCTTGCTTCCTCCCCTGCTGCCCTCCAGGTCCCTGGCTGAGCTCCTGCCCCAGGGTGAAAGAGCGGGGCCCAGCTGGAGAGCAGAGAATGAGTGCGAGTGGAAGCTGAGGGCAAGCAGGGGGAGGTGGGTTGGTGGGATGGGGGTGCCATAAGCCAAGCTGGAGGAGCAAAGGCTGTTGGGTGACTGTCATGGCCTTTATGAGCAAGTCTGCTTGGGAACCCGGTTTCCACTGATGTCTCTTTCTAGATAAGACTCTTTTCTCTAAGGGCCAACTGCAAGGTAAGCTATAAAGGGAAGTGCACACAAACTGACCCTAAGCGTAGGGGGCCAGAAAGAAAAATGGGAACTATCTCAGACCCAGAGAGACCTGTCTCTGTCCTCGGTGAGTGGAAGCAGATGGTGGCAGGCCAGCAAGAGGGGCTCAGTTCCGGAGACAGGAGAGACCCAGCAAAGTAGCCTGGGGAAGATGGGGAGGATGAAGAGAAGGCAGGAGACATCCAGTGTCTCCTAAGCGCCGAGCCAGTTCGCTGGAGGCACTTCCATAGCTCCCGCCAGATGGGGCTGGGAAGTGGGCCAGGCTGCAGGCCGCAGGGCAACAGGGCCGAGTGGGGACAACACGAGCCCTGGGACTGCAGCTCCACAGCCCTGCAGCCTGGGGTTTGCTTAAAGTACTTTTGCTTTCTTCTTATCCTAGCCTCCTCTTTTTCCTTTTGCTCCCCTCACACTTTATTTTTGATTGAATCACTCAGTGGAATTTTGGGTATGTATGCGTCTATCTCCACGTTCAAAGATTTGCTAAGTTCTAAGATTATTTTATTTTATAGAATAGAAAACTAATACTCCTTAAAAAAATGACTAAACCTAAAACGCTGAGAAATTTCAAGAAGTTCTTGAATAGAATCATACTTTTATTCATTTTCTTTCTTTCTTCTTCTTTTTCTTTTTTTTTTTGCTTTCCCTGAGGAAATTTAGCATGTACCTGTCTCCCCCTTGTGGATTTACTCTTATCTCTTGGTTTTACAGTATGTACTAAAATCAGAGACTTTACTGGGGACTTCTTGTTGCCTTGTCTCCCCATTGTCTTTCTTTACACAAGAATAAGGAGCATTACTGTAATTATTAAAGCAAAAGCTTTAATTTTCTGAACAAGTATTTCTTGATTCAATTTCTTGAACAAGTATTTTGAAATGAAGTTTTAATTGAGCCCTTTATAGTGCCAAAATTTTGCCTGTAAAATCAAATGCTTAAGGATTTAGCATTGGTTAAGGGTCCAACTCCTGATTTTGGCTCAGGTCATAATCTCAGGGTCCTGGGAATGAGCCCCGTGTCAGGCTCTGTGTTCAGTGGGGAGTCTGCTTGAGATTCTCTCTCTCTCTCTCTCCCTCTGCCCCTCCCCCTGCTCACGCTCTCTCTAAAATAAATAAATAAAATCTTGAAAAAAAAAGATTCAGCATTGGTTTAAAGTCACTTAATTCTTCAATGTTAGGATGATTTATTCCCTCGATTTTATGGTTAAGAAAGGAAAAGGCAACCACGATGAAACTAAAGTTATGTCTCTTAGAACAAAGTCCAAAGTTCTTTCCAGAATTGTTAGCAACCATGATACAACACGACAATACTTCATATTAATTGATCATTTGTTTCTTGCTCAGCCTTGGGCCAAGCACTTCATCTAAATTACATCGCTTACTCTTGGCAATAAATTTATTAGTTTGATTTTAGTTAGTTTGATTTTAGCTCCTACTAAAATCAAGGTTTAAAAAGGTTAAATACTTGTTTAAGATCACGGAAGCAACTGCTGAGGTTTATATTGGATTCATATCAATGATCATACATGGAGACTGTGATATAAAGAATAACAAAAGCACATATTAAATTGCTCCCAATGTTTGGTCTTTAGGAGATGAGCTGAGAGATATATAAATAATCCATAAGGCTTTCTTTTTTTTTTTTTCTTTTGAAATATTTTGAAGATAATGGGCTTGTAAACAATGTGGGTTGATCATATTTTATAATCACCTGCCAGGTTAAACCAAACTTTAAAATATGGAATACTTAGGATTAATAATAGAGAGACATCCCTCATGCCACAAATGGGAGCTGGGACCCAGATGTCAGGATGCGGAGATGGTTGCCTCCTGTCATTACTGCCCCATTAGCACTTCTGGCCACACCCACCCCACTGCCTGTGTGAGATGGATATTACAAACCAGCGCGAACATGACATGACAGAGCTGCTTTGCTGATCCGGAAACCCCTGGGGCTGGACAGCAAGAAAGGGTAGGGTGACAGAGGCTTTTTTGAAACAAGTCAGTTTTTTCAAAATTCACTGTGCCATCTTTGTCTATATTTCTGTAAAATGTCATTCTGCTATCTGTGAACCGAATCTAGGTCTACGCATATGAGACGGAATGAAGAGAGCCTGTTGGTTGCCTCCATCAAATTATAGAACCTTGATTACCTGGGTGACTCCTTTTCTCGTCAGTTTGTCTTTGAGTCGAGAGCAGCCATTCCTGTGAAGGACTAATCTATGAGGAACAAATCTATGACCTCTTTAGCACTCTTCTCCTTTCAAAGAGCATCTGGTATAATGGAGAAGAAACCATGGGGCCCAATAGTCATTTTTCTGAGTAGAGACAGCTGGTATTAATTGCCAAGAAGGCAACATAAACACAGAGCAATGCCAGCGTGGCTGGTGAACGAGATCAGGCATCTTAAAGTGTGAAGATGAAAATGACAGCCTCTGAGACTGCAGCTCACATTGGCTTAGTGTAAATATTGTGTTCAAATTAGTGTAAATATTGTGTTTCCTTTTAGTCAATGGGCTTGAGGACAGCGTATCAGGATGCTTTCTGTACCACTAGCCAAAAAACCCAAGCTCAACTGGCTAAATAAGGGGACAATTTATTTTCTCTCAGAAAAAAAATAAGTGCTGAGGCAGCTCCAGGGTTGATTAATTCAGAGGTAAAATGAAGTCATGGAGGATTCATGTTCTTTCTGTGTTGTCACTCTGCAATCTCATTCTGTCAGACTCATCCTCTAGCGTATTACTGTACTCATAGTCACAAGATTGCTGCTGTGGCTCCAGGTATTACATGCAGATATGAAAACATCAAATAGAAGAAGAGATGATCTCTTCCTTAGACTTTTTTTTCCCCGTAGAGTGAAGGAAACACTTCCTAACATCCCCCAGTAGGTATTGCTCATCGCTTATTGGCCAGGATCACATGCCCATGTTTGAAATAATCACTGGCGAGAGAAATTGCACCACCATGATTGGCTTAGACCAAACAAGATTCATCCTTGAGTCATATGGGAGAGGGACAGCCTCTGGAATAAAATAGGGGCCCCTTCATTATTAAAAAAAAGGGGGGGTGACTATTGTGTTAACAACCAATGTTTGCTACATATGGTTTGAAACATGTAAGTACATGTACGTGTACTTTCATTTTTCTTTAAGATTTTATTTCTTTGACAGAGAGAGAGATAGCGAGAGCAGAAACACAAGCAGGGGGAGTGGGAGAGGGAGAAGCAGGCTCCTTGCACGGTGCGGGGCTCGATCCCAGGACCCCAGGATCATGACCTGAGCCGAAGGCAGACGCTTAACGACTGAGCCACCCAGGCGCCCCATATTTTCATTTTTGAAAACCATTTAAGGATCCTATTTATAGTCCAGACCCCATTTCAACCATTTGGAATGTAACTTGGCAGAAATAACCATACCGAACACCTATAGGAACTTCGAATGAAACACCTCTGAGAAAAGAGAGAGAGAGAAATCTTTTGAATCCAACTCTTCTGATATTAGGGAATTATAAAGATTAAACAGTATTTAGTACGGTCACTTTACATTTCAGTCGGACAGGGGGCATTCCCCAAGCAGCTTTGCTAGCAGTTTCCAGACCAACAGAGAGAAGAATGCCTATGAAGTCATTATTTCAAAATATGTTTATGTGTTTTAAATCATGCTTTCTGACTATAAAAGTAATTTTATATAATAAAAAATTTAATATTTACCACATTACCTATGTGTGCGTGACAGTGTGTGTGTGTGTGTGTGTCTGAGAGCGAGAAAGAGAGAGAGACAGAGAGAAGGTGGTAGAATGAAATTGTAGTTGTTTAGAAAAAGTGCTTAATAAGACTCTTGTATACAGAAAATGAGGCTCTAGAGCATGTTTAGAAGGAAATAGCAAAGAGACAGTGAAATTGCCTTGCATGTGAAACGAACAGGAGTGTAGTTATGGGAAGAGAAGTGAGGGGAGAAAAGAGAGAAGATGAGAAGCGAGCAGGGTAGCAAAGGCAGGAAGCTACAGTCTGTGTTACAAATGAATTATAAACGAGCAATTTCTATGCGGGGCGATCGAACAACTTTTAGGAACAAGGCACAAGGATGTCTAAGACTTCATTTGAATGTATGCAATATAGGATCCTCTTTGGTCACCCCAAATCT
Source organism: Mirounga leonina (assembly GCF_011800145.1). NCBI lineage: Eukaryota > Metazoa > Chordata > Mammalia > Carnivora > Phocidae > Mirounga > Mirounga leonina. The sequence continues at coordinate 42,048,764 of NW_023270377.1, read as the reverse complement.
GTGTTGTCTTGCTTCACATCCTAATGCCTCGTGTGGGTGTTTGGGGGGAAATAAAAATGGCTGAATTCCACCGCTGGATCAGCGTGCGGAAGAGATAGAGAAATGCCACCATGCTGATGTTTGCATGAGATGCAAAGTTTAGTAGAAAAAACCTGGCACCACAAATAAAACCAGTAAAACCCAGAATGCACACAAATCGTAGAGATGACCCCAAACTCCCATTGGGATTTAGAAAGGCAGCAACAACAATTTTATTTAAATCTTAAAGGCAGAATGGTGTCAACTGATACTTGGTTTGCAGTGATATAATGAAAAATAATCGCAATGATGCTGAGCATAGTTTTATGTACTGTTTTTCCCCTATGTGTCATAAACATTTCCATATTTAAAAAATATATAGTCTATTTAAATCTGGAATCTTAAAATCTTTATAATGAGTTGTATCCTATTTCAATACAAAAATATATAACAAAATTGTGCAGGCCCACTATTCCAGATGATAGCGAAAGATATTTGTATGGCCCTTATAAATTCATTAGAGTGGGTTTGGACATATATTTAATTTTTATTGTGTACCTATAAACAACTAAATGCTGAAATAGCCAATGATTTGCCCCTTGAATTTTAAATAGCAAAATTGCATAAAATGTGTTAACACCTCAAAATAGATGTACTGAGCTGAGTTTAATTGGTGTGGACAATTAAAACAGATGTGTGTCTTTTTTTTTCCTTCAAAATCTATTCTCCTCTTCTACATTATTCTTCAACTTTTGGAGGTTATGAGCCTGCCTTATGCCATGAGGCTAGTTGACTATATTTTGAAATGGGTATAGATAAATTATCTTGGTAGATGCAAACTCTTTAGTTGTTTTAATGCAAAATATTGATCTCGAATATTAGCTTTTCACACAAATAGATGCATGGACCCGTGATTTAATATGTGAAAGCATTAGTTGGAGCACTGGCTCAAAACCAGGGCTTAAGACTCTCGCCCCTCCTTTCCTTCCTTCAGGGGACCTCTTCTCTGATGCTCCCAGCTTGAAATCATGATTTTTAACCCAGAGGCTTAAGGATTTTTCTGAATCATTGCGTAAAACAAATACAGACCACTGAAAACAAATTAATGCTTGCCTTTTAGTTTAAGGGGCCAAAAACGCTGTGGTTCTAAAATCTGGGGTAATGCTAAGCTAATGCTGTTTCTCCATGCCTAGTCCTGAAACATCCTTCCCAGATGAATACTGTCACCAAATCTCTCCTTCTCTCCTACCTGTGGGCTGGAGGCCCCCAGTTAGCCTTCATAATTTTATAGGATATTCGGGAATGATGCAGGCACAGAATAGTTTTTCTACTTGTGTGCATGTATTACTGCTTGTTAAATGTGCAGAGATACTACTGTGATGAATAAAATACAAATTCATTGATAAGTACTATTAAATTAATAGTAGCCTTTCCTTTCTAGAAATTTCTGTAGTCAGTGAGATACTGGAAGTATAACCATTGTCACGTGGCCATCTGATAATTTCTTTTCATGTTTAAGAAAATGTTTGCATAATAGCAAAGGAAAAAAAAAAAAGGAAACAACCTAAAAGCCTAACATTAGAGCTTTAGAGGCCTGGTTAAACAAAAGATGCTATGTTCTTATAATTGGAATGTTAGGCAGCCATTAAAAACCTGGTCATAGAGTAAAATATTGAATGACAGGGAAAATATGCTAACAGAATACTATTATAGGGAAAAAAGCAGGTTATAAACCATTATCACAGTATAATACTACCATTTAACAAATTATAGATAGATGGATAGAATATCAAATAAAAGGATATCAGTATAAGACTATTACCATTTATCTTTGGTAATGAAATTACAACTTTTCTTTCACTGAAATTTTTCATTTCTTTTCATTTTCTAAATGTTCTGTAATTCAGTTATAAGAGAAAATTTAAATTAATTAATTAAAAAAATTTTTATTTAAATAAATTTATTTTTAAGAGTCCGTTTATTAAAGAGTTTACTGTTGTCCCACTTATAAATAATTGGTGACCCTTGCTTCTTCAACCCACTAGAAATGTTGAAGTTGTTTAATATTTTGGGTGTGTTGAGACAATGGTGATTAGCTTTTGCTTGCAGCCCTCTCCCTCACCCCATCGTCCGTGGCATGACAGTCCCGCTAATGATGTGACTTGTGGCCTGTCACCGCAAGTGGGGGAGAAAGCACAGCTGGGCACTTCTTTCTCAGGGAACAGGAGAGGTCTTTTCTTTTTTTTTACGTTTTTTTTTTTTTTAATTTTGTTTTATTATGTTAGTCACCATACATTACATCATCAGTTTTTGATGTAGTGACCCATGATTCATTGTTTGCGTATAACACCCAGTGCTCCACGCAGTACGTGCCCTCTTTAATACCCATCACCAGGCTAACCCATCCTCCCCCTCCCCTCTAGAACCCTCCCTGAGGCACCTGAGAATCCTGGTAGGAAAGCACTCATGTGCTCTGCATCACAGAGGCAGAAGAAGGGGACGCTTCCAGAGCAATCCAGGAGAAGGGGCCAACACAGTGGACAGCAGCCTAGAGAAGACCTAGGAGCAAGGGCACAGAAAAGGGTTTTAAGAACTCTTCTGCCTGCCATTCCGTCCTCCTTTCCTTCCAAGTCTCCTGCCTCCACACATAGTGTGAGGGGAGCGGGGAGCAGGGCTAGTCCTAAAGATCTTTTGAGAAGCTTCAAGACCCCCTAATGTTTACAGCAGCAATGTCCACAATAGCCAGTCTTTTCTTTCTGATGGCCATGAGAAGAGAGGGAGTAATTTAAAAGGTGCGTTGCGATTATAAAAAACCCTCCCTTGTTTCTTAAAAAAAAAAATGTATGCACATATGAGTGTGAAACACACATACATATAGTGTTTTTCAGTAAGGGAAAATTGTAATTAAAACCAAGTGTTGCTCTGGGCTACACTGGGCCATTACTGTCCCTTCTGCTGAGCTGCCAATGGACAGAATTATGTTGCCGTAAGGACGTGACTGTTCAGGGCCAGCTGTCAGGCAGCAGGGCAGCCCTGCACGCTAACAAAGCCCTCATTAAACGGTTCGCTCAGAGTGATTCCCCTGCTCTCCCTGCCTTTCTACCAACTGCCAACTCCTCCCCTCGCCCGCTCCCCACAGACCTCCAGTGGACACTATTAATCACTGGAAGAGAAGTCTGTGCCATGTGTGATGGGACGGTGACTTTTTTTAATACCACGTCTTCATATTCTTTTTATGCCCTATTTCAAAAGTTTTTAAGCGAGGTTGGTAGCTAACATCCTGTGCTATCATTCATTCCACGGCAAAATAATAATTGCTAATTTTCTTCTTCAGAGAACCAGAGCTTTATCAGGAATAATATTATGCAAATGACTATGCAAATGTCAACCAGAGGAGTATCTGGGAAAAAAGTTCAGATAAAACCTTCAGAACACATCCAAAGTTGGCTGAAAAAAATAACTGAGCATTTTAAGCTATAAGGTCACTATGGTAGCATAGAGAATTTATTACTAATAAGAATCTTATGTGAGAAAGCTCTGTGCTCAAAATAAAAGAGGTAGAGCACACGTTAGTATTTACTCGAGCTTAATTTATTTATGATACAAAGATTGTCCTCGGCAACTGTTAAGTCTCCTTGGAGTGGGTCTCTTCATCTTTTATATGTTGTCTAATAGTCCAAAATGCTTAATGCTCAAACTTCTATTAGCATTAAGAACTAACCCTTTATTTTTTCTGCAGAGTATTTTTCGTATCATCAGTATTTTTAGCTTTTTCGTGTTGAATATTATTGGGGAAAGGCACATGGAAATCAGAGAAAAATGCTCAATTCTTTCAACACTTAAGTTTTAGGATATTTGTAAAGAAAGCCTGTCCTTAAAAACCATGTTCTTCCTCAGTATATACCCTCTGGAGCACTGGGGGAAGAAACCTGACTAGAAGGAAGGATGAACTCCAACACCTTTTATTTCACACAAGTGATCTATGTATATATTTAATAATCAAAAAAGGAAAAATTGTTATTTAGTAAGTTTATTATTATTTATTAAAAGTATTATTTACTAAGTAAAGTGGTAATAGCCTTGAGGTTTTATTTTTGTTCTTTTTTGAACATCAATTCTTGGGATGCTTGGGTGGCTCAGTTGGTTAAGAGTCTGCCTTCAGCTCAGGTCATGATCCTGGGTTCCTGGGATGGAGCCCTGCATCAGGCTCCGTGCTCAGCGGGGAGCCTGCTTCTCCCTCTGCTGCTCCCCCTGCTTGTTCTCTCTCTCTCTCTCGGTCAAATAAATAAATAAAATCTTTTTTTAAAAAAAGAACATCAATTTTTGAATTTAATGCAACAGAAGAGTATTTGAAAGACCCTTGCTTTAAAATTTACATAAATAAAATCTATACCCAAGACTGACCTATGTGATAGCAGAAGGAAAAAACAAAGGCCTTTCTGCTCTAAAATATCTCACCCACCCCAGTCTGAAATTCCCACTGGAAAATCCCTTTCTACAATGCAAACATGTTGCCGGACAGTAGTGATATATTGATCTACATCTGACTCATGGGAGCCTTCCTGAAAATGTGGATCCCTGAGCCCCACCCAGTTCTACCTCATCAGAACCACTATGTTTGGGGCCTGGGACTTGTGTTTTCAACAGACTCAGCACTCTAAGGTGCTATATTTGACCATGAAAAATTAGAAAGGAATAAATAAATTATTAATTCCTCTCTACAACCCCTCCCAAGGAGACAAAGGAGAGAGTAGTTTTATGATAGTGGGTGGCTCTGGGAGTGGGTATGGAGGGGGAGATGGGCCATAGTGAGAGTTCTGAGGTGAAAAGGGGATAGAGAACGGAGAAGAAAGAAGGAGACAGTTCTTGGAGAAAACATCAGTGAATTGACACTTTTGTCCAAGGCCAGACACCCACAGAGGTTTCTGGGGTAATAGAGTTCTGTACTCAGGGGCTAAGGCCTTGGAGTCCAGAGGACCTGAGGAGGGCCTCAGCTACTACCTATATTAACTAATAGTTCTGGACCTCGGTTTCCTCATCTGCAAACTGGGTATAAAAGGATTGCAAGTGGCTGAACAGGGAAGACAAGATAGCATGATGGTTAAGGGCATGGCAGTTAGTGCTTGCAGACGTCATGCTTCCAGACAAGGTCCCAGCTCCAGCACCTAACTCCTTGCATGTCCTTGGCTGGTTATTTAATGTGTCTACACCTTAGGTTCCTTATATATCCACTGGTGCTAAAAAAGTAGTATCTACCTCATAGAGTGGTAGGAGGGGGATTAAATGAGAAGATACACATAAAGAATCTGTAACAGTACCTATCATTTAAACACCTCAGGAAATGTTACCTTGCATCATTATTTCATATAGAAAGCCGCCGGCACCTGGTGGGAATTTAATAAATGATAGCTATTATTAATAGTAATAATCACTCTTGGCTTCAAGACAGGCTCTGTTGCCAAAACCCTCTTGCGCAATCCTGGCCGCGCCCCTATGCCTTGTTACTAGTTTATCATAATAGTGCTATGGAGGGTATCCGTGATAACACCTGGTTAGAAGACTGATTAGCTCACAGAGGTACATGCACGCGTAATTGGGCAGAGAAATATCTGCGTGGTTTACGAAGGTGTGTGGGTGGAGGGGCTGATTGCCTGGGGCAGGCTGCAAGCTGCTTCCCTCTCACCCTCCATAAGGAGAGCAGGGCAGCTGTTGGTGTCAGCCAGGTAAGAGCTGATCTCTCAGACTCTAGGTGTCAGCCAGGTAAGAGCTGATCTCTCAGACTTTAGGTGTCAGCCAGGTAAGAGCTGATCTCTCAGACGTTAATGACATACTGAAAAAAAAAGAAAACAAAAAAACCCTTGAAAATTCAAGAATTGGACTCACTCGATTCAAAGTCTCTCATGTTCCCTCAGGTTCTGTTGTTTGTCCCCTTGAGTTGAGCTACCCAACAATCCCCAGAGCAATGGTACTTCTTTTTAAAAGCTGGAAACATTGGAATATTTTTTTCCCCCTCTGGTGAATACTGTTTTTAAATCTCTTGTTCTCAAAACTCTAAAATTTGAAATTGGTGCCCAGTTCATTATCCTCTGTTGCACATAAACCCAGCAAACCTTGTAGAAAAATACAGAATATACATGAGCTGTGCTTCCTGCTGGGCGTTGCTGTAATTTGTAGTTAAATGGAAATTAGAGTGGGGGCATAAGATACTCACTGATGAGAGAGAAGGAGGGAGAAGGAAAGAACACAGATTATTAAAAGAATCCCAGGTTAGTTGCGGTTTCACATGGGGCAAATGAGACCCTAGCAGTCCCTGTGGGGAGGTCTAAATGGCACTCAGGTAAGAGAAATCTCTGGTGTAAGTATTACAAGTGGGATTGCCATGGGTCTACTAACTTGGTGTTGCAAAACTAAAATGACTGGATGCTAGTTACTATCTTGGATCACATTTAAGGCTTTAAAAAGATGTCATGGATAACATTATTGGCTAGAGACCCTTAAGGAAATAGGTACATTTCTCTCATGGCTCAAGGTAAGTCCTGCAGTGGGTAGAAAGAGAATGCCTATAGACTGGAGAGCAGGTCTCAATGTTCCTATTGCTTAACTCTTGGTTTACTGGGAAGTGGGACTGGGGATCCATCTAAAAACCTCCCAGGCATTGTTCTCTTTTTATTGAAACAGACAGCCTGCTTGTTCTCATGGAATGCGTGAAAAGAGTAAGCAGATATGAAAATGCACAGCATAACCCACAAAAAATCTTCTAATTAATAAGAGAAGTGTTGAAAGAGGAAATAGGAAGGATCATCCTTTCCATATAAATAATCTAAAAACAGTTATTCTTTGGATCAGGGTGAAATTAATGTCACTACTAAAGTTTCAGATAATCTTAATAATTCAGGTCAACAAATATTCATTGACCATCAATTGTATGCTTGGGTACAGAGTGAGAAAGACAGGCTGCCTTCAAAGGCCTTACATTCTATAGTTCTTAAAAAAACACAAAACCCCACCCCCCCCCAAAAAAAAACCCACAAAAACCAAACACTCAGAAACCAAAACCTTTGCAAATATAGCATCTACAATACAAGGGTACATGACCTGTAATAAGTGGCATTTTGTGGGCCATCTACTCATAGCTACAGAGAACGCAAGAGAGTTTTAAAGATTCGATGGCTTGGAAGATAATCTTGAAGATGACATTTCAGTTGTGCCTTAAAGGAAGCCTCATACTTTAACAAAACTGGAGGGAGAGTCCTTCTCGAAAAAGGTGCAGCCCTGTCGTCACTGGGCTTAGCTGGACAGTGTGTGAGAGATGTGTCAGTTGGCATCACGTTAGGAATTTGGACTTCATGGGCACATAGTGAACAATCAACATGTTCGAATAGGGGAGTGACGTAATCAAAGTGGTAACTGAGCGAGTGTGATCTGATGGAGCAGGGCAGGAAGGATTGCATCAGGAAGGGTCTGGAGGCTGGAGATCAAGTGGTGCTAGGAGAGCCTGGGTGGGAAGTGAGCTGGTCCAGAGCTAGGGTTTCATCCAAGGACACAGAAAAGAAGAAATTATAGTCAAATTTTATGGCTTAGAAACTAATGTTTATGAATGAAAAACAAATTGAGATGAATGAAAAAAGTATTTGAGTACCAGATAGAAAGCATCTAAGTAGCTTTGCTAGAATTTGAGGTGACAAACTAGTTGCTTCAATCAACTCTGTAAGAATAATATACTGTAAGAATAACTGTAAGAACAACCACATACCCAGTATTTCTGTTGTTCAACTAGTTCCTTTGTGACAGCTTCTAGGAATAGCATAAACTAAAACCTAAAAATACATATATACTATTTAGTGGTATGTATGCATGTTTATGTATTTTTGTGTGTGTGTTCATTCATTAATTTCTAGGTGAGGAGGAACTTTTTTAGTTTGAAAATGGCAGTCTGAGTTTCATCAAGATTGGAGCTTAAAGGGGAAATATGAACTATTATTTGAAATATTCTTTTTTTCCTAGAGGACGACTTCTTATTCCAGAGGAAGTGGATAAAAAAATCCTGATAATAAATTATGTGGCAGCTGAAGTTTAACAAGTTGTTCTTTTGTAATTCCTGCCACATGAGAATCCTGTTACCTGCTACCACTGACATCTACTGGGTAAGAGCTTTGCTTAAGTCTCCCAAAGAGAGGAAGAGAAATTGGGAAATGAGGTTTGACATATTGGTTTTAACTTATGATAATAATGGGTATTCAGAGTGGAAAAGAAAACTTGGAATTTCGAGAGGTATAGGAGGGAAAGGGAAGGCATATGATACGGGCTACTTCGATATATTTCATTCCTTATTCATTGATGCTCTTCCCCCCCTTTCTTCTACAAAGAGTTATAAATAAGAGAAAAATAAAAGAATTGACAACAAGGGCTTAGGTCTTTGGTCATAACCCATTGTGGGAGCATATGCTCCATATAATATTTATGAGGGATAATCTTTGTAGTTGGTAGGAAAGTGGTCTTGGGTGCTGCTACAGATTAGAAAGTGCATGTAATTATGGATCTATTTCCCTAGGCAATTATCATTTTATAGGTAAAGGTCGTGTCTGTAATCTAAGATCTTTAACCCTTTAATATGACACTGAAAGAAATCACAGTCTTCAGAGCCTTCCGCTCCCAAAGAGGCTGTCTTGAATCCTTCATTTAAATATGGTTCTTCTGTTGCATTGTCTTTTCCAGAAGACCTCTTGTTTATACTATTTGCTTAATTTCTCTCTCCTCCCATTAGTTATTAAGTTTCACAAGTATATATATAGCTATCTAGCCCCAACCCCTTCTTTGAGCTTCAGATTCCTTTATCCAACTGCCGAGTCAATTTTTCTACTTGAATATTTATTAATTGCCTCAAATTTATCATGGCCGAAACAATAATGCTTCCTCCTCAACAAACCTGCTTCTCATCCAAGATTCTCCATCACCAGGTTTCTTGGCTGAAAACCCAGGAGCCATCTTTGACTCTGCTCTCTCCCTCACACACCATGGCCTGTCCACCAGAAGTCCCTGTCACCTCTAACGCTCAAATATATCCTAAATCTATCTGCTTCCCTCTCTCCCCATTACCATCCTAGTCCTATCAGTCTTACCTTTGCAATGGCCACCCAGCTTGCCTTCTTGACAACATGATACTTGAAAAAGATAAATCCAGTCGAATCATTGCAGTTAGAAAAAAATTCCAAGCCCCTTACCTGGCCTGCCAAGACCCTATGTTACCTGACCGTTTCTGTCACTTTCTCCTTCATTTACTTCAGTGGGTCAGTCAGGATAGGCTCCTTCTAGACTCTCAGAAATACAGAGCCTTTGCAAGCATCTGCTTAGAACTCTTCCCTGCACCTAGTCTTATTTGCCCTGAAATCTCCAGAACCAGAAAGGGTGACTAAAATATGGTGGATACTCGACAAATCCTTGTTGGCGGAAGGAATGGCTATAGTTAGCATGACAGAAGTCACATATTGTAGTCAAGTGTCATCGAGACCAGGGCAAATCCAGATCACCCAGAAAACTCATCAAAATGGAGGGAGAAAATGTTAGAAAACAAGGTCAGGTCTATTTATCCATAAGGAGGTTTTTATATATAAAATATTTTAACATACGATAGGAATACATTATATTCCAGAGCTCACATGATCACTAAGGAACTATATAACACTTTTCACAACTCTTTTATGACAATACTAAAATATTCCTAAAGATAAGAAGTAATGTTTAAGAGTACATTCCAAGTATATTTGTGCCTTGATTTTTACATGAATAACCCATAATACCCAGTGTTTTATGTATTTGAATATGGGAATTTGTGAATTTGAATATGGGAAAATTGTAGGGGCATTGCGAATGAGAAAACTATCAAGCTGATTTTGTAACATATGCTGTGGTCAATGGGAAGTGCATACTAGACCACTTTCTAAATCAAGCCCCAGATCAAATGAATTTTTTAAATGAAAGGAAGCATATACAAAATACTAGTTTCACTATTGGACAATAAATAATATAATTAATCCTCCTCCTTAAGCCATCTCTTCATCAGGAGCACAATTCTCTCCTTTCATAAAAGGCTGACAATTGACTTTGTCCATGGTTGAAGGCCAGTTAACAAGGAGCAAGCCTGTTTATTGTATCATTCACTTCATCTTTCTCTCTTGCCCATTTAAAGACACATAGAACAAACTTTTCTAAAGAAACCTTTTAGCTTTTCTTCCCTCAGGATTGTTATTAATAAGTACATCAAAGCAAAGAAAATTTGAGTTATTTTAAAATATGCAGCTCATAGTAATGAATTAATTACCATACAATACTTAAAGCTTTGATTATTCGTACATGAGAGCTTCTATTATTAATGATTGCTTATGAAATTAATCTTTCTAATTTCCATTATGATTCAAATTAACTTGATTAGTTGGTCTCATGATTCACATTTCTATCAACCTCTACTTTTAATTTCTGAAGCATGAAATGACATAAAATGTCTTTGGGGAAAAGAACTTAAAATTAAGATTTTTCTTTGATGTACTAAGTAAATGAGTTGAATTGGATGAATAGTAATTGAACTTTGTTTTCATTCACACACTGCCCTCTGGTGTTTAAATCTCTACATTGCATGTTAAAATGAAAACCCAAAATCAAATGCAAAAAGTTAGTTGCTTCATACATGCAAAATAATGAAGCTGGACCACTTTCTTATACCATACACAAAAATAAATTAAAAATGGATTAGAGACCTAAATGTGATACAGGAAATCGTCAAAATCTTAGAGGAGAGCACAGGCAGTAACCTCTATGACATAGGCCGTAGCAACTTCTTACTAGATATGTCTCCTGACGTAGGGGAAAAAAAGCAAATATAAACTATTGGGACTTCATCAAAATAAAAACTGCTGTACAGTGAAGGAAACAATCAACAAAACTCAAAGGCATCCTAGGGGATGGGAGAAGATATTTGCAAATGACATATCTGATAAAGGGTTAGTATCCAAAATATATAAAGAACTTACCAAACTCAACACCCAAAAAACAAATAATCTGGTTAAAAAATGGACAGAAGACATGAATAGACATTTTTCCAAAGAAGACATACAGATGGCCAACAGACACATGAAAACATGCTCAACATCACTTGTCATCAGGGAAATACAAATCAAAACTACAAACCACCTCACACCAGTCAGAATGGTTAAAATGAACAGCATAGGAAAAACAGATGTTGGCGAGGATGCAGAGAAAGGGGAACCCTCTTGCACTGTTGGTGGGAATGCAAGCTGGTGCAGCCACTCTGGAAAACAGTATGGAGGTTCCTTAAATAGAACTACTCTACGATCCAGCAATTGCACTACTAGGTATTTACCAAAAAGATACAAAAATACTGATTTGAAAGGATATATGCACCCTGATGTTTATAGCAGCATTATCAGTAATAGCCAAACTATGGAAAGAGCCCAAATGTCCATTGACTGATGAATTGATAAAGAAGATGTATGTGTGTGTGTGTGTATACACATATACATAATGGACTGTTACTCAGCCATAAAAAAGAATGAAATCTTGCCATTTGTGAGGATGTGGATGGACCTAGAGAGTATTATGCTAAGCGAAATAAGTCAGTCAGAGAAAGACAAATACCATATGATTTCACTCATATGTGGGATTCAAGAAACAAAACAAATGAACATGGTTTGGGGTGGGGGGAGAGAGGCAAACCAAGAATCAGACTCTTAACTACAGAGAACAAACTGAGGGTTGCTGGAGGCGAGGTGGGTGGTGGCGGGGGAGAGGGGAGAATGGGTTAAATGGGTGATGGGTATTAAGGAGGGCAATTGTGATGAGCACTGGGTGTTGTATGTAAGTGATGAATCACTAAATTCTACACCTGAAACTAATATTACACTGTATGTTAACTAACTGGAATTTAAATAAAAATTTGGAAGAGCAAAATTAAATTTGTTCAGTTGAAAAAGAAGTTGCTTTTTTTCCCTTTTCCATTCTTTTCTTTTTTAATTTAAATTCAATTAGCCAACCTAAAGTACATCACTTGTTTCAGATGTAGCGTTCTTGAGTTGCGAAAGTACATTTATCTTTATGTTTGGTCTAATAATTATCAGCCTTACTGAGATTGTGGCTAAATGGATAAAAAGTTCAAATGGCATGATGAAAATTAAGTGCTTTCAAATAACACAGACTAATGGCTTATAGAGCACATATTTGTGTTGACAGGATTCAGACTGTCTTTTTAAGAGTTCACATGGAGATTTCTTTTAAAGTAAAATCACTCAGTACTAAATAGTTCCTTCATTTCCCCTAGATTTTTTCCTTAAGACTCTAGTGTTTTCACCAGAGATTTTGACAAAGGAGAATTTAGTGATGATCTAGTGCAGGCATGAGGAGCAATTAGGCCCTCAATCAGGGCTTTGTGCTTATTTAGGAATTATGTAATCTTAACAAATATACCCCAATTGCTTTAACTGAACATTTATTTTTTCCTAATCTTCTCTCCCTTGATTTGAACTGAAATCAGAGTTAAAACTTTTTTTTTTTAAAGATTTTATTTATTTATTTGAGAGAGAGAGAATGAAAGACAGAGAGCATGAGAGGGAGGAGGGTCAGAGGCAGAAGCAGACTCCCCGCTGAGCAGGGAGCCCGATGCGGGACTCAATCCCGGGACTCCAGGATCATGACCTGAGCCGAAGGCAGTCGCTTAACCAACTGAGCCACGGAGGCGCCCCAGAGTTAAAACTTTTTAAATGCTCTCTCTTTGTTTAGGTTGAATTATCTTTTGGATTGGCTGGAGATTGGATTTGGGGATTTAATTTTTTTTATTGCTTTTGAATTTATTTATTTTTGATCAGTCTTTTACTCATTTTCTTCTAAACGATGACTGTAATCATGATGCTTTTTCAAACATTGTGAATCTAATTCTACTTGTTTGGTAGAGTTGATTGAGGAAATTCAGTGAGGTCCATGACCAGGATATGGAAATGATAAATGTCAGCCTGAGGAAATTTATCATTTTATTACAATATGTTCACTAAGGGCAAGTCATTCTGAGTAATTAGCATGGTGCCATCATGGAAAATCTACTTTGGGGACTGATATGCTTTTTTGTAGGTAAATGTATTCCCCTGAATACAGAACACTTCTCAGACATACTAATGGGAACATTCCCTCTTCGGGAGTGAGGGTGACCTCATAAATGTCTATTGACACTAAAAGTGTGACCCAGAACATCTTTTCATAAATTTCCCGCTGCAGGGTAGTGATGTACAACACCCAGCAAAACTCCATCTCCATGTGATCTCCAAAGTATGGAATGTTTCCTCTTAGAGGGATTTATACCCTGGAGAATTAGGACAAGTAGTCGTGTGATGCTATTTCTTGAAGGAACATAAAGGATGTATACCCTGAGAAAGAAATGTGTCCTGGAGATCACCTGCTTAGATGTGTTTGGTAAGCCTGCTGGTATATCCAGGATGTTCCATATCTGAAGGTTTATGAGGGCAGGGAGCATGCTTAGTTTTGCTCACTACTGAATCCCCTATATCCAGCAAAATGTCTGGTATGTAATCAGCATTCAGTAAATATTTGTTGGAGAAATGAATGAGTAAAAGTTTTGACATGATAAAATCCAAAGCTTCCAAATGATTAATAATTTTAATGATAAATAAATTTTTGATAGATATTTTTAATATGCTACTGTTGATATCTATCACCTATCTGTCATCTATCCATCCATCCATCTATGATATATCTGTATCTTATGCCTAGAAAAAGATTACCTAGAAATCTTCTTTGTGAAGAACTGACATCAGTCTTCTTCTTCTTTTTTTTTTTTTTAGATTTTTTATTTTCTGACAGAGAGAGACACAGTGAGAGAGGAAACACAAGCAGGGGGAGTGGAAGAGGGAGAAGCAGGCTTCCCACCGAGCAGGGAGCCTGACGCGGGGCTCGATCCCAGGACCCTGGGATCATGACCTGAGCTGAAGGCAGACGCTTAACGACTGAGCCACCCAGGTGCCCCATTAGTCTTCATTTTTATATAGAAGGTGTTGAAGTCTTCAGCTAGGGACTCCTCATAGATATTTAAGGAAAAGCTGGCCAACTGATTGGCATGACATGGTGAGGTCATTATAGTTTGGGGTCTGGCTATCAGCTTGACCGATTCGGAACCTGGATAATGTGGCTCAATCACTGATATTACTACTATTTCAAAAATTACCGCCACCACCACTATTACTACTAGCTAATTAGAGGCTTGATCATGTGCCAGTTCAATGTATTAAGTACCTCATTTAAACCTCATAACAACTTCCTGAGGTCAAATATTATTGCTTCCATTTCTATCGATGAAGAACCTGAATTTCAGAATGGCTGAGCAGTTGCTCTAAATCGCACAGCCATGCCCAAATAAGAACAAGAATAATAATTTTCTTAGAAAAAAGAATGAAACTTAGCTATTATAATAATGACATTAAAAAATGTTCCTGGTGTGTTAAGAGAAAAATTATGCCCCCTCAGGGTTACAAAAACTGTGGTTTACGTAGTCAGTCCTGTCTGTGCATCTGTGTAACTACAGACCCATCGTCTACTTTGTGAATGTGAAGCCCCAGTCCAGTATCTCTCTCCCCTTTCCCTGGGTCCCTCGATAGGCAGGGCATGCGATCTCTTTGGGATGGAGCAGGCCTGTCGAGATCTGAGTTTTCCTTTTCTGCTAGAAAGCCACTGGCTACTTCTCTGCATGACGGTAACTTGGCGGTCCTTTCTTCTGAGCAGAGGGCGTGCATGGTCTGTCCTCCGGCAACGCTGTGGAGAATAACAAGATTTGGATAATGTGGCTTGGCAGATACCGTGTGTGAGCCTCAGCTTGGAGTCCCCAGGAGGAATGTGGAGGGGCTCTCTCAGGGCCTGCCTTTGTTAAACCCTCTTTTCCCCAACCATGCAGAAGTAACCTGAGCACACTTCCCCCAGGCCTATTGCATTAGGATCTCCCCAGATTTGGGTCCAGTATCTTTGAAAGTTCCCTCAAGGATGCAGATCAACTAGATTGGGGAAAGACAAGCTAAAGTTCCTGAAATTCAGGCCTGAAAGAATTAAGTCAGGGGAGAAAGTGGTGATCTTTGCATAAACACCTCAACCCCTGCCTTAGACACAGCCAGTGTCCCGACAGACACCTTCTTGGCTTTCTGTGATGACGGACAACCGGAGGCCTCAAATAATATTCATTGGGAACACCGCCATTAACACAAACATTGCTTCAGGAGGAAATCACAATGATAATAATAATAATAACAACAATCACTTCGCACTTATTATGTGCCTGGCATAGTCTAAGTGCTTGCAAGTATTATCTGAATGGATTTTATGTGTGTGTGTGTATTAGATAATTATAGTGGGCTATAAAGAATAGATATAAGAATTATTATGTGAGGTCAGGGCAGGAGTTTGGTTAAGGAGAGAAGTTTTGTGAGACAATAAATAATGAAGCAGAATATTGTTTACTTATTTGCTTTTTCCTTTACTATACACCCCTCCTCCCAACCCCAGACTTTGAGAGCTGAGAGCTGTGAAGGGAGGGGAGGGACTTCTGTCTTGTTCACTGTTCTGTATCATGTGTATATTTCAGCGCACGGCAAAAAGGAGACTCAAAATATTTGTCAAACATATGAATGAAAGGGGAGTAAAATGCTCACTTTCACTGATAACACGTTTATTTTCTGTGAGAAAACCCTAAATGGGAAGCCAAATTACATTTAGAATCAGAGCAGAGAGAATGTTCTGGAAGGTATTGTGGCTGGTAACACCACACTAACATGGTGTCCATTGCCTTGACTAAGAAGATCCGTGACTGGAACACCACCTTCCCTGAACAGAGTGAGTTTTTGCTTTTGTTTTTGTTTTTTTAAATAGCAGGTTTATTGAGATATAATATTGAGATATAGTTTATATACCATAAAATTCACCCTTTTAAACTGTAAAATTCCACAGTTTTTAGTATCTTCACAAAGCTGTGCAGCCAATACCACATTAAATATTAAGATAGTTTCACCATCCCCAGAAGAAGCCACGCACCCACCAGTATTCACTCAGCCTCTGGCAACTAGTGATCTACTTTCTGTAACTATGGATGTGCTTATTTGGGACATTTCATACAAATGGAATAATACAATATGTGGGGGTTTTTTTCTTTTTTTGGTCTGGCTTCTTTCACTCAGCATAATGCGTTCAAGGTTTATTCATGTTGTAGCACAAATTAGTCCTTGATTCCTTCTTATTGCTGTATAATATTCCATTGCAGGATACACTGCATTTTGTTCATACATTTTTCAGTGGACAGACATTTGTGTCGTTTCTGCTTTTTCAACCACTGTGAATAATGTTGCTTCGAACATTTCTTGTATGAGTTTTGGTGAGGACGTGTATTTTCGTTTCTCTGGAGTATCTACCTAGGATCGGGATTGCTGGCTAATATGGTGACCATGTTTTACTTTTTGAGGAACTACCAAACTGTTTTCCAAGATGCACCTTTTTTACAATCCCATCAGCAGTGTTTGAAGGTCCCAGTTTCTCTATATCCTCTCCTATACTTGCTATTCTCTTTTTCATTTTAGTCATCCTAGTGGGTGTGAAGTAGTAGTATCCCATTGTGGCTTTAATTTACATTTCCCTAGTGATTACTCATGTTAAGCATCTTTTCATGTACTTTTTGGACATTTATATATTTTCTTTGGAGAAATATCTATTAAATCCTTTGTCCATTTTTTCAGGTGGGTCAATTGGTTTTTTACTGTTGAGTTACAAGCGGTTTTTTTTTTTTTTATGTATTCTGAATACAAGTCCCTTATCAGATATGTGATTTGCAAATATATTTTCCCACTTTGTGCATTATCTTTTCACTTTCTTGGTGGCATCCTCTGAAGCATAAAAGTTTTAAATTTTGATGATGTTCAATTTATCAAGTTTTTCTTTTGTCGCTTGTGCTTTTGGTGTCATATCTAAGAAACCACTGCCTAACCCAAGGTCATGACACTTTATGCTTTTGTTTTCATCAAAGAATTTTATTCATTGTAGTTCATACATTTAGGTGAATTTTTACATTTTAAGTGAACTTTTATAATATGGTGTGAAAAAATGGTTTAGCTAATGGAATTCTTTCTTTTTGAAACTTTAAGAAGATCATTCTTTTCAGTGTACATGGTCTTTCTTCAGATATTGAGTAGGTGGCGATATTTTTTTTACACCAAGCCCAAGTTATTCAGTGTCTGGGACCTGTTTTTCTGGTATATTGACTGGAAAGGTAGTCTGTCTTTTAAGGTGACTATAGATTAATAATCATGTTCATCATGTGTTGGCTGTTTGAGAGAAAATATGGTCCTGGATTCTTTGCAATGGGGTGATAACAATGATTACCTATATGTTGATCGTATAGGACATATTGTTTTGAACTTTTGGTCATGGTAAGAGGACGTAATTTATTAATATATAAAACTTTGCCTGAACTAAACTGAAAGTGATGACCCAGAAAATAAGTATCTTAGTAGCCCTTTACATTTTAGGATCTTAGGAGGAAATGTTTTGTTAATATCAACTCAAGTTTATGGCTGTTAGTTAGGGGTTTAACAGGACAACATTTACACTGGAACTTATGGAAATGTGACTGTTCTCTAACTGGGTTACAAATTGAGTCCTGAGGATAACTCATGGCGATATAATTAGCTGGTTAAGACTTGCGGTCTGGGCTTCCCAAGCCCCCTGGTGGTGAAGATGAGCCATGTGTTCCTGTTAATTGCTCCCTGGGTTACAGTCTAAAGAGCTGGAAGCTGACAGTTCACTGTAGACAATTTTCATTTGGCAACTGAGTTTTCCCCAGTCAACAAAGCATAAGGTCACTCATTCTCAGAAAATGGGAAAAGGGACATTTTTTAAATAAAATCTTTTTTGGGGAGGCTGGGTAAAGATCAGGGACCAAATTAGCATATTTTCTAATTACTGTACTTGACGGATTCGCGTATGCAGTGGCATGGGGGGTTTATCCATAGGTCTAAGAAATCAGTGAGAAGAATAGCATTTTTCTTCAAGTAGGACTAACATAAGTTTCCTAAATTTCTGACAAGATTTCCATCATTATTATTTTGTGTTCCAATATCCGTATTTCTGTTTTCACTTAAAAAATCATGTTGTCTTCTCTTACATAAGTAGGCATAAATAGATATTTAAAACAGAAGTACACAACATGATACATGGTTCAGAAAATAGGAGCTCAAAAACACAGTTTTGATGGATAGTTGCTCCATCTGGTTAGAGACAACCAATTAATAATTAACTGAACTAAGGATCAAAGTGGGATTATATCTAGAAAATTCTCAATCCTCCTTTCAATTATTCACCTGATTAAAAAAAAAAGCTGGCTTATATACGGATTTGCCATAAAACTAATGAAGCTTAGGTCTGACAGTCTTTCAGTTGCCAGAGCCCTATTGAGGTCCTTTACCAAATTCGTTTTTGTAATTTTATATTCTTTTCTTTAAAGAGAGTCTCCAAAATATTTAAGTTTCAGGTATCACAAATCTGAATTCACCTTCGTCTGAGTTAGTTATGCTTTCTTTCTTTTTATAGGCTGTTTTTTAAAAGATTTTATTTATTTACCTAAGAGAGAGAGAGGAAGAGAGTGCAGGAGCAGGGGGAGAGGGAGAAGCAGTCTCCCCGATGAGCAGGAGCCCAACTCGGGGCCTGATCCCAGGACCCTGGGACCATGACCTAAGCCAAAGGCAGACACTCAACCGACTGAGCCACCCAGGCACACGTATAGGCTATTTTTTTTTATTGCAAAAACAAGTGGGTAGATGCAGATGATTTCTAAAATGAATTATTTCCTCAAGTTATAGGAAGAGATGTCAAAGGAGAAAACCCCGGAGTCTTGTGTCTTAAAAAATTATCTCTATTTATCCGATAACTTTCATTTTTTGCATCAAACCCGCAGTGTATCACCGAGTAAGCAGCTGAGGTCTGAGAGGTGGCTGGGGAGCTTTGTTCTGTTCTTGACTTGGTAGGATTCATGGAAAAGCCAGTTCTACTTTGCTTGGTGGTTCCACAGACCATGCTGTGCAGATGGTTCCGTTAGGGAGATCTGGATTTGGCTTATTCCAGTGCCATGTCGTGTCTGGGTTGTAGTTTCTATATGTGTGAAACAAGAATAAATGGCTATCCTAATTCAGAGATT
This sequence comes from Mirounga leonina, assembly GCF_011800145.1. NCBI lineage: Eukaryota > Metazoa > Chordata > Mammalia > Carnivora > Phocidae > Mirounga > Mirounga leonina. The sequence continues at coordinate 42,029,509 of NW_023270377.1, read as the reverse complement.
TCAAGTGAAGTTCAATAGAACGTATGCTGTTAGGAAGACAAGACGATTTGAAAACTAAGAGGCATCTGCGTAAGCTCTGCAAGGGTCGGATTCTATCTGTGTTCTTTATCTTCCAACCCCCAGACTTAGTGCAGAGCCTGGTATACAGTATGGCTCAATACGTATTTGTGGCAGGAATAATCAGTAGGCTTTGATATTTTGATCATTCTCATGCATTTAGTTAAGGTACCACTAGCTATTTTAATCACCATCCCCACAGTCACAATGGTGCAACACAAAATAAGTCTATTTCTTGCTTACAGAAAGTGCAATGGTGAGAGGAAGGAGGATAAAGGGAGGAATCATTGAGGGGCCCAGGGCATCAATATCTAGCTAGCTGAGGCGAAGAGGAGAGCACAGAAGGTGTAATGCACCACATCTGGAAGTAAAGGGCACCCTTCTATTGGTCCATTGTGCTGAAGTAGTTGCAAGTGAGTCAACCTCAGTAAGAAACAAATTGTTTGAACAATAGACTTAATTAACTTGTGTTTATGTCTTCCATCACAGCAGGTGTGAAATCCCAGGGCATCTGCTGATACACCTGAGCTGGACAGCATAGTTGCTTCTGGAAGAGCATGAAAAATGACTGAAGCAGTAAATAAGGCCAGGATGGTCCAGGGAGCTCCTCCTCCCCAACCAACCCTCTGCCCTCCCCCCACCTCCCCGCCGCCCCTTCCGGGAAGGCCCTGAAGAGAGGGGAAATATAGGGCTGAATCTCCTGTATTTCTTTTACTTTAAAAGAGCATTTAGCACTAATGGAAGTGCAGGCTGGGCTGACTTATGACGAGGACTCTCTCCATTAGAGGATGCAAGCCGCTTCCACATGAGAAAGGGGAGTGCCAAGAATGTGTGTATGGAAACCCACATCAAACTGATCCCCTCCTCACTTCTAATCTGGTTGAGAGAAATAAGTTTACACCATGAAGTACTTTTGGGGAAATGTTTCAAGAACTCCATGATAGCTTTAGTTCTCCAGTAAACAGAATGAAACACTTCTGTCTTTGGAAATCCTGTTCTAAGGTGGGCTTGCCTTCATTAAGTGTTCTTTTGCTGAGACTTTTTAAGTCTTTATTGTAATGTGTATTAAATATGGCAATGAAATGCCTGGGGATGGATACTACAGAGCACAGACATAACCTCTTGTCTAGTCGTGTTTTCAAGCTTGGTTTCATTCACTAATGACTGGATTTTGAAATTCACTTGGGTTTCCTACACAAGAAAATCCAATCTACTTATTAATTTTACTGATGAAATCAACTGCCTTCAGTGTCATGATGCACTCACCTAGTGGGGAAATAGATTCTCCCTAAATACTTATTTTCTGCCAGAAATCTTGCTACTAATTTATGATGTAGTTTTGGAGAGGAAAATATAATTGATAGACCTTTTTGAACATGCAGGTGAATTTTAAGAGAACGATGGAACATATGGTAGCTGTCTTTTATTCAAGACTCTGATTAAAATGCTGACATATATTGTGTGTATTTTTATACATGATTGATTCATTCATCAAATATACAATCAGTGATTATTGACTACTTTCTCCTGTGACCAACAGTGAGCTGGGGGCTGGCAAAGATGACTAAGACTGCTGTAATGGGTTACAGCGGAAGGAGATCTGACCTGGGAAGCTTATCAGTTCTATCGTTTTTGGAATATGTTCATTAAATGTGACCTCAGGAATGGATTTCATGAAGTTCCCTTAAATTGTTCCAGATAACTCAGCCTTTTGAAAATCAAGAGATATGTTGTAGGTTGGCTTCTCCCAGAAGCAGATGAGGAGATGGAGTTAGAAATGCAAAAGTCTTACTGGGTAATAATGTCTGTGAAAGGAGAAGGAGGAAGAAGGCTTGGGCAGGGGAAGTCTTTAGTCTGCAATGTGTATCTAACAAAGTAGCTGCTAGCCCAACCCAGAGCTCTGGAGCACAGAGTGCCTGTTGGAGGAGCCCTGCATCAGATAGAAATGGTTAGGCCTGCAGCTCCTGAGCTGTGCACCGTGATTCTCCAAGGTACTGCAGGGTGCTGAGGACTTCTGGACTAGGTCCTTGTACCTGGGGACGCTCAAGAAGAGTGTGACCGTGGCTATCACCACCTGGTCCAGTCACTGACAAGAGCCGACGCCTGAGAAAAGTGTGACCTCAGTCTGAGGGCTGGGTGGTCCCTAGGGAAGCTGGTAGCTGGAGGCTCTACACAGTCACCACAGCTAAGCACATTTCCCACAAATGAAAAAGAGAGTCCTTTCTCAAAGGAGGGTCTGATGGGTGCCCTTCTTTGTCTGCCCCAGGGTGGGTCTGGCTTCAGGTGTGATTGCATCAGGGTCTCACTTTTCTTGGCTTCGTTCTCTCTGACTTCAGGTGAGTCTTTTCCATTGGTCAGAGAAGGTGAGTTTTGGCAGGCTCTCCGTCACCCAAAAGACAAAGCCCCTCTCTTTGGCCTCACATAGAAAATTCCTGATTGGCCTGGCTTGTGTCATGTATCCCGTCCTGGACCAGTTGCTGTGACCTGGGAAGGTTTGGTTGGGCCTCGTCACAGGTCACATGTTCCTTCCCAGGAATTCCCACACCTGGCTCTTTCCTACAGACCAGGTCTCTGCTCCACTGTCACTTCTTTAGGGTCTCACAGGCAGTCTCCATTTGCCACCCTGCTTTATATTCTTCCTGCCACTCACCACTGTAGAAAGTATATCATTTACTTATTACTCTGGGTGCTAATTGTCTGCCTCTTCCAGCAGAATTCAAGCTCTACATAGGCAGAGAGTTTGCCTGCCTTGCTCACTGCATAAGCCCCAGTGCCAAGACAATACGTTCAATGAATATTTGTTGGAAAAATGAATGATCACCCATTTATATGTCTGGGGGAACCAGGGACACTGGTTCCCCCAGTGTCTTCCTGCCTCCGCCTGGGATGCGAGTCCTTTCTCCAAGCTGTTTCCTTCGTCGGGCTCTGGTCTCCATCCCCAGCTCTGGGCTCAGATAACCACTGAAGGAACCCACCAGAATTGTTCCCTACATGGGCAAGGGGTGTGGAGAGCAATTCCTCAAAGGAAATGGAGATTTTTTAGACAGATAAAAGCAACAGTCAGCTGGTTGTTCCTGCTTGGAGGCAATTTTGTGTTTTAGTCCAGCTAAGGCTGGACCTTGCCGTGGGATGTAGCCCAGCACCTTTTGCACCAGCCTAGCCATTCAGATTGGATTCAGTTCCTTTGATGTAAGCAGACATGTTCGTCAGTGGAATTATCAGAGAGCTGCCATTGGCAATTCCAAACAATTTTATGGAGAGTGAGGAGCTGTTACATAGTTCTGATATCTGTGATCCTCAGAGCCCTCTCATGCTTTGACAGCTCATTTCCATCTCACAAATATGTTATATGGGTCTTAGTGTGACTATTAAGTCACTAGGCCCAGGCTTATGAATAAGCTTTTATATGTCAAGCCTTGCATCTCACTTGTGAACTGCTTCTTATCTAGATGATAAAAAGCAATTTCAGTAGCACTTAACTTAATTGGTTTGTGACCAGACAAGGACCCCGGGCCCCACTTACAGAGCTTGGGCAGTATGCCTTGGCAATTCTAGAAAACATGTGTCTTTTATGTTCAGTCACCTCCTAGAGTCACCCATGACTTGTGAGCCTGAAGGTGGGCAGATTATCTGCATGTTAAACAAGATTTGTGGAACTTAATCTTTCAAAGAACTGAAAGAAATTATTAGACAGCCAAGCAGTTGAGCTCTATTTGGAAAATGTGCCAGATTTCTCATGTGGCCTGCCTGTTCTCATGTTTTCTGCTCTCCTACTTACAGAGCTGCGTTTGTTCATGCTCACATTTGCACCCTATTCCCAAGCTTCCATATTTTTCAAAATGTCCCTCTCAAAAAACCGATAGGCATGTTCACATGATTGTCAGCCTGGCCAGAGCCAACTTCATCCTTCCTTCCTTTGGTGAACTGGGATGAGATAAGAAGAGCCCTGTGCCTGCATCACATCAACTTTGCCATCAACCCGGTGCACATCTTGGAAGTCTCATCCCCTCCTTGATCTCATCTCCTCACCTGTAAAAGGTGGAGGGGGAAGCTCTTTACATTTCTGTTAGTCTCTAACTTCCAGGGCTCTACCCGTGGTGCACTTCCTGCTCCCAAAAAGCCTCTTCCTGCCACCGCCTGGGATGCGAGTCCTTTCTCCAAGCTGTTTCCTTCATTGGGCTCTGGTCTCCATCCCCAGCTCTGGGCTCAGATAAAAGTTTCTCGGGCAGCTGCTGAGGTAACCGTAGCCTTCCTTCTGAAAGGGGAAGAAATTTGCTTCTTTGTCACCCATGGGAATTTCTCATCTTCCCCAGAGGAAGTGCCCGTGATAAATGCAAAACAGCACAAGGGCCCTCCGCTCAGCCAGTGACACCAGACTGTGTTTTCTGTTGACTCTGGCCAGTGATCCTCATGCTGCCTGTGGAAAAAAAGATCTATTTTTATCTGAGATGATGGACAGTAAATCATATGCCTGGTTTACAGTAGCTCAGGGCCAAGAAGAGCCCTGCCACTTAATAGGAAATACTGACCTAAGGCATACGGGCCAATTTTCTGAGAGAGAATAACCTATCCAGTGGATGGGCAGGGCAGAGTTTGTGACTTTGGTTAGCTTTCACTTGGACAAGAGGCTAATTAACATAAAAATTAATTTTATGTGGCTATCAACCAGTCCCGAGTTTATATGCTATAAAAGAATTATAATAATTAGTGCATCTAGCCAGCAGAACAATACAAATATTCAGTGACATTTGTGATTTCCAGCAGTGCATTTGCTACCTGGGCAATTCTCCTTCTGGGTATCTGTTTCTCAAGAACATGGTTTTTAATAGCTTTGACTTGACATTTATATCTTGAGCAAAACTGAAATGGGCAGCTAAGGACTAATTATGCTAAATATTCCAACGAGCATAATTACCAGAGCTTTGGAAGGGGGCACCAAAAGCAAATGTGCCTTTTTCTTTTTTTTTTTCCTCCTTTTCTTCTTTAAATTTTTTTTTTAATTTTTTAATCCCCCAGCTCTTTATTTTAGGCTTATTTAATGGAAGCTGATGGCCCTATCCTAATGATTTCTTTTTTTTTTTTTTTTTTTGCATAATCAATACTGCATTAGCCCAGCAGCATTTTTATTTTAGCATCATTTTAAGTTTTGGTTTCTGTTCTGTTAGATTCTTTCTATTCAGAGAATAAAGAGATCAGAGAAAAAGAAAAACCTTGGCTTGAACTCTAGCCTTAGAAGTTTTTTGAGCCGGACCCCCTGACTTGTTTTAAGGGTCACGAGGCCGCGTACCAAACGGTGCCTCGCCTGGCGGTGGACTTAGCTGCAGAGGGGAGGGTGGGTCCTCGTAGATTGCGTTTCTTATCAAGTCAACAGCTAAATTGAGAAATGAGCTTTTCACTAGCAAATGCTAATTATAATGAAAAATTCCCAGCCATATACACAGGAGAAAAACAGATATATAAGCACCGCCCTGTAATTTCCTGCTGATCACAGTTGGCAGCATTCGACTGCACAAGTCAAGGACCTTATAGGCAAGATTATCTAGAAAATCCCTTGCTTCAGAAACCAAAATCCTTTAAGTCTTCCGTATTTAAATGCAGCTGTATTGCTGATTAGATGTCAGAACTAGAGCACACTGAAGTGCCCTGTTTAGTGAGTAACTCAATGGACCAATTTTGCTTTTAGATACTTCCACGGAGGAAAGATTTGTATACAAATTTGGACCGACTGTCACCTTTCTGGGTTATGCAGGAATTGGGGGATGCCACAGTAACCCTCGTTCCCCGATTGTCTTCTCTCTAACTTCATCTCTTAGCAAATCATTTTTATCACCAAGAGTCTGGCGTAGGTGTCGGGATACCGCTCCGACCAAATCTTACCACATTTTTCAGGGCTTCATTGATTAGCGTATCCGCACTCTGTCTGCTAGGTAGGAATCAGCACCCAGAGAGGGCTTTCAACTCTGTACCATCAGTTACAATCTCTGGTTCGATGTGAGGGTTCCCTAGTGCAAATATGTACCTGGACTTGTTTTGCTTTTGTGCTTAAAATTTACCTAGTATGTCATACATTCGGGGTATAACCTTACCATTTCCTACCATAGACAGAAATTCCTGTGAGTCTCCGCTCAAATTCTCCTTCCTTCTGGGGTCCCCAAGCACAGGTGGACAGGGCCTCCTTTGCCATCCCACAGCACTGTGGGGGAGCTGAAGGCCTGAGATGGGTGTGAAGTGGTTTCACCGTCTCAGCCAACAGGGGCATCTGGTAGCCATCCCCAGAATGTGCCTCCATGACTCTGGAGACTCATACTCAATTTGGAAGTTGCATTGCCCACTAACAAGGCTGAATAGGAAATGGGAAGGACCAAGAAAGAGACTAAAATCGAAGCTCTAAACCCCTGAAGATATAAAAAGCCACACCAAGTGATAAGCCGCAGATGTTTACTAGAGGAAAGTGAATGCAGTTGGTAAAGACTATATATAAACTCTGAACTGTGGGCAGCTGCAGTCACAGAGAATGTTCCACGGTTAGTAAAGAGGGGTCTGATACAAGGAAATAATCACAAGGTACACATTGGTAAGGGCCCTGGACGACGGCCTTGGTCTTAACATTTGTAGGGTTCAGGACAAGATATAACGGGAGACCCACATACAATAGGTCTACATATTTTAAAGTTATTGATCACATTTACAAATTCATAAGTAAACTATATCATAGCTCCCCACCTTGACAAATACAATTTCCTAAAGACATGGAAGGTCAGGAGCAAATCTAGACTCCTCATTTTCTTTCTTTCTTTTTTTTTTTTAAGATTTTATTTATTTATGTGACAGAGACACAGTGAGAGCAGGAACACAAGCAGGGGGAATGGGAGAGGGAGAATCAAGGCTTTTCGAGGAGCAGGGAGCCTGATGTGGGGCTCGATCCCAGGACCCTGGGATCATGACCTGAGCCGAAGGCAGACGCTTAATGACTGAGCCACCCAGGCGCCCAAGACTGCTCATTTTCTTTAGGCCTACGACCTACCCCCTTTTCATATAGCCCAGGCTCTATCTCACATGGCAAGGGGTCTCTTGTACACACATGGCCAGCTTGTGTATCTAAGCTCCAGCCAGACCGCCTGCCAATAGTCACCCCTTGACCGCCCCGCTGAGATCAGGGTTCCACATGCCACTAGCAAGTCCCCACCTTCAAGAGGACAGCCCAGGAAAGATGTATGTGTAGCCTGGAGTGGGCTCCAGGCTACTCACGCAGGGAATTCCAGGGACTGGGATGCTCACAGAGTGACCTAGAAGGGGGCCTGGGCCCGAGTGTGCCCCATGGGGAAGGCAAGGTGGGTTTCTTTCAAGTGCCAACTCCACGGCAGGGCCCACTGGCTTGGGTCTAAGGCAGCGTAGGTAGGTACATAGAAGAGGATCTGTGGATCCTGGTGATGAAAGAACAGGAAAGTCTGGGCCAGATCATAGTAGGGACAGTGTCCTTGGTCACACTTGGTAAGATTTGAGCAATTTTTGGTGAAAGGAAACTGAAATTTCATGCAATAATAGTACTGTAAGCTATGCTGTTTATAAAGTGTTATATTTGGTTGTACATTAGCTGTCTGTACATGGTTCTCATCAACTGTGTGGGTTCAATAATTTACATTTAATCTTGCCTCCTTGAATGAAACACTTAGGTCCAAATGGACTCCAGTTGACAATGGTACTGCACATTCTGGCACCCCGAGAGGGAAGACCAGATAACTAGTCTTCTTTTAGAGATTTTTGAGGGTTTAATCCTATCTGGGTATGCTCCAATCACTCATAATTCTATCATAGGTATGGGGGGTGGGAGAGGGGTGGAAATAATGGGACAAAAAATATCCTATTAAACACATACTAGCTCTATATCAGGTTCTATGTATGCAATCTGCTTTTATGTCCTCAATAAACCTAAGAGATGAGGTATTCTTATATCCACCCTATCATAAAGACTTGGAACAATGCCACACAATTCATGTCTCCTGTTCTCTATTATGACACTTAAACATGATTGTATTTTTTTGTTTATGATTTTTCCCTTGTGGATTCCTTGTATGTACAGTCCAGGTTTCTACCTGGTACATTATAGGTGCTCCATAAACATTAAATACACATTAGGTTCTCAGGTATTTAATATTAATTATGCCAGTACTTTGAAATCCCAAAAAGTAATGTGGCATAAAGACCAAAGGAAGAGTTAATAGAAACTGAGGTACCCTATGAAATAGACAAACACAAGACTTGGGCCTGTTGACAATGGCATCTCCAGTCTCTTGATTAGTTTTGCAAGTTGGGCTTGAACCAAATAGGATCACCAGTGCTGAGTTCCTGATGCACAACTGAACTCTCCCGTGTGAAGAGCTGCTTGGCACAGATATACATGGGTCCAAAGAGCAGAAGAGCACATGATATCCAGCTCTGTGCTAAATGGCAAACACAATGAAGTGGCAGCAAGGGGGCTGGGCAGAAGTGATGTTTTAAGTTGACCTCATAAGACACAACCACGGATCGAGGCTCTGAACTAAAGTGTGGCCCTCAGCAATGGGATGTCCTTTCTTGGCAAAGGCATGATGTGCAGTGGCTCACCTCCTGGCCTATCTGGAATGAGAGTAGTTACCTCAAATGGCACCATTTTGCCCAGAAAGGAAAAAGATGTGTTTGCATCTCCCAGCTGTGCGGGTAGAGGACAACAGTGTTTTCTGCAGGAGAGAAACTTTGATGAAAACTATCTGCCTTTTTAGAGAGACAGTCCTGACCAGTAAACAGATGTGGATCTGTTGTCCAATGGGCTTCCTAATATTACCTCACGTTAGTTATACTCCACTTTCGTTGGCAGTCCACAGGCTCACAAAATGGCCATGTAGAAGACAGCGGAAGATGGGCTGCTCCCCAAGGGCTGATGCATCATGCTGGACATGCTCAGTTCCTCCTCCCAAGCTCACCTCCTCCCATCTGTCATTTCTTGGGAGCAGTATTGCTGGGGAACAGAAGTTCTCTCCCCTCTGGAATTTTTTTTTATTTATTTAAATTCAATTAGCCAACATATAGTACACCATTAGTTTTTGATGTACTGTTGAATGATTCATCAGTTGCATATAACACCCAGTGCTCATCACATCACGTGCCCTCCTGAATGCCCATCACCCAGTTACCCTATCCCCCCAAATTCCAGTAGCGATCTCTAAGTTATATATCTTATTGAATGACTTAGAAGGTTTGAATGCGGTGAGTTAACTAATGGCTTTAAGAACTATAAGTAGCTCAGTCTGTCTGCTTTTGTCCTGCAACAGTAAACAGAATATTAAAAAAAAGCGACAGTCTCTAATGGGGTGTGCTCCTTATTAATATGACTTTGGGTCCTCTTCTGCCTACTTCCCTCATAGGCTGGAGGCCATTTCTGCAGCAATTTGGAGCTTACCAGTTGCTTCCAACTGTCATGGCATGTGATCCACTGATAGACTAAAGAGAAATTACCGAGAGTAAGACTATATAGATTCATCACAGAGGTGTGAACCATGAAAGTAAATATAGCAGATGATACTGAAATAGAACATAAAATACCAAACTTCCTTTTCTCCATTTTGATCTGATTACCTATTGCTTTTCACTGAACTCCAGTGGCCAGGAGTTTCCTTCAGGTTCTCTTGAGATCACATGATGTCCCTGAAACAGCATGACGGATGAAACATCTTTTCATGGTATTTATTTTTTTTGAGAAAGTACCATGCGCATGAGAGGACCCCCTCCTAAGTGCTCATCCTTAGTACTTTGTCAGCTCAATCGATATTTACCTCTTTTCAGTTATTCCCCGTTCTCCCATCATTTACCCAGGAACTACAGTGTGCTGAGAAGCCGCCGATAGTTGAGAAGGTAAGAGTTCAAGATTAAGTATTATCATTGAATTGTAAAAAGCAGGGAAGGCATTTCTCCTTGATTTTTTTATTATCAAAAACAGCATGAGAGAAGTACATTTTCCTTCCAGAATTGATACAGAAATCTGTTTTCTGTTTTTGCTCATAATGATCAAGTTTCTAAGAGAAGACAAAAATAAGCTCGTTCTCCCAGTGGCAACACTGGGGGGTAGTTGTAGAGGCTGGGGGCTTGTTTCTGCCTTCAACACAGCTCGAGGTGCTAGTGTGACTTCTAGTTAAGTCCCGAGATGCCCAGCGTTTTCCTTCTTCAGATGTTTAGCCATTTTAGACCGCATGCAAATATATAACTGGGAGGGAAGTTGTTCTCCAGGCAATGACTCTTTACACTATTGGATTTGGCTGTGGCTCCTGTAGAGCAGATTCTACCAGCTTCGCAGATAGATCAAAGCTCTCTAAGTTGGTGCTGCAGGCTTGGTTTCCCGTTTGTGATGCCTGCCTGACTCCCCAGGGAAGCCACACCTCTCAGCCCCTCAGGATCCTTGGTCCCTGGACGCTCTGCATTCTTCCCTTCATGCCGTCCCCAAGCTGGTGACGTGCTTGGGGTCCAGCCGTTGGCACTACGATCAGAAAGCTGGCCTGCACTGAAGACACGATCTCGCTGGCTAGGCGGCAGGTTTTAAGAAGAATCCGAGTTTCCGGCATTCTGCGTTATTTGCTTTACATTGTGAGGGCTTTCTAACTCTGAAGACCAAGATGAAAATGGGTCAGTTCATGGATGTAAGCTTTTCTCATACAAGGACTTCCGAAGGAGCAGTTAGGTGTTCATGAACGTCGAAGCTCTCCTTTTGCAGTGGGTATCTGTTGTTTTTTTCCCATTCCTCATTTCTTCTGTCTTCTGGCTCATGCCCCCACACCTTCTGTCTCCTAAGCAGAACTTCCTCTCCCCAGGAGAAGTGAGGAAACCCGGATTAGCTAAATTCTGACTTGCTGTGGGGCCTTGGGCAAGATCGTCAACCTGTCCGAGGGTCAGATTTCTTATCCGTAATAGATGGGTGATTGTGTAGTTCATGGGGCCATGATGAGGATTTGGCACTTAGCAAACAAAGGTCATTCTTTGCTAAATAATAATAATGGTTGTTCTTTTTATAATAAAAATGGTGTGATAAGCCAGTGAGGTATTCGTTTACTCACCCGCTGTTTAGCTGGTTTGCACCTGGCACAGGAGTCAGGAAAGGCCTTGGGAAACAGGCCGCGTGGCCTCAGGGGGTTGGCCTCCCTGGCCGCGGGAGACAGGCCTAGCACAGGCTGTGAATCCTCTTTGCCTGCTGGTTTCTGTTGGAGAGCTGCCCTCAGCAAGTTCCTGAACTGGAGCCCATGCCTCTAGGGGCTTGCTGAGGACTAGCACTTGGGCTGGCTCCTCCTCTCCTCACTCTTCCATTCCACCCCTCGAGCCACCCTTCTTTTTCTTTCTGCAGCTGGGTGATATCCTCCATTGTTGCTCCATTGTTTCCCTGTGACTTTTTTGAAGACTCAGCCAAGTTTTAATACTTTAATCTGTTCTTAAAGCACCTTAAGAAGAAGCTGGTAACCTTTTCCTTTCTCCATCTTGCTCAGGGCTACAACAGCTTGCTGGATGAGACTGTTCTTTCATTTCCATTCTGCCATGTCAGTAGTCCTCACAGTGTGGCCCCGGGACCAGAGGCATATGCATCACGTGGGGATTTGTTAAATATGCAAATCCTCGGGCCCCACCCCACACCTGGTGAACCAGAAACTCTTGGGTGGGGCCCAACCATCTGGATTTGAACAAACCCTTCAGGTGATTCGTAAGGTCATGCACGATCGAGAACCACAGCTCCATGTTTTGGATTCAGACTTTGTCTCTAACATACTTCTCTGTGATTAGTCTTGGGAAGCTTGGACAGTGTGACAGACCTAAAGTCAAGGACCATTGCGTCTGCTGAAAGCATCCATCATTCCACTCAACCCTGTAGAACTTTCTCACTGGCCTGAGGTGGAAATCCTACCTGGTAGGGATTCCCACTGGGCTACCAACCAGGCCTGCCTGGACTCTACCTACTTCTGTCCTTTTTGTCTTCCCTCAGCATCCTACCCACCTACGTTCCCCCAAATCCCCCCTCTGTGTAACTCAATCATCTCAAAACAAATCAAATAGTGCTTCATCTGTCACAATGACCTACTGGACTTTCTTGATCACATTTGTCCAAATTTTCTCTGTATGGTTGGGACAAGTCTTCTGCCCCTGGTCAGCATTGGAAATGTGGCTTCTCTTCCTCTTTTAGAAGGAAGCCCTCTTTCTTAGTCCCTCTCTAAGAATAGTGGGACCTGGGAGCAGCCTCTTTAGACTTTCTTATCTGTCTAGCCTGGCCTCCAACCTCTCATTTCCTCCCTTATGTGGTTGATACATGTCCAAGATCACAACCTCACCCAAAGAAAACCCTACTTTTCCCTAGCTCCCAGGCTCCCTTCCCTTGGTTCTTCCCTTCCTCCAGGGCACCTGCCCTGACAGGGAGTCTGACTCATGTTTTTCCTACCAACTTTCAATTTTAGAAAATTTCAACCCCCTAGAAAAGTGGACAGAATACTACAACAAAAGCTTTTATAACCTTCCTCCAGACTCACAAATTGCTGGCATCTTGCCACATTTGCTTTACTTTCTCTGTCTCTCTGTCTCTGTCTCTCTCTTTCTACACACACACACACACACTTTTTTTCCCTGAACCATTTGAAAGTAGGTTACAGACACCAGGACACCTCACCCCTGAATATGTCAGCTTGTATTTTCTAACTGGGACATTCTCTTACATAACCACAATATCATTATTGTATACTATGTAATATATGTAATTATTTTATATATTGTATATATTTTAACTAATATATGGTCTCTAATCACATTACTTCAAATGTCCCAAGCGTTGTATCTTATCATGTCTCTTTGGTCTCTTTTAATCTAGAATAGTCCTTGTGACTTATTTTTCAAAATTTAAAATTTTGTCTTCCATGCAATGGAAGGCCAGTTGCTTTGTAAACTATCTCACAATTGGAATTTGTCTGATTGTTTTCTCATGATTAATTCCAGGTGAAAGACCTTTTGGCCAGAATACTATGTAAATAGTGTCGTGTTCTTTTTATACCCAAATGTTGGTAAGATCTGGTGAAAGTCAGGTTATACAAGGATAGAAATCTGTACTATAATCCCAGAATCATAGAGCAGAAAGGAGCCTCACAGTCTGATGCAACCTCTTCATGTTACAAATGAATACACCAAAGCACAAAGAAGTCAAAAAGCCTGGCCTGCGGCACAGCTGGTGGCAGCCAGCTGTTGCTGGTACACCATTTATTAAACTCTCCTAAAATGTTAGCATTCACTTTCTTCAACTTTTCAGGACCTCAGAGAGTGTGAGATTAATACTGGAGATACGGGGCAGTTGACATATTTATATAGATGCCACAGTATGTTCTTGCAAAGCTTTCTCTTTTCCCTGCTTTGAAGTCTAGCAAATCCCCCAGTGACTTCTCTGAGAGATACTCAAGAAGCAACGAAAGCCTGTTTTAACAGGGAAGAGAAGTTTTACGTAAGGAGCGGCCTTCTACCAAGCTCCAGAAACGCTTCTAGGTTAAGAGAAGCAGCCGCCCAATGCTTCCGAGCTATTTGTGTCGATTTAAAAGGCAGGTGTCTTTCCATTGACCTGTTTTCAGTGCTATAATCCCATTACCTTGGCACAATCCTCTGGAGTTTTCCTTTGTTTGGGAATTTTAAATTCCTTTATTTGCAACAGATCAAAGGCTATTTGGCACACAGGCCGCATTTAGATGCGACTTTTCAATGGGTCTTGCAGCCTTCCTGAACGCACACGTCCGCATATTTCCTGGGTAACTGCTCATGGTCTGCCCACTGCCCCCAGTTTTAAATTGCAACCCTATTTGCAAACCTTCCAGTTCTTCTCCCTACGAGACTAACTAGTAACTTTGTTGACGACTAGAAAACCATAACTTTCTGTGAGATTTACCCGGTTGCTTTACTCGGTCGAGTCCCTTCGGTTCCATTTTCTGTGGAACTGTGTTGGTGCGCTCACATGCTGCAACGCCTGGGTGGTGAGCTGCCTCCCACCGCTCATCTCCCCCACCACCCGACACATGGGACAGCGAGACAGCACCCATGCTGAGAACCATGACGGGTAACCCGAGGCGCTCAGAGCAGACGTTGACAAAGCATGGTCCTCGGACTGGACCCGGCAGCCTCCCTAACAATGGTTTTGACATCTTTTAGTGGTTGGGGAAAAAATAAAAGAAGACCGTTTCTCGACATGTGAAAATTACGTAAAATTCAAATTTTAGTGCCCATAAGTAAAGTATTTTGAAACATACCTGGGGCGCCTGGGTGGCTCAGTCAGTTAAGCATCTGCCTTCGGCTTGGGTCATGGTCTTGGAGTCCTGGGATCCAGCCCTGTGTTGCGTCAGGCTCCCTGCTTGGTGGGGAGTCTGCTTCTCCCTCCCTCCCTCTCTCTCTTTCTCTCTCTCAAATAAATAAATAAAATTTTAAAAAAAGGAACACCCCCATGATTATTTATTTATGTATTGCCTGTGGCTGCCTTGGCATTGCCAAGCCGGAGTTGAGTAGTTGCAAGAGATATCATATGGCTCACAGAGCCTACACCAGAGACCATTCATTTATCAAATACTCATTAGGCACTTTTTTTTTATATTCCAGACACTGCTAGGCATTGGAGGTTGAGAGATATGAAAAAACATAGTCTCTTTTCTTGGGGTGCTCAATCAATCAGGTGAAACCAGGTAAACAGAAAAATTACATAATGAGATTAAGTGCTGTGGCAGAGACGTATTAAAAAAAATGCCCCGGGGGCACCTGGGTGGCTCAGATGGTTAAGCGTCTGCCTTTGGCTCAGGTCATGATCCCAGGGTCCTGGGATCGAGTCCCACATCGGGCTCCCTGCTCCTTGGGAGCCTGCTTCTCCCTCTGCCTCTCTCTCTCTCTCTCTCTGTCTCTCATGAATAAATAAATAAAATCTTAAAAAAAAAAAAAAAGCCCCGGGAACAGAGTAGGCAGCCTTTCTTGGGGGGTGAGGAGAATGGGGCAGTCTTGATAGGCAAGCTGCTGACATTTAGCTGTTGGCAGCGTGGCGGGGGAGTGGTGAGGTGCCCAATATTCCTACCACCTCACACAACCACGATGGCAAACTTTGTGGTATTTCTTACCAATCTTCTTTCTTAGGCATATTTTGTATGGTTGCATTCATAGTACAAAGAGAATTTTGTGTTCTCCTTATTTGTCACCTGCTGGGGGTGGGAGGCAGTATAGGGTTGGGTTGAGTGCCAGGGTTGGCATTGAGCTGCCCAGGAAGTCACTTCTCTAAACCTCAATTTCCTCGTCTGTGAAATGAGGGTACGGTGAGAACCTGAGACGGCTGTTGGGAGTGTTCAGTGAGAGAGGGCGCTGACTACACTTAGCTGGGGGCTGATGGGTAGCAGTGTTCAGTCAATATCAGCATGTCCAGCCCTCCTTCCCGGTTGCAACCCATCGCCTGACTGTCCCTCTCCAGGCTGGCATTACCAGGTAGCTGGGAAGTGGGTAGAAGTGAAAGACCAGGAACAGAGGGTAAGTCTGGGTAAAGGCGACGTTAGGAAACGGAGAGAGCAGGTACAAGAGCACTGAGGCATCAAATTACATGGCGTCCAACACATTCCGTAGATTTAACAGATTTAGTTATATTTTACTACTCTATTATTGAAAAACTTGAGTGATAAAGAGCACACTGTAGAACCAGGAGCGAGGGCAGTTGACAAAGGCATTGCCCCTTGTTGTGTTCTTGGCCGCAGCACAGAGCTCATGAGGTAACAGATGCTTGGTAAACATTTTTTTAATGGAAGCGTGGAATGGTATTTCAGGTAATGGAAAGAGTCTGGCACAGTAAGAGCATGGAAGAAGGGCAGGAAATGACGCTAGCATATTGGGTTTGACCCTGTTGTTGGTAAATTTGTGCCTTATTATGAAGGTTCTCTGATACCTTATTCTGAATGCAGTGGTAGGTCAAAGGATTTTATTTTATTTTATTTTATTTTATTTTATTTTAGCAAGAGAATTAAAAAGCATTATGGAAAACAGAAGGGGAAAATCCTGGAATTAAGGAGAACCAGGTAGAAAGTTACAGGAATAGCCCAAGTGAGGAAGATAAAGTACAGAAAGTAGAAGTAGAGACAGAGAGGATGGATTTGAAAGCTATTTCTGCCATTACAGGATTGAATGTGATGAGCCAGGGAGAGGTTTCCAGATTGAGAAGCCAATGACACAAGAAGAAATTGGACATTGAGGGCGCCTGGGGGGCTCAGATCGTTAAGCGTCTGCCTTCGGCTCGGGTCGTGATCTCAGGGTCCTGGGATTGAGTCCCGCATTGGGCTCCCTGCTCCTTGGGAGCTGCTTCTCCCTCTGCCTCTCTCTCTCTCATGAATAAATAAATAAAATCTTTAAAAAAAAAAAAAGAAATTGGACATTGACAATCATATTATAATATGCAAATGTACCAAAGTAATGCACTGTATGCCTTAAACTTACACCATGTTATGTGTCAAATTTATTCAGTTAAAAAAAAGAAGGAATTGGTTATATAGGGCAAACTGGTACAATTGGTTTGGTTGAGTTTGCAATGCTGTGGGGGTAGACTGAGCTGGACCCACAGACCAGGGCCTCAAGAAAGGTTGAGCCATGATGTGGAGCCAAGAGTCAACACACGGACAGGAGTGGACACTACAGGAGTGGAGGGGTGGCCTGGGAGAGGATGGAGTGAGA
Organism: Mirounga leonina; assembly: GCF_011800145.1. Lineage (NCBI taxonomy): Eukaryota > Metazoa > Chordata > Mammalia > Carnivora > Phocidae > Mirounga > Mirounga leonina. The sequence continues at coordinate 42,012,733 of NW_023270377.1, read as the reverse complement.
TCAGAAGAGGCGTCGGACAGAAGCTTGGGAGTGTCCACATTCAAGGTTCAGGTGGAGAGGTGGGAACTAGTGAAGAAGAGAGAGAATATCAATCAGATGAGGAAGATGAGCAGGAATGGAGGAGGTTCAAAGAGCCAAGGGAACATTTCCAGAGGAAAGGAGGGATCCTCAGGACCCAGAGCAGGAGCGGAGTTAAACCAGGTAAGGGTGGGAAAGGAAACACTGCTTTTTCAATTCACTGGGAACCATTGTGGATAGCTGTTTCACCAGAATATTAAGGACAGGATTTGGTTTGTGGTGCTTCCATGAGTAAATAGGTAAGAAAAAAGTGAATTGCCATCCTTGATTATAGCACGGACACGTACTCATCAACCGTGAACTTGGATTTAAATAGCAAGAGCCACAAATTTTAAAAAAGCCTTCACCATAGCACCTTCCTTGCTGGTTTGCTTATCCAGTGCCCCAGTTTATAGAAAATTCCCCAAAAAGAAAGATGCAGGTCTTCTATGTAGAAGTAGGCATATTATCCTATCATGGAAAATTCTAGGCCAAGCTACTTTCGACACGAACACTATTAAGTGTATCACATTGCCAACTAGTAGAGGTTATACCATCAACATAAAATAAAGAAGAAACCAGTGTTGTGGCTGGTCCATGTGTAATTTAGAGTTCACTGTCTTTCTGGCCGTACATAAGGCACCACATAAGCTAGATATGTTCACACTAGAATATCCCAGAGGCATTTTTTTATTGGTTGAAACAGCAAGAAATAAAGACTGAGATAAATTTCATATTTAACTCTAAATCTTTAGTTTCCATCATTAGGCTGACTTGCCTGCAGCCATATTGCTGTAAATTAAACAGCTAAAGCTGGTGTGTTGCCAAAATGCCCAGCCGGAGAAATATTAACAGTTCTCTCCTTGTTCTTGTGCCCGATCAAGTTAAAAACAGAAAAGTAATCTGTTTGCCAGCCAGAGAGGTCATTAGAAAGAACGGTTTGAAAAAAATAAACTGTCATTTCACAGTGTATACAAATATCGAATCATTATGTTATACACCTGAAACTAATATAACATTCAATGTCGATTATACTTCAATAGAAACAAGCTGTCAACTTATTTTGGCAGCTGGAAATAGAATCCTGGCTCTATCCTCAGCTCTACGCTGGTCTTTGTAGAAAGCAGCAAATGGGGTTTAACATGGAGGCTGCTTCTCTTGATGGGGCCTCATCACAGAAGAGTTTCAGAGATGGTTCCCCCAATCCAGTTATCATTGCCCAGAGGGATGAAGAAAATGTCTCTAGACCAGTAGAAGTGATGAAGATAGATAATACCTTTGCGTGGAATGCCACAGAAAAGATGCTGAGGCTAGATTTTTCTCCGAGAGAGGAGTAACTGCTGGAGCAGAGGGAACTCTCAGGTGTATGAGCAGCCCCGAATCTGGTTTTAGGTGGAGACAGGGTTTGGTCCTCTCGCCATGTGTAACTCATTTCATTGATCTTACAGACCAAGGGTGGACAGTTAACGGCCATATTGCCTTGTACCATACCAGTGACAGAAAACAGAGTTCTCATTGAACAAATATTTGTTGAAGAGTACAAACTGTTTATAACCAAAGAAAAATAGAGAAAGGTAAAATGTTAGCTTTACTTCCACCTTCTCGCATCTATCAAAATAGTGGTGCCAGAGACAAACACATTTCTTGATCTGGCAGCATCACCTGTCCTGACTCTGGAATTTTTACAGTAAGCACATTCTTTTTTTTTTTTTTTAAAGATTTTATTTGTTTATTTATTTGACAGAGAGAGACACAGCGAGAGAGGGAACACAAGCATGGGGGAGAGGGAGAAGTAGGCTTCCCGCTGAGCAGGGAGCTCCGATGCTGGGCTGGATCCCAGGACCCTGGGATCATGACCCAAGCAGAAGGCAGACACTTAATGACTGAGCCACCCAGGTGCCCCAACACTAAGCACATTCTTAAAACAGTTTTTTCTCGACTGTGGCTGTACTTTTGAATCACCTGGGGAGCTCTAAAAGCATACAGTACTCCAGCCACACCCTAGACCAATTACATCACCTCTAAGAGTGTGACCCATGCGTCTTTCTTCAACCTTCCCTGATGATTCCAGTAAGCAGCCACATTTGAGAATTGCTGCGTGAATGCTGGCCATGTACAAGATTTACCTGGGAACCAGCCCAGACTAAGCTAACCAGAATCTGCAATTTTTTTAGAGGTTCCCCAGGTGATTCTAATATGCAATCAGGGCTGAGAACTTCTACCTTTAAACAGTGATTCTCAAAGGGTGATTACAGAGCCTGCATTAGGATCAGCCGCATTTCTCTTCATCATGTCATTCCCAGCCCCACCCCAGACCTATTGAATCAGAAATGGATTGCACCTATTTTGTAAACTCCCCCCGTGACTCATATCCTCACTAAAGTTTGAGGCAGTCTTGCCTCTCTCCCAGTTTAATGACCACTCAACTTCCACAAAGAGATTTTTTCTTTTTGCCCTGAAGAGGATTGAGTTTTAATTCCTGTTAAAGTGCAAATACCATGATATAATCTTTAAGATACATTAGGTGAAAAGAGCAAGATGCAGAATAAGTTGTATAGCATTTGCTTTTTAAACATAATAAAAAGTAATATTTGTATGCATATGTTTATATATGGGCAGAAAATCTCTAGTACGGTACAGATAAAGAGGTGCTTCTGGAATGGAACTGGGTGGTTTTTGAGGGGAGGACTTCTTAGAATTTGTACCATGTACATATAATTCCTCTGTTTAAAAAGAGAGTAAAAATGCAAACATTAGAGGGAGAGAAGTCATATTAATCCTTATTAGTCACTTATACCCTCGAGAGAATTATTTCATCAGGATCTTTTGACCTGTGGAACAAATAGCATATATGTCATGAGGACAAGGGAAATCAAAGATGGTATGGGGGAAGAGAAATGGGAAAGAATGTCAGTCCCTCAAATTGAACTTTACATTTTTGCCCATGGTCAGCCTTGATCTTGATATAATCCCAAAGATGAAAACAAAGCAGTATGCATCCCCCTTTCCAGATACTGCTTTTAGGAAATAAATAGAGGCTTCTTGCCTTCACCAAGGTCTCTCTAACCTAAAATGTGGGAGTGGGGGCAGGGCAACCCTTGGCCATTTGGACCTTAGCACCCAAGTGTCTACGAAATACTGCCTCAAATTCCCCCCTGTAACCACCAGGTGGCAGCAGCAATCCAGTTTCTGGTCTAGCCCAGGCGATGCTGAACTAGGATGGCTCTGTGTTTAATTAGGGTACCGGTCACAGAACTGTGGAAATTTAGACATGAAGAACACTTCATAGAAGTTCTACTGATGACCACAGATGCTTAAATAGAGAAAAAAGAAGATCAGCTATATTAACAACCCTTCGTTCAACACAATAATCTGTGAAGGGAAGGAAGCGAAATTGTAGCCTACTATGTGGCAAGCACTTCACTAAATGTCTCATATTTCAGTTAATCATCAATACAACCTGTGAGATGGATACCAATACCTCCATTTTACAGATCGGGAATCTAAAGTTGGGACAGATGAAATAATTTGAAGTTTCAGAGAAATAAGTGACGGAGGCAGGATATGAACCCAGTTGGACTGCAAAAATCCATGATCTTTCTATTCATGTCAGATCATCCTTTGCAACTGGGAGTATCAGGTGCTGGTCAGAATGGGCTTTTTGAAGGATGGCTTGGAGCCGGACCACAGTATGCGTGGGGATGGGACACAGGTGGATGGAGATCTACCAGCCAGTAGCAGGATTTTGATAGTGAGGGAATATGATTATTGTTTGTGTACTCCCTGTTTTATGCCCTCAGTACCTGTCCTGCTCACAAGAAGTACGAGATCAACAGTGCTTTCTAAAGTTGAACTGTCTGGATAATCAGGAGGCGCTTCTTGGAATCAGGGGTGTCCTGATGTAGAGAGAGAAGTGTGAAGAGGGTTGTCCCTCTCCCCCAACCTAGGACAACACGAACCCGAAGTAAATTACAGATTTTATGTCATGTTAAGTGTCAGTGGGAATATTTATTAGCGGGTGGTTCCCTTATACTTGTGCTTTTGTAACCTAAGTAATACACTCAAATCTCTACTTCTTAGTAATACCTCTTACTAAGTAAGTAATATACTTATACTTACTAAGTATACTAAGAAGTAATACTTCTTAGTAATTCCCATTAGGTACAATGAAGAAATTATCTTCCCATACTTTCCTATACCTCTCTTCCCCATAAATTTCCCAGTTCTGTCTGGTTATACCCTTATTTTTATGTTGTCAAGATGAGTAATTTACATTTGGCCCTACAACAGTAAATAAGGGCAATTGTGATATAATCACATAAAAAATATTTACTGCAGGGGCGCCTGGGTGGCTCAGTCGTTAAGCGTCTGCCTTCGGCTCAGGTCATGATCCCAGGGTCTGGGATCGAGCCCTGCATCCGGCTCCCTGCTCAGCGGGAAGCCTGCTTCTCTTTCTGCCATTCCCCCTGCTTGTGTTCCCTCTCTTGCTGTGTCTCTCTCTGTCAAATAAATAAAATCTTGAAAAAAAAAAAAAAGAGTATTTACTGCAGTGTGATTGGCCAGTAGGGAAAGACACCCCCTGCCCTAGGACTAACCTCATGTCCTTGCAGGGAGAATTCTTCAGTCACCAAGGTCATATGGATTTTCTTCTCTAACATGCTCAAAATCACACTGTGTTTGGTTTCTTTGCAAAATCTGTAAGATTTTTTTTAAGGTTCTATTTGCCATTTCTTATTCTGATTATTGAAAGAAAATATGCCTATTTGCCATATCACCAGGATATGGCTCTGGACCCTACTGTCTACTCGTGTGGTATAGACTTCCTGGGTGTGTTCCATGTCTGTCACAGTGGGCTTTCTTTGTATTACACTGCTTGGCTTGTTTCCCTGTTTGTTAGATCTCAGATTTCCTCCTTAATTGGGTTTGCTTTTGTGTCTTGCTAAAATACACCCTCAATAATTATTTCAGAAATAGTGCACAGGGAGTATATTTTCCAAGGGTTTGAATATCTGGGATGTCTTGTTGTCACTCGCCCTTGATTGAAATTGCATAAGGAAAATGTTCTTCTAATTTTCCTCTTAATGGTTTGTAGTACTTTCTAATTTTTATCTGGTAATAAGTCACTGAAATTAACATTAGTTGTGTCTTATATAATTTCTCCAGAAATTATTTTGGTATGATCTTAATATTTTTAACAAAAGAGATTATATGAGTACAGTATGGCCTTAAAAGAATTGTTTCAGTGACTTCCGGTAAAAAGAAATCCTCTCCTATTTCCTGTACACCTTTGTAATGCTACCTAGACATTTTTTTCCTCATACATTCTATTTTGTTACCATGAAGGCTCTGGAAGGTTTTTATGGCAATATTTCTGTCATCGTTTTGTGTGTCTCATTTTCACAACTCACTTAGAAGCAAATATTTTATGAGAAGCTGTGTGGGGCCCACAATGAGTTGAAACACTGGTTGTCAGGCAAGATTTAGGAAATAAAAGCTTCCCGTAGACTTAAAGCCAGAAAGTCCATTTGCATAAAGAAAAGACCTCTCAAACCACCAAGATGCCTATGGGCAATAGAAAACTCCCTTTTCCCATCTACAAAAGATAGAAAATAGTTAAAGTTTTTTATTTATGCCCCAATACATCAATGTTTATAGCATAGAAATCTGTAATTCTCCTGCCAATAAAATGAAAGTTGCTTTTAAACGATTACAGTCCAAAAATACTCAGACCAAAATATTTCCTGTGTTTTACTCTATAATGATCTCAGTAATACCTGAGTGGCTCTAGTATTCTTTCTTGTGCCAGATGGGTGAAGCAGCCCATCTTCTTTGTCTGTCCCTCAACATATGGAGAGGCAGGATGGTACAGTGGTTACAACAGGGCTTCGCGGCCCTGGCTGTCTGTGCTCAAAACCTCTCAGCTACTTTCTAGCTGAGTCACATCGGGCCATGTTGCTTTCACTTCCTGCAACTCAGATGTCCCCTCTGTGAAATGACAATAACAGAAGTTAGGGTTGGGTTACTCAAAGAGGTTAAGTGAGTTAGCTAAGAATTGTTCTAGGTCCCTGACAAGCCTCCCGTGAGTGTCTGCCAGCCTCACTATCTCGCAGTTATGAATTAGGCTGACACGCCTAGCCCTCCAGGTGGCCCCGAGGCATGTGTCCAAGGAAAGACATGGTCACTTACGGTTGATGGAGGACGAGCCAAAGAGATGGGATCCTTTATCAAAGCTTCGTGGAAGTGGGAAGAACAGATATGAACAAATGCTATTCACCACCTGGTCTTTTTTTTTTTTAAGATTTTATTTATTTATTTGACAGAGAGATAGAGAGAGAGCACAAGTAGGCAGAGAAAGAGGGAGAAGCAGACTCTCCACTGAGCAGGGAGCCTGACGCGGGGCTTGATCCTAGGACCCTGGGATCATGACCTGAGCCGAAGGCAGCCGCTTAACTGACTGAGCCACCCAGGTACCCCGAGGTCTTTTTTTTTTAAGGAATATTTTTTATTCCTTCGTGAGAAACACAGAGAGGGAGAGGGAGAGAGGCAGAGGCAGAGGGAGAAGCAGGGAGCCCAATGCAGGGCTCGATCCCAGGACCCTGGGATCATGACCTGAGCTGAAGGCAGATGTTCAATCGACTGAGCCACCCTGGCGCCCAACCACCTGGTCTAAAAGATACACGGAAAAGTGCACACCCATGTGTGTGATGGGTAAGGAACAGGTGGCAGAGGAGACAAGAAAAGTGATAATCAACTACCATTCTAGAGGAAGAAATCTGACTTTTCAATGGCACATCAAACAGTCCACCGATACTTTGAATGTCCTCATCTAGGAGATAATTGAAATGAAGTATTTAAAACTGCACCATGCAAAATAAGACATGAGGAAGGTGTCTCAGAATTTTTAAATGTTGAGTCAGGATTGAGATCAGTGTGGAATTGGACAAGGAGGTTGCTGACAGTGAGGGAGTGTCCATGATGCCACGTGAATGGAGGTGGCTCTCTTTCTCCTCATTCATGCCAGTCCTTGATGCGGCACCTCGGGTCCCTGGGCTGAGATCACAGGGCTGTGCTCACTGAGGGCTATGAGCTTCTACAACAGTGGGGCCATCTCCTCGGCTATGTCATGTGTGAAAATATATAAAGATGGACATTTGGTAGGGGAAGCCCAGGAATATTGGTCCATAAAAAACTTTGTTCCTCTGATTCGATGTTTTAAAGACCAGCTGGAGGAAGGGACAAAAAGTTCAAATAGAGATCAAATCTAGCACTAAAAAAAGAAAGAAAGAAAAAAAAAAAGAAAGAAAAAGGTCATGAAATCTATGGGGACCGTTAAATTTTCTGCCATGGACTATTGAGGTGGATTTTGAAATAGTGTTCAGTGAATCTCTGGATATCTGTGCAATAACACTAAGAAGGAGAATATCAGAGTCAAGGAGGAGAGCTCCCGTTGCTCCATTTCCATCTGAACTAATAGATTAAAGTTCTTAGCTTATGGCCCCCTAAGCTCTCCTGGGAACCTACACTTAAAACCAGATATTACTTTGTGTTTAAACAATTACTTTGGGGATTATCTTAAATTCACTTGGCCATGAGTTTTTGACATCATTAAAATGGCAACTTATTATGCAAAAACTGCATACAGCAGGCAAGTTTTGAGTGATTTCCTTGAAAACAAATACTTGAAAAGAGTTTCTGTGCCCACTGAAATCTCTTTCTTGAGCCGAAATGAGCAAGGCTCAGCTGCGCTTCAGCCCAGAATCACACCCGTTAGAGATAATGATTTACCTTGAAGGAGGTTCCAGCTGCAATGGCAAGCCTTGACCAATGGGCCATGTACACAGGAAGTTCTCCATTTGAGACCATTATAGTCAGCCTTGCTTACTAATGGTGCATCCTGGACACAACAATAGAAGGAAAGTTAGGAGAAGAAAAAATACATTTCTCGAACGTGACTATATCTTTCCAGGGGATGGAACATTGGAAATGATCTCACGATGTCCATTTGACAAAACGTAGCCCAAGAAAAGGCTATACCATGCCAACAGGGACTTTGGCATGCATCAGACTTATTTGTTCCTTGAAGCAAGGCACTACATACTCTTGTTTATCCACAGTTTAACCCACCAGAAATCTAAGATAATCCCTCCTCCCCAAACTTTATTTTTAAGAGAAAGAGGTAATGAAGGTTGTGTGGTATTGGGGGATATACCAAAACACAATAGGATCTTCTTGGCTTAAGGTTCTTTTTAAGATAATGTTAGCTTTCTGTGACATTCCTTGTCCCGAAGCATTGCAGAAACGTGGGGTTCTTGTGCATTCTTAGAGATTAAATTGCACACTGTCATTTTCCTAGTTGTATTGCATTGCTTTCCTGCTCTAACCATGTCTAACCATTCCAGACAGATTTAAAGCCAAGGATAAATTCAGTGAGTCAAGCCCTAGGTGTTGAAAATAATTTTTAAGTGTGTAAAATTTCTCCCTGATAAAACTTGACTTCTGACTCCTCCCACCTTCCCTACACAACTTGCCTTAAGAAAAAGATAGGTTGATGGATCCATCTGGCTGGGCACACTGAGAAGACATAACACAAGAAAGAGGCTGACTCAAGAAACCACTGAGATCTTCATTTCTTAAAGTCATCACTATTTTGTGTTTTTAAACTTACGAAAATAACTCCATTTCCAGCTGCAGCTTGTGCTGGCTGAAGCAAGCCCAGATATATACCACAACTGCTGAGTAATGATCTGAGGAGTGTGGAAATTAAATGAGATTTCAAGTGCTGTGCCTATCATCGATACGCGGAAGGCATTCAACAAGTATTCATTTCCTCAAAGTCTAGCATTAGAATCAATCTTGGGATCCTCTTCATAGTTCTCTTTAAATATACTCAGCTTATTCTTTCATTCACTTATAGATTCTTTCGCCAAATACTCATTCACAGCATACGATGTGCCGAGCCCTGTGTCGGGCATGGGAATATGGGGGTGACCAATAAGTCCCTGAACCCTCAGAGTGAGTCTAGTGTTAGTGGCATAGCAGAGATTGTTGCCCTCATGGGACGAATGGGGTCAGGAACGTGTATGAAAGAGGGGGATAGAGTTGGACAATGGTGCGAGGTAAATGAAAGGCATCTTTAGGTCCCTCAATCCACTGCTCACTGTGGTCCACACCTGGCCCGGATACCACCCTTGACTCTGTGCCCAGGAACCAGGGTGAGAATGACATTTTTTCCTTAGCTCTGGCTCAAACCCAGGGGTATGATGCCAGAGGAATTGCTGCTTTAAGACAAAGAAAGAGAACGAAACAATAACCATAACGAAATAAAAGCCTTGAAGCTAAAGAAAAACAAAATGTCATGATTTGTGCATTTTTTCTTCTTCTACAAAACCTATTTGTTCTGTGGTGGAATGTAGAGTCTGCATTTGATTTCGACAAGATATGCAGTAATGGGTTATGTACTCCAGGGAAAAACTATTCTTAAGGGAGGAGAACGTGATGGATTCACTTCCTCCGCGAGGTTTATAATATGTGGCAGTTCAGAGCGAGCAGGTATTTGGCCTGTAAACTGGGAGAGCCCGGCATTAGGGGTGGCTCGTTGCCAAACGAAGAAGGACGCAGCTCTCCCTCTCGCTCTGCTTATTAGCCCTTCCGGGGATACACAGCAAGATGTTGCGTTTGCCTGTCACGGCGATGTGCACATGCCCCGTCGCCAGCCCCGCTCCTCAGCCGCGCAGACCTGCCATTTTTGCGGTGTGAGGCCCGCGTCCCATTCTGCGCTGAACGGAGTCAGGGTTCTGTCGTCCAAATGCTCCCTCTCAGTTAGATGCTCTCCGACGGGCTGCTTCGCAATTAGACACCGGAGCCCTTCGTCTGTGAACGTGTCGTTTCGTGGCCCCCGGAGGCCGTTTCGTGTCCTCCCTCCTCAGAGCCTGCTGTTGAGCTTGTTGTAGCTCAAACGGTGCTAAAGGGAGGCAGAGCTGGCCGCCGGCCGGCCTCCCGGACGGCCTCGCGGGCCCCGTGCAGCGGCCGGGCTGCGGGACACCCGGGGCCGCTCCCCGGGGGCGCCTGGGCCAAGCCCCCTTGTCAGCTCCGGAAGGGAGTTCCCTCCACAGGCCTTGCTCGCATGAACTGATCCCGTCAGAGACCGGCTGTCCTGTTAGCAAGACACTTGCCAAGCAGTGTGTCTGTGTCAGCCCTCCGTTTGTTCTCTTCACACAATTCACGTCTGCTCGGGAAACCCAGCCGGAGATCGTGAGGGGTTTCGGTGAGGGGAAAACAAGACTCGTACACCGCTCATGGGAGAGTAAGTTGAGGCAAGCTTTCTGGAAGGCAGCGTTTAATTATGTGGACTCTTTATTTTTATTTATTTATTTATTTTTAAAGATTTTATTTATTTATGTGACAGAGAGAGACACAGCGAGAGAGGGAACACAAGCAGGGGGAGTGGGAGAGGGAGAAGCAGGCTTCCAGCGGAGCAGGGAGCCCGATGCGGGGCTCGATCCCAGGACCCTGGGACCATGACCTGAGCCGAAGACAGACGCCACCCAGGCGCCCTATGTGGACTCTTTACATCAAACAAGCATGATGAGTTTTTTACTTGTTTATTTATTGTGATGGAATCTTGCGCCTCCCTGTCACTGACTGAAAACTTGGCTGGCCCCCTGACTTTTCTGATGACTCATGTGGAATAGATTGGCCTATGGTCAAAGTCACAAACAGTAGCTAGCTTCAGAAATGAAGAATATACAGTCCTAGCCATGAATCAAACTTCAGACTTCTCCCAGCTGAGGCCTGCAGCTGACCGGCCACCTATCTTTGGGACAGGGGCTTGAGTCACCTTCTCTCATTCTTCTCTTGCCCTCTTTCTGCTTGCTAATTGCATCTTCTGGCCCGTCAGAGGATGGACCGTGGTGAAGGAAGAGGATATGAAGCTTAAGGTGTGGGTCACCAGGCTCCCCTTGTTCAGTGCAGGACGTGGCACGGCTTAGTGCCTGGCAGCCATTACGTCCTTGAACATATCTCTATCACTACTAGGGGGTGATAAATCTAGAATTTAGTCCAAACAGCCTGACTCCAGAACCCACACTCTTAATCGCTCTGCCTACTGGTGTTCATGAGCACAATTCCAGTTCCAGGAATTTAGTCTGAGCAAATAGGTGGACACACACAAAAACGTACCTGGATCTTCACTGCAGTATCTCTAACAACTTGAAGAACCTGGATACAAATCTTGTGTTTGAGAGCAGGAGATTGCTCTCAATCTCAATCCAAAGCCTGTAAACATGTATTTTAAAGGACTATTCATACATAAAAAATGCAAAACAGAACTAGTAGTCAGGGAAATGAAAGTGAAAGTAAAAACCAGATGTAATTTCTCACCCCTCAGAGTGGAGAAGTGAAAAGGAGACATAACATAACAAGGAGACATAACATAACAAGGATGTGGGAACAGGCACATTCTTACATGGCTGACAAGAGTGGGGGTTTTTACAAGCTCTTTGCAAGGGAATTTGACAAAAACTTCTAAAATGTTTACAGATTAGGAATGTGCAACCCTTTGGCCAGCAAGTTGATTTATGAGAATCTACATTATAGAAAGTAAAGCATGTACATAAGGCAAAAATCTGGGAATAATTGAATGTCTGTCAGTAGGACAAGGGGGGACTAATTATGGTCTATCCATGCTGTGTTACATTAACACAGCTCTTTAAAATAAGGAATTAGGTCTTGATTTGTTGACTCAGAGGAATATCTGTGATATATTGTGTGAGGAAAGTTGCTTTCATGATAATATGTAGGGCAAGAGCCCATTTTGTAAAAACAAACAAGAATCTCTATATATATGAGTGTGAAAGTTCATGTAAGGTAGAGAAAGACTTGGATGGTTACAAATCAAGATATTGACTTCGGCTACCTCAGATGGGCAGCATAAAGGGATGTGTGTGTGTGTGTGTGTGTACATTTATGCATCTTTGGATTGTTCTGTTGGTGCAGTAAGCTTTTATATTTAGAAACTAAAATTTTTTATTAAATAAAAAATATTAAGTGATATGAAAGATATTTATGATCTGTTGCCAAATGGAAAGAAAAAATATAAATCCCATTTTAAAAACTAATCCAAGGGTGCCTGGGTGGCTCAGTCAGTTAAGCGTCTGCCTTTGGCTCAGGTCATGATTTCAGGGTCCTGGGACCAAGTCCCACATCAGGCTCCCTGCTCAGCAGGGAGTCTGCTTCTCCCTTTGCCCCTCCCCCTCATCTTCCCCCTCCCCCTGCTCATTCTCTCTCTCCCCCAAATAAGTAAATAAAATCTTAAAATAAAATTAAATTAAAAAAATAAAAAGCAATCCAAAATTATATATACATGCATGTATATGTGTGTTTGTTTATTCGGGTGCAGAGAAAAAGACTGGAAGGATTATTAAATTCAAAATGTTAATAATGATTATTTCTGACTCATGGGATTTTTATTGCCTTTGATCTGTTTGTGTTTTCCAAATATTAAGCAATTAACATATATTAATTTTATAAAGAAAAATATGTTAGAAGTAAAATGAAGAACTGTTTGTCAGGAAAGATAAAGAGTTAGGATTGAGTTTGAAGTGAAATTTTTATAAGAGGATGATGGGTAAAATGGAGGTAGAGCAAAAAGCTGAATGAACTTAAAGATGGTACCTTCCAACAGTTTCCAACCTGAAAACACTTTCTCCATTAGAGGGCTACATCTCCTGCACCGTTCGCCAACCATTGTCTTAACAGATGACCTAGGCAGATTAGGGAGAGACCCACTTTAGAGAATTCTTTTGTTTCATTGAAGCAACATTTTCCATCTAAAATGCTCTGGCTTATTTCCGCGCCCCGCCCCCCCCAAATGGTAACGTACAGAAGGGGGGAAGATAAAGAATTTGGACTCGAAGTTGAACAAGAAATGAAGCTGAATCCAGGAAGACATGGATGCAGGACATCAACAGCGCAGAGTGGGCTGTGGTTGGGTTGATGACCCACAGAGGACTCCCGGTGCAGGACGTGGCACGGCTTAGTGCCCAGCAACCATTATGTCCTTGAACATTATCTGTGGAGAACATCAGAGACTAAGGCACATGATTTGTTTAAGAATTGGACTTAGCTCTTTCAGTGAAAGGCACATGTGTTTGTGCCATTCACCACTTGCCACTTGCAGAACTTTGTGAGGTACATTTGGGGGGGGGTGTGGGGGGATATGTACAGCTCTCATCAAACCTTCATAGTATTAAGAGGGAAGGTGGCTTAGGAAAAATAGATCCTTTTCATTTCTTGCTCATCTAGATAATATCCAAACCCAAGCTTCAGTTATGCAGAAGGATAGTACGTGGAGAAGAAAGAAGGCAGATAATTATTATAAAATTAGAGAAATACATTTAAAGGCAATTAAAATCCTAAGCTTTGCCACTTAAAATCATGGTTGAAGTAAACCCTCATCGATCAGACTGTATCATAAAACTGAAGCTGTGAGAGACCAAAGACCAGAATTCTTGTTTTATGGAAGGAATCTCATTCAGGAAGAGAACTGTAGTGTGGAATGAGGAATAGACAGCAATTTATGTTTTAGTGTCTGTGATGTCCGTTGTACAGTTAGAGTCCCATTGTTGTGGGAAACGTCAATGGCCCCTAATTGGTCCAGCCTAACCAGGAAGTGAAGAGTTTCGGGTTGGGGCTATGGTGCAGCTGATTGCAGCTGTTGACTGGTAGGATTTCCTGGAAGGCTGAGTTAATGGTGAAATGAAATGCCTTCTCTTTTTAAGTCCCTCTTTGTCTGATATTTTCAGTTGTTAAATCAAGGTTGAAATAGACCAAAATAAAAACCTGAAAATAAGAGCAACAAGTAAAACCTTGGTTTGGCCTATGCTCAGTAGAATTGAAAACCCAGACTTCGGCTTCTCAGTGTCAACGAGAGCAAGTGCTGTGGAAGATTTTTCTAATTAGGCACTTCTGGAGAAATTCATGACATGAAATCAAGAAATAATCCTAAACTTAGAGGCTGATTTTTTAAAAAGATTTTATTTATTTATCTGAGAGAGAGAGCCAGAGAGAGAGATTGAGAGAACGAGTGGGGGGAGGGCAGAGGGAGAAGCAGACTCCCCGCTGAGCAGGGAGCCTGACATGGGGCTTGATCGCAGGACCCCGGGATCATGACCTGAGCTGAAATCAGACACTTAACCGACTGAGCCACCCAGGCATGCCTAAAGGCTGATTTTTAAGGAGAGCTTCCTTGCTTATGCTTTTTTCTTGTCTCCTGTTTCAGAGAATTAGATGTGAGTATTACTTCACAAAGTCACTCTACCACTTCTTCTTAGCTCATCCTCACGTAATCCACCGACTTCTATCTCTGGCCTCTTTCTGTCCACCAGAGCCTTTTCCTCTGCCCAGAAACACACTCTAGTCTACTTCATCCTTTAAAAACCAACCATCCACCCCACCCAGAAAACCCTCCCTCAAACTCCCACCCTTCTCACTTCCTATCTGCAAGTCTGAGTTCACTAGAAGTGAGGTCTGAATGTTCCTCTTCCATTGCTACTCATTCTCCCTTCAGTCATTTCCAAACTAGCTTTCACATTCATCTCCGTCAAAAGTAAAAATGACCCGAGACTACCAAATTCTCCTCTTCCCCAAGCTCCAAGGCATCTGACATTTCCATCCGTCTTGAAATTGTTCCTTGTGAGACCCTTCTTATTTTGTCCACAGCCTCGTTCTACAGTCTTATTGTGCCTCCTCCCATACCCCATCACTCTCATTTTAGCCACATGTGCTATGGGATGTTCCCCGAGGGGAGTGAGGTCTCTTGGTCTTGGTTTATGTTGTTCCTTCTCCTGAAGGTGCTTTTCTCCTATTCCTTCACAGGGCAATGTCCTCCTGGGTTTCAAGACTTGGCTCAAAGTCTCCCTCTTTCTGAGGCTCTCTTTGGCCCTTCTCAGGAAGAATAAAGCACCCTCTGTTTTCTCCAGTGCTCACAGAACTTTGTTCCTTCTGCTTATTGTAGCCTTATCAGGTGGCATTCATAGATGTTTAAGAGTTAACTTATCTGCTTGCTTACACAGTAAGGACTGCCTCTCAGGCATTTCACCATCCCAATAGCTTCTCATGGTCCTGGGGCAAGCACTCAACAAATTTATGGTCCGTGAAGGGAGGAATGAAACAAGCCTGCAGAACGCCCCCAGGTCCAGGCATGTATGGCAAAGCCAGTCTTGTGTTGGTGTGCGCATTAAAGCAATCCCAGAATATACACCACGGCCACTGATTCTGGACTCTGTGACCATGGAGCAGAGCCACAAAGAGAACCATTTTGTCCACGTGGGGGCAGCACAGTCACTTCTACAGCCTCCGGATGTTCTAGCCAGGTTTCTCACCCTGAGGGTTTGTCTAGGCTGAACTACTGAGCCCATTGCTTCCCAAGTTGAGTTTCTGCGGCTCAGACGCAAGAAGCCAGTTCTCCTTCACCACCTTTTCTAGATCCCCCAGACCAACAGTAGAGGGCCTTATTTTTTTTCTTTTAAATAAAAATGAAAAAATTACATGAGTAATAGATACCTATTATTTTGTATTGAAGTAAAATTTGTATATACCATTAGGTAATGGTATATACATTGTATATATATATATATATATGTACAGCTATGCAACGTTGTTATTAGACCAGCTGTATGCACTACAAAATGACCCACCAAAAGTCCAGTTACCATCCATCACCATAAAATTGACCCTCTTCATCCATTTTGCCCACCTCCTGATCCCCTTCCCACCTGGCCCAATAAACTTGTTCTCTGTATCTATGAGTTTGTTTTTCTATTGTTTTGTTTATTCATTTATTTATTTATTTTTGTGGATGCCACATACAAGTGAAATCATGTGATATTTTTCTTTGTCTGACTTTTTCACTTAGCATAGGACCTTGTTGCAAATGGCAAGGTTTCAGATTTCATTCTTCTTTATGACTGAGTAGTATTCCATTATGTGTATGTATGTGTGTTTATATATTATATATATTATATAATTATTAATATAATATAATATATAAATATGCATATTATAATTATATAGTATGTATAATATAATTATATAATAAGTAATATGCATACATAATATACATATGCACACACACACATACCACATCCTCTTTAACCATTCATCTACTGATGGATACTTAGGTTGTCTCCATATCTTGCCCATTGTGAATAATGCTGCTGTAAACATAGAGGTGTGTATGTATCTTTTCAAATGAGTGTTTTCATATTCTTTGGCTAAATACCCAGAAGTGGAATAGCTGGATCATATGGTAGGTTTATTCTTTTTTTTTTTTTTTGGTGAGGCAAATAATTTTATTTATTTATTTATTTATTTATTTATTTATTTATTTATTTATTTATTTATTTATTTTTGGTAGATTTATTATTAGTTTTTTGAGGAATCTCCATATTTTCCATAGCAGCTATACCAATTTACATTCTCACCAATCTATTCAGATCCTCTGCTCATTTAAAAAATTGGATCATTAGTTTTTTTATTGTTGAGTTGTATGAATTATTTATATATTTTGGATATTAACCCCTTATTGGATATATGATTTGCAAATATCCTCTCCGATTCAGTAGGTTGCCTTTGTTTAGATGATGGTTTCCTTTGGCATGCAGAAGCTTTTAAGTTTGATGTAGTCCCATTTGTTTATTTTTGCTTTTGTTTTCCTTGCCTTTGGAATCAGGTCCACAAACACGATGCTAAGACCAATGTCATGGAACTCACTGCCTATGTTTTCTTTTAGGAATTTTATGGTTTCAGGTCTTACATTCTGGTCTTTAATCCATTTGGAGTAACTTTTTGTGTGTGGTGTAAGACAAGGGTCTAGTTTCCT
This sequence comes from Mirounga leonina, assembly GCF_011800145.1. NCBI lineage: Eukaryota > Metazoa > Chordata > Mammalia > Carnivora > Phocidae > Mirounga > Mirounga leonina. Next base: position 41,995,797 of record NW_023270377.1, on the reverse strand, counting down.
TCTTTTGCATTTGGTTCTCCAGTTTTTCCAGCACGGTTTATTGAAGTGACTTTCTCCATTGTATGTTCTTGACTCCTTGGACATAAATTAATTGTCCAAATATGTGTGGGTTTATTTCTGGGCCTTAATTCTGTTCCTTTGATCTGTGTGTCTATTTTATTGCTTCGATCACTATAGCTTTGTAGTCTGGTTTGAAATCTGGGCGTGCAGTACCTCCAGCTTTGTTCTTCTTTCTCCAGGTTGCTTCAGCTGTTTGGGATCTTTGGTGGTTCCATACAAGTTTAAGAATTATTCATTCTAGTTCTGTGAAAAATGCCACCGAAAAAAAAAATTTTTTAAGATATTATTTATTTATTTGACACACAGAAAAAGAGAGCACAAGTAGGCAGAGCGGCAGGCAGAGGGAAAGGGAGAAGCAGGCTCTCCGCTAACCAGGGAGCCCGATGCGGGGCTCCATCCCAGGACTGTGGGATTGTGACCTGAGCAGAAGGCAGCCGCTTAACCGACTGAGCCACCAAGGCGCCCTGCCACTGAAATTTTGATAGAGGTTGCATTGAGTCTGTAGGTGGCTTTGGGTAGGATAAAAAAAAAAAAAAAATCATCTGTGCGGGGTTAATTGTAAGTTGCTTGTTCCCAAGCACTGAAGTTAAGTTTAAATCACTCACGGTATTCCTGAATAATGAAGATGCTTCCCTCACAGAAACAGCAACATCATGAATCCAGATGGGCCATGACTTTGTTAGTGGGTCCCCAGATGTGTGTAAGATGAGCCCTCAGGAGAGCCACATCAATGCTCCCTAAGGTTTTAGGCTGTTAAAGACAGGCGGGGGATTTCTCACAGACCCAGGCATAGCACCAGGTTGTCTGGTGTCGACAGTAATACTAACTTTTGCACAAAAAATAATCTCTTTCTGCCACATTCCTCCTTTTCAGAGCAGGCAGCCACAGCTGTGGCCGGCATGGCATTTCTTTGCACTTGTTTTTAATAACGCCTCTGGAGTTAGTTTGTGAAAAGTTTCTCAACTGAGATTTTTCTTTCTATTTTCTAAAGCGTTTATTACGAGAAGATTCAACTTTTGGATTCTCTGAAGAAAATTCTTTCCTAGGAAAGGTAAGAGGTTAAAGAAGCTGTAGCTAAAATTAGTTTCTCTTTTGGCTCCGTAAAAGGAATCGTAGCTTTGGCAATAGTCAGAAGCAATAACTTAACCAGTGGTTTCAGAAATGAGCTCTTCCCTGTGATTTAAAAGTGCTCTTCATGAATCCTATTTTGTAATTACTGCCTGATTCTTAGGAGGCACTTTAAAGCTTGAGTGTCAACTAGTTTCATTCCTCAGGTGACCCGTCCCACCCTCCAGTGTTTGCTGATGACTATTGCATTACACCTGCCAGCCATGAGAAATCTCAATGATTAAGGATCAGAATACTTTGTTTTCATCTGGATTCCTTTTCATCTGGGGAAGCCAAAGTGTTTCTTGTTAATAATTTTTCAGTATCCCTAGAGGAATTTGGTGATGAGTGTTAGAAGAAAATAGTTAGGTAACTCATCTCCAGGTCATTCTGAGTCACCAGCAGTTGGGATTTGCATTTGGAGGTTTGAGTGGCCTGGTTGCTTAGTTAAAATGAACTTTGACCATGACATCTAAATCTAAACCTATCACCTGACATCATATAGGTTCAACTGGCCCGGGCCTCCATGAGTGGGAAATTCTCTGTGTACATACAGTGTGTGTCCGTATAAATATAGGAAATACTCCACCCCACAGTTAGTACTTCTTATCTGGAAAATGCAGAGAGTACAGGAGAGCTGGACCCATAATTGGTCCACAAACTTCCAATCATTCTTTGAGATTCTCATGCTCTTTGCTAAACAACAGGACCCACCAAGATTTGTAGAACAATCTGCGGCTAACATTTAGAATTTAGAATGTTATCGTTTCTACTTTTCCTAAGAGTCTGCTGTAAATGAGGCTCTATACACTATCGAAATGGAAGGGAGAGGGAAGGGGAGGGGAGGGACCGTGCTGATCTAGAGTCTAGTGTTGCCACTGATTTCTGTGTAATTGGCAGCAAATTCCTATTTTTTAGTAAAGGTGATAAGATTCTACCACGTTGATTGCTCCTGGAGCTGGGACATGGGTTGTGGCGGTAATGGGGGTGGGGAAGAAAAGGGATTACGCAAATGTGTGCCTCCCCATGATTGGTCAGGTACCACAGGCACGGACTCCTTGGGATAAATATAGGTGCTGAGGAAATGGAGGAAATGAAGTAAATGCCCTCCGGCAAACCAGAAAAAACAGACTAGAGGCCAGGGGCGGAACTCGTTTCTAGTATCTGCGCTGTAATGCTCAAAGGTAATTGGACCGACATAGAAGATGTGGCACCAATCTGATCATCTCGGTAGCCAGGATCGTATGTATTTGGGGGGACTTCGTTCTATTTTCGGTGCCCTGAGGATCTCCAAAGTTGTTCAGCTAAGTTTAAGTTGTCCTTTTAATTATCTCTTTGCCATCACTACTCCATTACTGCCTCTGAATGATGGCTTTGTGCATTTTTCACTTAAGGGTAATGAACTTCTCTCTTAATCTAGTCCCATCCTTCAACTTTGTTCCAAGGAGGTGCCTTACAGACAATTTCCATTTTAATCAGAAGTGAATAGGACTGTTGCCTTTAAAGCGGACCATCTGTGGGTTTGCCAGGCATTTTATCAACTTTGATCTTTATTCAATTTAACTTTCTGCCAGAGCTTCCAGTAAAGTTCTTTCAAGCCTGCAGAAAGCAGAGCTCAGAGCTCAGAGCTCAGGGCGTAGGCAGTCCCCTTGCATTCCCTATGCCAGTGTTCGTCCTTCTCCGAGTGAGGCCATTTGTTTTTAGAATCCCCCTTGTGGGAGGGGTGGGGGCAGTTAGTTGGGAAGGTAAGAGAAGGGAATGTGTAGACACAGACTGTGATACTGCTGTCAGTCTAGTGACAGTGGGAGCCGGGAACCTTCTTTTGGAAGAGCCTGGAGCAAGTGCTCAACATGACTCTAGTTTGAGCCTCCTTTGTGCTAGCGAGGTCATTCTAAACGCACGCTCCCTTCCCCAGTGTTAAGAGTCTCAGAAGCCCTGATCCTGTGGACAGGGCCAGGCACTACCCACCCTGCGGCAGGACCAGGAGGCACGTGGGGAGTATCCATAGTGGCCTCGGCAGCTGGGCTCCATGGCAGGCGGATCATCGGGAGTGGATCGGCAGCAGGCAGTTCTCTGGTACCCAACCTGTGCAACCCACAGCATCGGCTTTTATAGCTTCCAGATGACTCCGCTGGCCTTTGAAGTGGATTAATTTAGGAGGCCTGTGAATCCCTCTGTGTTTAATGAATGCCCCTTGCTCTCTGTCCAGGGACACTCCCTCTTCCTGCCCTCTGACAGTCATCTTCTACACCTGGACAGGAAATCTTCGGGATATTAAAGCTTCCCCAAGCTCCTGGTCTGTTTCCTTCCTTCCTTCCTTCCTTCCTTCCTTCCTTCCTTCCTTCCTTCCTTCCTTCCTTCCTTCCTTCCTTCCTTCCTTCCT